>NC_090223.1:23055111-23366049 GCF_024489055.1 Chanodichthys erythropterus | reverse complement strand
CTATTTTGGATCATCAGTCATGCTCCGTAAACACCGTCTGTCACAGACACGAAGATGTATCTTTAATTTCACCAAGCTGATTGCACTAAAAAAAAAACCCACAGTCATCATGTTTTCAGTTCATTTCAAGTTTGATTTTGACGTGACATAAAGCGCTGATATCTACTGTAACTGTGATCTGTTTACTTACTTTTCACAGAGTCTTCCCATTGACGCCATCATTTGTTCATTCAAACTGACGCGCGGAACATGCACAAGAGGTGGGATTTATCGCACAAACCAGTCATATCCAATCATAACCAATTACATCCAATCATAGCGCGATAGAGACATTGCCTCCTCTCACGTGTCTTTCCCCCATTCATTCTCAATTACCCCCCACAAAACCCACCGCACGCTTTAGGGGTCTAATGGTTTTCTATGAGAGCAAAGGGAGGCATGACTCCTGCTGTAACTTTACCTGCGGGTGTCGCTGTTGGGCAGTGTTCCTTTTTAATGTCATAATTTGTAATATTTGTGTTGTTTTATGTGTAATATGGATTATTTTCTCATCCTATTTTTTTTAGGAGACACTGCCTCCCTTGCCTACTCCGAGGAAACACCCCTGATCTATATATAGGCTGCTTTGTTTTCATAAGTTATGTCTCTTAAATAATTTTTCATTGTGAACAGATGAACAGTTGAAACATTCTATAGTTGGACTGCTACTTACATGACTACACAGTCTACTCATTTTCTACTAATTTCTTCAGTGTTGTCTGTACTATGTTTCATGTAGACTGCTGTGCTATTCTTTGAACGAGGTACCACTTCATTGCATGTTGGTATACTGTATGTATGATTGATTTCAGATTTACTGAAAGAAGTGAACTATGGCACATGTCTGCCTTTTCTTGTGTTATTGGGCAGTTCTTGGCTAGAATAATCTACAGTGTAGGCTAGACTTTATTGCAATAGTCAAAAGTCTCGTCTGAAAGACAAATCAATAGGCCTATTTAAAATCAATGTGTGCTTTCCATCAGCGAGGCCAGCTGAATAGCAGTGAAACACCTTTTTAAGATGACCATTTACAGCATCCTCTAATAGCGCTCAGTTGCCTGTAAGTGCTCATATAAACTTTACAACCTTTCCTTTACTCGTTTAGTGACATATAACACAACCCATTTTACAGAGTTGCTATCATTTGAGCTGTCTCCAGTGAGCACACACACACACACACAGCCCCAGGCTGATGATAACAGCTGTAATGACTATGTCCACACCCCTGTGGAGTTCGTCCAGTCCTTGAAGTCGCTCCAGCTGTTTGTGGAGAAAGGCTGCAATCCTTCAGTTGCATGTCAATGTGCAGCACTTCAGAAACATGCCATGCCTTTCTCACATATACATCAGTGTTACCTGACAATAACAGCAGCACAGCGCTTCCTCTGAGCGGCCATTAATATGGGATGGGGAAATTATTATATTCCCTTTATTCAAATGAATTGCTCTGTAATGGGACAAGGAAAAATGCATTCCCTATATTCAAATGAATTGCTCTGTAATGGGACAAGGAAAAATGCATTCCCTATATTCAAATGAATTGCTCTGGACTGGTGCTGAAGTAAAACATTTGAGTATGAGAGACATTTTAGGACTGCTGGGGATCCATTGTACAAGCAGATGTTTCTTTTACTTACTACTTGTATTATTAATTTGAAAAAAACAACATATTATCATGTAATTTGATACAGTGTTTTGTCCATTTTGGATTAAAACATTTCTTTCTTTCTTTCTCAATAAGAAAATCATGAAAATCTGCTGTACACTTCAGGAATAATCCCGCAAGTCAGACTTTTGACCGCTGGCATAAAGCCTGGCAGGAATTGTAGCTTATTCTGCAACAAAGTGGAAGCTCATTTAAATTCTCTTCGTTCTCCTCTGTAGACAACAGCGAAGAAATTGGCGGAACCAGTGTGTTGACTTTGGTCAGAGTTTCCCTCCATTCAGAAGTAATAAACACTGAACATTTCAGACACACAAATCTGAAAACAAAGAAGAATATAATATAATAGAATAATAGAATATTTGTGCTTGAGGCATTTGTTGGCCAGCTTTAAGGCATGAGCCTGGACATTCTCAGTTTTTTATTAGGACACAATGCCAACAAAGATTTGACAAAAGGTTTTTCTCTCTCTCTTTCTGAACAGTTGTGAAAATGTGCATTGCATACAAGTATCCATGTATTTTGACAAAATAGCATATAACTCCCAGAAATAAAACAAGGGATAAAATGGCCTGGACATTTCTAAGTTTCAGCTCCAGTAAAAAAATGAAAATTTGTCGATATAAGGGTCCAGAGTGGCTAATGGTCAGGGGCCTAACAATCTTAATGAGCCCCTTTCTGTTACTAAAAAACAGCCTTCTTTCATTCAATGGACAATAAGCCTTTAATGAACTGCATCTGCATACTCTTAAGCTCTTTATAGTTGTGGGGTGCAGCATGAAGTCAGTTTAAAATGTGTTTTTGAACTTTCTTTGAATTTATTCTGCTTTCTGTAATAATGGTATGTAAAAATGAGCCATATATTATGATATATACACTTTGGAAATATACGCATTTGGTTGTCCCACAACCAAAAACATATTTAAAAATTTAAAAAACATTTTTAAAAAAGTATTCACATTTTAGATGTTTACTAAGATCCTTCTAATGAATCCCACAATAGTATTTTAAATAACAGTGAGCTTAATATATATAAAATCATCATTTATTGGGTACTTTCAATTGGGAGGTGGCTGTCCCAAACCCTAACCCCTTTTTACCATTGTTGTTTTTAAAATATATTTTAAAGTTGTTGTTTTTTTAAAGTGAAGTTAAAAAAATACTTATTTTTTATTTTTAAATCATGAAACTTTATGTAAAAAAAAAAAAATGTGTCCCGCATTTTCACGTCACTACCGAAACAGTGTATGTTTTAGTCCAGTGTTTCTCAACCAGGGCTCCGTGGACCCCTAGTGGTCCTTGACGTAATGCCAGGGGGTCCTTATAAAATATCTGAATATGAATATTTGTATATTTTGACATTTGATTTTGACATAGTATTAAATTATACTTGATTGAATTTGGTCATTACAAAGACATTAATGATACCAAGATAGCCAATATTATTCTGGGGTCCTTGAGGACGGTTCTAAATATGACAGGGGTCCATTACTCAAAAAAGTGCTGATTTTAAGCACACCCCTACATTTTTAATCAGGAAATATTCCTGTGTCGCTCCCTCTCATAGCCTCTCTTTCATAGTAGATATAGGTACCATCATTTTGAGTTAAGTGTGTTCAAAAGTCTGAAAATCTGTGTGTAACTTTTTGGGGTGTTATTCCATAAAATTTATTTACACCCTTTTTGTTTCTCCATTTTGTTTTAATGGTGACGTGTCATGAACTATTAATGCACACCTGCCCAAACGCACACAACAACACACGCACTTATTTGCAAGAGTATTGTGACTAAGCTCTCAGACACTATAACAAACACATAACTTGCTATCTTTTTCAGTACAAGACCTTGTCTGTCTCACAGATAAGGTGTTTTATTCATTTAGCTTTAAGTGACTAAGTTATAGACGGACAAACATGTTGTTTCCCTTTGAAATTCCTTTCTGTCTGTCTTATCTACACAGCTGGTATGTCTCTCTCTTTCTGTGACTGCGTGTAGCTTCAAAGGTTGATGTAACAGTTAACCCAGGTAACCTTGACACGGTTTCTGAGGTGGAAAGTCGCCCTAGAGCATAATGTTTAACATGGACACACTAGAATAAACTAATACCCTGTGTGGCGCCATCACAGATCAGATAACACTCCTCATGACTGTTGTGGTCATTACTATATTAACCGCATGAGCTCACTAGTCATGAAAAAAGCACCTGTTGGGTGTTACGTTTTATTCAAAACCTTTGCATAAACCTGTGAGTGTATTCATGTTATTCATGTATGGCATGTAATCCAAGAAGAGGAAGACTTTTAAAAAATTTGAATTTAAAAAGGAAATGTGTTAATTTTAGGAGTAGGGGAGACCTGGCTATACTGTAACACCATCTGGGTTTGAATTTGTTTAGTGATCAAGATAATGACAGGTGTCATCCGAATTCTCGTTTGATTTGATATATAACATTTGCCAAAAATGTTTACGTAAATGTAAAATGGTCCCCTTTAGACATTCTGTTGACTATAAATAAAGTTGCAACTACATGTCAACTAACTCTCATTACAGTATTAGTTGAGTATTAGTAGACAGGGTTAAGGATTGGGTTAGTAGAATAAGGGGTTCAGGTTAGTAGAATAATTTGCAAGAAGTTGCAAAGTTACTTATAGTCAGTATAATGTTTGTTGGGGAGCATCAAAATAAAGTGTTAGCAAATATTAAGCAGACAGTCTACTAATACTCTAATAAGAGTTGTTTAAAAAGTAGGTGCAACCTATTTCAACAGAATGTCTAAAGTGTACCATCAAAAAAAGTGTTACCAAAAAAACTAGTAATGTCATGGCTGAACAGATGATTGCCACAAAATGGGCCCTTCAAAAACCCTGCATTTGACACAGTTGTGAAATTGAATCATTCTCCCCCAACTTGTTTGCTATTTTAGAATAAAGGTGCATCACATGAGCGAAATTTAGGTAAAATTTGGCTGACAAAAAGGTCTTTTGTTTGCTGTTAATAGTGTAGCTATGTGTGAAGCACAACTCACACAGAAGCCATTTTCAATTCTGTTGCGAAACTTGAACCTGTTGAGAAATCTGCACTGGGAAATCTTTCACGCTCACACAAAATTCCTGATTTCGTGGATTCATATTGAAATGACTGGATTTCGTCCACACAGAAAAAATTCACAGAACAGTAAACGTTTTATTCTATTCAATTCTTTTGTAAAGCTTGAAATAAAATGGCTACAATTAAATTGGGGTAAGTTGAGGAAAGTAGCCCCATACATGACATGCAAGAAAAAAAAGTAAATTGTACGGACGATTTTCCATTTCATTCCCTCGATTTGCTAAATCGTATGGATGATTTACTATTTCATTTTTCAATTTGCTAAATCGTGTGGACGATTTACTATTTCATTCCCTGGATCTGCTAAATCATACGGACGATTTACTATTTTGTTTTTTGTTTTGCTAAATTGTGCAGAAGTTTTACTATTTCGTTCCCTCGATTTGCTAAATTTACTATTTAGTTTTTTTGATTTGCTAAATCGTACGGAAGATTTACTATTTCATTTTTCAATTTGCTAAATTGTGTGGACGATTTACTATTTCATTCCCTGGATCTGCTAAATCGTGCATAAGATTTACTATTTCGTTCCCTCAATTTGCTAAATCATACGGACTATTTACTATTCCATTCCCTCTATTTGCTAAATTGTATGGACGATTTACTATTTCATTTTTCGATTTGCTATATCATGCGGACGATTTACTATTTCATTCCCTGGATCTGCTAAATCATACGGACGATTTACTATTTCCTTTTTTTTCGATTTGCTAAATCGTACAGATGATTTACCATTTCATTCCCTCGATTTGCTAAATCGTATGGACGATTTGCTATTTCATTTTTACGATTTGCTAAATCGTGCAGATGATTTGCTATTTAGTTTTTTTAGGTTTCAATGGAGCTACGATCAACTTAAGCTTACGATGGTTTTGGGAAACGCTGCCCAGATGATTTACTATTTAGTTTTTTCAATTTGCTAAATCATATGGGCGATTTACCATTTTGTCCCCCAGATTTGCAAAATCGTATGGACGATTTACTATTTCATTTTTCAATTTGCTAAATCGTGCGGACGATTTACTATTTCATTCCCTGGATCTGCTAAATCATACGGACGATTTACTATTTTTTTTTTTTTTTTGCTAAATCGTATGGAAGATTTACTATATTGCTAAATTGTGCACACAATTTACTAATTCGTTCCCTCGATTAACAAGTCAGGTGCACGATTTAGCAAATCAAGGGAACGAATTAATAAATTGTGCACATGATTTAGCCTACATTTTTTTTCCTGCATGTCATGTATGGGGCTCCATAGGAAAGGGTTTTCTGAGATTAAAATCATTTTTGTGTTACAACCATCCTTAATGTCCCCTACACTAGATTGATAGACTAAAACAAATTGACTAAAAGCACAAAAAAACTGTGCACTTTTGCTAAACCTTCTTAGAGAATGTGGCTTTTTATGATGTACAGAATTTTATCAAAAACCAAGGGACTCCAGAGATGCTTGGAGACGCTTCACTGAACACTGTAAATAGTTCTAACTGGATGTTCTGAATGATAAAACAGCAAGTGATCTACATTTTTAGTGCACAAATATGTGTGTGTGACGTAGAAGTGTGTTGAAATCTGATGTGTGGCGGTATGCCTCTGTTGGTATGTCCTCTCAGGTATGACTTGGCAGGCTTCAGCCAGGCAGGTGTGCAGGTGATGTACGTGTCTTAGGGAATCACAGACACCAGAGATCTCCTCAGCACATCTGATTCCCATCTTCAGCCCTCACTTCCGCCCTCAGGGGCATCAGGCTATTTTGGAATTCTTTGGGGTTGTTTTTTTCACTTGTTGTGGTGCCGTTGACCCTGGTGCAGTCCCTACGGTCAGCTCCGAAGGAAAGAGACTGAGATATTTAGTCATCAGTGTTCTCAGACGGCCTAGTTAATGTCTTTCACAGGCTGGAGTCAGAACACATTGTTCTGGTCGGGGAGCGGTAATGACCACTGCCACTGCATTCTCCACTTTCATTACTGGGATAAATGGAGCAATGTACTCCATATCAGGGAAAGGAACAAGACTGGAACTCCTGAATATAAACAGCCAATTAATCCAAGCTAATTCTATTAGGAATTGAGCTGGCATCATGCAGAGTTGAAGCCGTGAGCTGCAGAGCGTGGCGAGAACAGCGCAGACACCGTACAGCGCTTTCATCCAGCTCATTTTGCCAGTGCTGAGGTTTAGCTTTTTCCCAGAGCAGATTAACGCCACCGTCATAAGCTGCGGTGAGAGCGTAAATAAAAAATGACGATCATTATATAGCAAAGCGTTTGCGGCTTTGGATTTATGAGGTAGTTTTAGTGCCACTGTGGGGGGAATCTCAGCGATGCCGGTGCAGGGTTGCCGGCCTTTTGTTTTGCAAGTGTTCTTGATAATGAGGCGATAGGGTCGTAATCAGATCCAGGAAGGTATGTCCTACTTCCGATTGCTGTCTCAGGTATGAAGTGCTCACGTCTGGCCAGACTGGAGTGAAGGGAATCTACGTGGGAGAATACATGCGAGAGACATCCTTCATCACACTCGATTCTTATCTCTAGACGTCACTTTTATTTATAAGGGCAGCTATTTTTGAATGTTTGTGCCCTTAATTTCTTATCAGTCTTATTCCCCTGAGGTATGAACCATGTGTTGGTCAAAGAAGAAAATTGGGTAATCTTTATTTTCTGTAATAATGAGGGGTGAAAGGTCTAAAGGATTTCACAGGCTGCTATTAGGACTCAGTCAGGCAGATCGAAATGTCCAAGGGCGAGCCAGATGCTACCGTTGGGAAAAAGAGAAAGTGCAGAAAAAGACTCGAAAGGACTTAAGGTCAGAGAAAGAATGCATTTAAAGTCAACTTGAAATCAGGATTTATTATAAAGTAAACATATACTTTAACCCTTACAAACAGATATATAAAGGGTAAGACTTTTTTCTTGTAGAATATCCAGTTTCACAAATCCATCAGATTTATTGATCATTTATTGACTTACAACACGCATTACTGAATGCAGTACATAAGGCTTTCATTGGCATGAAATGTAAAGTCGGTTGCCACCAGTTTTACTACCATTTTGTGGTATTTCTGAGTGAAGCTGTTTCTCAAACAAGAACATGGAAAATATATAAATATATACCAATAAGGAGTTCACAATAAGACCAGTAACTTGCATTAAAGGGGTAATTCGCCACTGGCAAAATGGGCTTTCAATAAAATGTGGCTGTCTATGTGAAAGAAACACACATTATGCGCTGGGCATGTTGCCATCCAAGGTCACTCCCACCAGTCTGATATGGATATGCTTGACAAGAGTCAAGCTTTGCCTTAGTAGGAAATACTTCTTTGCAAACTTTTAGTTATAATGGTGTTGACTTGTATTGTTATAAGAGTAAAAGAGTACTTTTTGTTTCCAGTGAGGGATCCAGCACATTGTAGGCAGCGGCTAAAGGCTGAAACACAGGGACAAACACAGCGTTGGAAAATCTCTGATCCCCTGTGTTTGTAGTCAACATTTCAAACTGGAATATTAGGAACATTGAGTTATGAGTGAAGGGGAAATAACTGAAATAAACTGCTTTTCTGAAGCAAAATACAATTGTGTACAGGTAGGAAAGCTGTTTCCATGGTGTACCATTTTTACTATAATGCTATTTAAAGAGTAGACAAAGTACGATACTGTTCTCAGTGATACACCTACCCTTTCAATAACTGTTGTTAATAACCCTAATGCGGAAGTATAATCTGTAATTTTCATAAAAGCCCTGGAGCTGTCAAAATAAACAGGCATTTCTCAGTCCAGGTAACACTGAGGAAGAGTAAACATTGTTCTGACATTGTAACAATACAAAGCGGGTTGAAAATCGGCTTACACTGACCTTCATTTGTCCCAGTGGTCTTGAGTTTCATGGTGCCACCTGTTGGCATGGATGTATGAAGTTTTTGTTTTTTAATCAATGCCTCTTCACATCAGCGTTGATTCCTTTTTAATGATCATTCAACAAAGTTTAAAATGGACTTTCCTGGACTTAATAAAAAATGAGGCTTTGCGTCTTACTGGTGCAGGGAGGCTGTGTGCTGCATTCCACTGGTCTGCTGCAGGCGGTGCAGCTGTTTCCTGGATGGAGGGATTTTGTGCTGTGGTGGCTGTGGCCATCATGTTCGTTTCATCACTCCATAGGCACTGCTTGCTTGGACATTTTAGTTTTCCATTCGAAATCATTCTGTTTGGTCTGATGGATCGCACACATGTTGATCCATACCTGGACTCTGAACTGATTTGGTCTCTGAATGTCAGCAAAATTTCTGGTTTAAAGATAACATGAAATGAATGTATTGCAATATTTACTATCTTTCCAAACATGCCTCTGGTCTCATGATGATCTGTACAAATCATCAAATTCTTCTTCACCTCTGAAATGACTTGTTTTCTGCAGACAGAACCAAACCTACATGTGCAAGGAAAATAATATTATTCACTAATATTACAGCCTACTTTTCACCATTATAACAGACTACTTGTGGATACAACCACGTCCTGTCCTAATGAATGTCTGAACACTCAATTTAAAAAAAAAAAAAAATAGGCTCATTTTCCAACTCCCCTACACTCTAAAAAATGCTGTGTTGTTTCAACCCAAATTTGGGTCAAATATGGACAAACCCAACCGTTGGGTTAAAAATGCATTTAAAAATTTAACCTAATGGTTGGGTTTTCCATTTTTGACCCAAACTTGGTTGAAAAAACCCAGCATTTTTTAGAGTGAGAGTTAAACTGTTGAGTTTTACCCTTTAAGTTAACGTTCTGCAGTTCCTAACCCATTTTACTTTACTTACGTTATGTGATCTATTCCTGAGCAACATAATATATTCAGTTTCTCACTGAATATCTCTCAGGACTTTTATTTTATCCAGTGGGACTTGATTATACTGCAAAAGATAGCAGGTAGTTAGAAAGAAAGGGAGGGGCTTAAAATGTGAGGGCTTGGTGAGATCAACAGAAAAGGAAAGTTGTTTTAGATATTACATTTTTTATTAAAGTCTATGAAGACACTTTAAAAAACGTGAATAAATGTTAAATGAAATAACCTATTTTTAAATATTTAGTATTTTGAATAATGTGGCTATTCTAGATTTAATGAATGCTTTATGCTTTATGTGAATGCTGTGTCATGTTGTCTTTAAAGTAGCAGGGAGTTTTATTTACAGGAAAATCTGTCTCTGCTTATCGCTGTTGATTCCGGGCTGCAGGATTATGGGGCAAAGTGAAGGCTGTTGAAGAATTATAGTGGTAAGACAAGTTGAGTGAAGTACATTATGTAAAAGAGCAGGGCCATACATTATGGAACATGTACACGTCAGGTATGAAATATGTTCCCTGGTAAAAACATTGTGAAACAAAACAGCCCCAAAACCACGGTCACATTCCTTCCCACCCAAGCGCCCCACGCCCAGAGCCCCCAGCCTCCCTGCGCCACACCAGCAGCCAACTACAGAGCCCCGCCCCCTCTCGCCCCTCATACCGCACCTCCACTCATGCCTTTACTGCTACTCGCTCCCTCTCTCTCTCTCTCAATTGCTTTATCTCTCCCTCACTCGCTCGCTCTGATCTTGGCTGCCTTTTATTCTGCTCACTGCATCTGGAAGTACACTAGAAAAGAAAAAAAGAGAAGGAAAAGTAAAGCCTCCTCCTCTGCTTCTAGCTCTTTGCCAGCTTCTATCTGGCCAGGAATCGCAATGGTAGCATGACCCCAGAAGCAGCCAATGCGCTCCACTGCACACGAAAAGAAAGAGAGAGAGAAAGGGAGGGAAATGAGGGGCAGGGAGAGAGAGTTGGAGAGGTTTGGATGTCTAATGTTAAACTAGTTACCTCCGAGAGACTGCAGGAAAGTAGACCTCAAGGGCTAGAGTTAAGAACCCCTGATCAACACCATGCAAAAAAAAAAAAAAAAAAAAAAGCATTTTGTGGAAAAATCTATTGGAATATATTTTTATGCCAGCAACCTTCAATACCATTCAAAATGTATTTGATCAAAAACAGCAATGTTGTGAAATACACCAATCAGGCATAGCATTATGAGCACTGACAGGTGAAGTGAATAACACTGATTATCTCTTCATCACGGCACCTGTTAGTGGGTGGATATATTAGGCAGCAAGTGAACACTTGGTCCTCAATGTTAATGTGTTAGAAGCAGGAAAAATGGGCAAGCGTAAGGATTTGAGTGAGTTTGACAAGGGCCAAATTGTGATGGCTAGACGACTGGGTCGGGGCATCTCCAAAACTGCAGCTCTTGTGGGGTGTTCCCAGTCTGCAGTGGTCAGTGTCTATCAAAAGTGGTCCAAGGAAGGAACAGTGGTGAACCAGAGACAGGGTCATGGGTGGACAAGGCTCATTGATGCACGTGGGGAGCGAAGGCTGGCCCGTGTGGTCCGATCCAACAGATGAGCTACTGTAGCTCAAATTGCTCAAGAAGTTAATGCTGGTTCTGATATAAAGGTGTCTGAATATGCAGGGAATCGCAGTTTGTTGCCTATGGGGCAGCATAGCCGCAGACAGGTCAGTGCACACAGTGCCCATACCCTGCCCACCGCCAAAAGAGCCAACAGTGGCAGGTGAGCATCAGAACTGGACCACAGAGCAATGGAAGAAGGTGGCGTGGTCTGATGAATCACGTTTTCTTTTACATCACGTGGATTGCCGGGTGTGTGTGCATCGCTTACCTGGGATCACATGGCACCAGGATGCATTATGGGAAGAAGGCATTGTGATTCATTGGGCAATGTTCTGCTGGGAAACCTTGAGTCCTGCCATCCATGTGGATGTTACGTTGACACAAACCACCTATCTAAGCATTGTTTCAGACCATGTACACACTTTCATGGAAATGGTATTCCCTGGTGGCTGTGGCCTCTTTCAGCAGGATAATGTGCCCTAAAAAATGCCTTAGGAATGGTTTGAGGAGCACAACAACGAGTTTGAGGTGTTGAATTGGCCTCCAAATTCCAATGGATCTCAATCCAATCGAGCATCTGTGGGATGTGCTGACAAAAACAAGTCTGATCCATGGAGGCCCCACCTCACAACTTAAGTTCCCATTTGTCATTTTAGGATTCAGAAGGGTGCTCACCAGCGCCCCCTTTTTGGTCAATATGTCCCCTCGATGCTCACTTTTGCTGAGCCCACACTGGTGCGAGCTCCGCAGCAGACTTCTTCCCGACGGTCAAAGTGGTGTTACATCATGAAATTGCAGACTCGTAGAAAGACCACAAGGGTTTAGGGTGCGAAACTCTCACGCCAAGCTTTTGATTAAATTTCATTTGAAATCACCAATGAAATATGACAACAACTGTCTCATGAATTTTGTTTCTAAATGCTCATGACAAATCACATATTTTTCAGGCTGGCTCAAGCTAATGCACATGTGCAGTCCTAAATACGCATCTTTCTTGTGTCCTAAATGCGTGTCTCTTTTTTGTCATGACAGTTGTTGTCAGATTTCATTAGTGATTTCAAATATGAAATTTAATCGAAAGCTTGGCAAACAGCTTTGGCGAATTTGATGTTTCCACATTCAAAGTGATAGGAGCTGCACTTGAATGCCCAAGAGGCTTTTCAAAAATGGCCGCCGAGTGAAATTACTTGTCTTAAAGGGACATCTGCTCAGACTCTATCAACGCAGAGTGTTTGACAGATCAATGTGCTACTACATTTCTCTCTGATCCGCAGGAGATTCAGTTAAATTGAACGTGGAGGATTTAAACTGGGACAGATGATTGACAGGGCAGTTTAAACGGTGACAGGTTACTAAGTAACTAAGCAACAAAGTGGTCCGTTAAAGACGCAACTATAGACCTTATTCAGAGCAGCGCCATGACATGAATGAAAGCAGGGCTCTTAGGGATAGACTAAGCATGTTTTCAATGACATCCGCCTTAAAAAGCTGTATAAAGCTCCTATACACTGCGTTTTTGTAGTTTGTGTTGTCCCTTATCAGTGCAAAATTATCACAAATTAATAAAAGTATTCATGCCAATATTGTTCAAAACCCCACTTTTTTAGGGCGTTTCCAAACTTTTGGAGGGCAGTATCTGAACTTTTCTTCACAAAAACATAGATACTTTTAGGGCATTGTATAAGTAGGCGAATTGGGACACAGCACGGAATTCAGTAAATTGACATTTACAGGCTGTTTACTGTTGGCAAGCAACACAAATAGTGATGTGAAGTCACAGGTGTGTTTACTCTCAGTGGTTGTGTATAAGTGTGTGTGGGTGGATGTGCGATTAGTTCTGCCATTATAGAGTAGGCCAAAATGAGTTACAAAGATTGAACATTCATTTTATTGGTTTGGTTTATTAATACAGTGGTTATTTCAGCCTCACAGGCCTTTCACAGAGGAAACCAACAAATGAAATGAAACTAGATAAGTAGAATATAGCTTTCTGACAATCTGTGGCTCAGTCACTAGTCTCTTTAACAATTAGCAACAATAACTCTGAGTACCTGATCAACACGAACGATAAAAACATATATAAACACGTAAAACAAGAACTTATAAAAGTGATGCTAATACTTCTGAAAATCTGGATCGTTTATAAAATGATTTATTTACATTCATTCTGAATAATTATAATGGGGGAGGGAGGGGGCACACAAAAACACAAACAAATGGCACTTACTGCAGGAAGGAAGTAGAACACTGATTAAAGGAGACAAAATATAAAATATTATCTATAGTAATTAGACAATTCCATAGTGTAATTCAAGTGCTATGAGTAGTTAAGGGTACACAGGTATAGAGCCCCCACCCGCTGAGCATTTGGGCGAGATTCAAGCCCTCATTATGCGGAGGGGGGTGAGGAGGTTGTTGGCTCAAACCTCCTTTCAGTCTCACTCATGCAGTGAAAGTGGTTAGTACAAACACGGAGTTTAGCCCACCTTAATACAACACAAGCTTAATAGCATTAGCATCAGATCTGTGCTTTTATAAACAGAGGGTGTCTACAATCGGCACCGCTATGATTGTGCAACAACGCACCAGAACAGTGGTCTAGCCAGGTCCAATAGCAAACATGCTATTGTGTGAGGCCCAAGGATTGTTGTGATTTGTCCATTTTTGTCCAATGGTAGTTCATTATATAACATTCAACATGAGCCGAAAAGCTTTACATGTTGAGAGTTACATATGGGTTATTATCTTTAATCACTGTGTGAATCTCTGAGCCTGGACTACAGGTGACAAATTATAATACAACAATTATTAGCAGCTTCAACTAGAACATATTTCAAAAATATAAAGGATAAACTTTTTTTATATAAAAATATCATTTATCTATGGAGGGTTGATACAATGCGGACGGGTTTGTTGAAGGGTTAGACGTGTATATAACTGTTCTTCTTTCAGGGTGGGCGGGAAATGGTTCTCTGTGAGGATTTGAACATGCTCCAAAGTTCTTTGTCCAATTCCCGTTATTCACTCGATCACTTCTGCTTTCACTATCAATCTCTCGCAGATGTCTCTATGTGCAGGTCTGTTAGCAGACGGTTTGCTGGCTGGACAGGGGACTTTCCAGCGACAAGCTTGTGGGAGACATGTCTGGACGAGACATCTTAAACATGGATGAGATATAAAAGGCCTGCAACCACACAAAGAAAATGTCAAAGTGAGCAGTTCATTACACTGCCAGATTCATACTAATGGTTGTCTAGAATGTGTTGTGACAGGATGCTTACCACCCAGTAAGCGGTCAGTCCTCCCTGCAGGAAGCCGGTCAGGACATCAGTGGGGTGATGGCGGTAGTCGGAAATGCGACTGAGTCCTGTGTACACTGCTAACATCACCAACAAGAACTGCAGCAACGGTCGCAGGAGTCGCGCCCCTCGCCATGACAGCCGCGCCTGCAGGTAGAACTGCACAAACACAGGAAGTTTCAAGAATGATTAACATATGAGCTGATAAAAGAGTGTACGGGCTGATAAATAAAGTTTACAGAGTGTGTTTGTGTGTGTATCTGACCTTGCTAATCTTGCTAATCTAACCACACTCAAAAGCCTAAATAATGTTCATATTTAGTTTTAGTCTGTAATTATTATGAAAATTCAGTCATTAATTACTCACCCTCATCATCGTTTTACGCCCGTAAGATCTTCGTTCAGCTTCAGAACACAAATTAAGATATTTTTAATAAAATCCGATGGCTCAGTGAGGCCTCCACTGACAGCAAGATAATTAACACTTTTAAACGACCAGAACGCTAATAAAGATATATTTAAAACAGTTCATGTGGCTACAGTGGTTCAACCTTAATGTTATGAAGCAACGAGAATACTTTTTGTGCACCAAAAAAACCCAAAATAACGACTTTATTCAATTAAATCTAGTGAAGGGCGATTTCAAAACACTGCTTCGTGAAGCTTCGAAACTTTACAAATCTTTTGTTTCGAATCAGTGGTTTCCGAGTGTGAAAGTCACATGATTTCAGTAAATGAAGCTTCGTTATGTCAAGTGCTTCGGAATTTCAAGTGACTTTGGCAGTTTGATGCACGCTCCAAACCACTGATTCGAAACAAAAGATTTGTAAAGCTTCGAAGCTTCATGAAGCAGTGTTTTGAAATTGTCCACCACTAGATATTGATGAATAAAGTCGTTATTTATTTTTTTGGGAATTCAAAAAAATATTATCAAAAAATTTTATCAGATTTTTTTTTTTCGGATTTTATCAAAAATATCTTAAATTTGTGTTCTGAAGATGAACGAAGGTCTTACGGGTGTGGAATGACATAAGGGTGAGTAATTAATGACAGAATTTTATTTTTGGGTGAACTAACCCCTTAAGTCAACATGAAATGAACATTAACCCTATTGATTTTATATTGTGAAACATTTATAAACTTTTTTTTTTTTTTATCTTGTAAATTTTAATCTAAATGTCATAACACAATCTTTTGTTGAAGTGACAGACTTCTCTCTGGTGATGTATGCTGGACTTTGTTTATCATTTTGTCTGCATAAACTCCACCCTTCTTATAATCGACTTCAGGTTTGCGTTAAGATCTGTATCCAATCAACAACTGATGGACTGAACCAAGTTTTGTTTTCAATAATCTGTTTCACTCAGATGTAAGTCACAATACAGAAGAAACAGGTGGAGCTGGGGAAGGCGGAGGGTTTCTGAAAGCGTGCTTACAACTGCTACAGCAAATGCTGACCAAGTATTTGAAGGTTGAGTAGCGAGCTCATTGGCAACTGATACAGCAGGAACCAATCAGCTGTGCTCTATAGAGAGCAGATCTAGTTAAGGATCTATCAGCCTGCGCCATCTAGAGTTTCATGACAGAACTTTGCATTTATGGGACTGATCATGTCAGATGTTGTTGGTAATTTGAAACATGTTATTTAAATTGGAGTTTTTGAGATTTCTGTATTTCAAGTAGATAGGTCTTGGATGCCCAAAATGGCTGCCTGGAGGCGTTGCAAATATGGCCGTCAAGTGAACTGACTTTTCAGGAACTTTAGCTGCATCTGAAACTGCATACTATATGGTAGGTACTACATGTCGCTTGAAACTAACTTCACGACCGTTAAAAAAGTTTTATCTATAGGGTATTAAAATTGGACATACTTTTCGCAAAGTGCCCATACTATAAATTTGGACATACTACTTGGCTCACATACTGTTTTATGCCTACTATATAGCATAGAAGTAGCCACATTCAAATGCAGGGTTAGTCTTCACACCTGTGCTATAATAGACAGAGTGTTCGAAATCGATCACTACATTTCAGTTAGGATGCTGCCTTAGAAGTAAACACTAGCTTTAGGTGAAAAAAACCCCAAAAAAACACGTTAACATGTGTTCATGTTCAAGCGAGTAAGGGAGAAATATTGGGGTCAGCAGGCACAGCAGAAGTATTGGCTGTAGATGAACTTTATGGATATTGATGTCACACAGGGGACCATGAAACATTCCAGACTTTAAGGGTCCTCGTACGCCTCCCATCACAGGTGTTTGGCTTCCTGCAGTAAAGCCTGGAGCAGCTGGCGCTCAGAGCCAGAGCATGTGGCCACAGGTCAGGCATGCAAGGCAGGGCTAACCCTGAACAGTGCGGCCATTGGATGGGACAGAGTGAAAAAAAAAAACAGGCAGAGAGGACAAAGAGCCTGGCACAGATTTTCTATAGCTTTCCCTCGCTCTGTGCTCTTCCTCTGTTCGTGTTCTCTATCTCGCGCTCTCTAATGAGAGTTGAAGAGCTCTCCCACTTTTAGAGCAGCCAGAGGCCCATGAATTGAATCAGATGAATGGTAGAAAATAGCTTGTTTTTACACAGTGGGGCGAATTTTCTTTCCTCCGTTCTAAACGTGATTGGCACACAAGGCAGAGTAAATTCTGATAAGGTTTGTGGGGCAGTTGAGTGAAAGAAAAATGTGAATGCTATTGAATGTCATGCTTTATGATCGCTTGCGAGTGTTTTGTCATTTTTCCCCTTATTGTGCCCCTTCCCCAGGCCATAACAGCGAGTGAGAGAGAGAGGGGTTTAACTGAAAGAAGCCTGTCTATCTCTCAGCAGGCCAAAGCTCCCCCCCTCCCGGACCCAACCCACAACTAAACAAGGACTCCTCTGTCTTCGGCTAGCTTTCACTCGCTCTCCCTCTCTCCACTCCTCTATTCATCAGGCCTCTGGAGAACATTCCCTCTTTCACTCAAGCCTTTCTTTTCTGCTTGAAGCAAGATGCCTTTTGGGAGTTTTTTGCTTTCTCAGAGCCTTCTTCTTTCAGTATGAGTGTATTTGTGTGCATTTGTGTGAGTTGAAGTTTGAGAGAGTTTCTTGTCAGTAGGAATTTTTTGGCATTTCTCCCACATGGCAGGGATGGGAAGTGAAAGCTGACAACAGTAAAGCTCCTCGCCGGCATCCGACAGCAAGCACAGGCGTTTGCTTCAACCTGACGTGTGTTTGAGTTTGCGTGTTTGAGTGTGCATGTGGTAAATATGGCCACACACGGTGATACTCACTGCCAGGTAAAGCATGGTGTACATGGCGAAAGATGCATGGCCTGAGAAGAAGGACTTTCTGTTTAAGAAGAGCAGAGAGAAATATTACCAACTAAATGTCACAATATCACAAATCATTAAACCACTGCACTGCTTTATGGGTCGTAACATTGTCTACATGATGTTATATTAAGTAATCACAAGCATACGTGTTATTCTAAGTAAATCCCTCCATAGTTTACATACTATGTGTTGAAAAAGCATGTAACATTTGTAATTCAACCTTAACTAATCCTACACTATAGCTCTGTTTCAAAATCTAGTGCGCCTCATACCTAGGCAGCATAAAGCTAGGGCTGTTCCAAACATCTACAATGTCGTCTTTTGGACAAATTCTAAAGAACAATCTCATTTATCCTTCACAGAGTAGACAATCCCACAATGCATTGCAATAAACTCTAACCAAGATGGTGGACAAAGTAAGAGACAAAGTAAGAAAACTTAAAATTTGAAAATATTGAAAATCAATACAAAGAAGTGCGCTTAACTGTATTGAATGTGCAAAGTAATTTTTTATAACTGTACTTCCAGGTAATATAATATTTATGAAATAAAAGGCCACTTACAGTAAGTGTACTTAAAGAGAGCACACTTTCATGACTACTGTGTGTTTCTTAACACATTAGGTACACTTTTAAAAAGTGCACTTTGTAATAATGTCAAACTAAAAGTATAACAAACAATTACTGACAACATGATAGATGTAGGACGCAGCCAAGGTTTTGGAACAGAGCTCATCTCATCTCTGTGCCTCCCATAAAACCCCTTATAGTCCACTAACCTGGCCTCCTCCACTATCTTGGGCTTGTTCCTGCAGACGACATCTGAAATGTAGGTTCCAGGTACGCAGTTGAGTGAAGCATAGGTCACATTGCACGCCGTTAAGAAGTGGGGACGGAGTCGGCCCACACTCAGCTTCGCCATGTTGGTCAAGGATTGCCCCACGCAGCAGCCAAACAGGAAGCTGCCCAGCTCCTTGTACAGACAGGACACGTAGCGGTTGCTCACAAATGCTCGTGAGTGCACACTTCTGAATCGTACCCGGTAGCACTCTCCGACAGCAATCTGAAACAGACATTGAACACCCTTGAGGTTACACCGAGTTAAATACTACAAGGCCCATGAAGCATGAGATATGTTCCCTGGCAGCCTTAAATAATTCATAGTACCTCACAACACATGCTCTCTTACACAAAGAGAAACTCTTGTTCAATAGCAAAGTAGATGAAAAGAGTAAATCAATAGCCTTGAGAAACAAGAGAACCGTGGGCTAATACAACTGTGGACAGGCAGTCTTTTTAAAGGATAGTTCTGTCATCAGTTACTCACCCTCATGTTTTAAATCCATATGACTTACTTATGGATTTATTGAACTTAAAGGAACACAAAAGGACAATTTATTGTACATGCAACTACAACAAAAGGATACTTAAGATTTCATGCATTAAAAAGGACACAAAAACACCATAGATTTAGTTCTCATTTATTATATTCCAAGTCTGTAAGTCGTTATTCACTGAACAATCTTAACATCCACCCTAGCACTCCTAAGCATGTTCATAAGAGCTTATGAGAGAAGTAGAAAGAGTATAAATCATTCTTTTGAGTCAGATATCAAATGTAGTCATGTCTCAATGTCGGGCCTTCGGTGAGCGTACATTGGACTAGTTTTCGCAGTGTGGTCTGCACCATCAGCACTAGTCGGACCCCCATCAGTGGCTCTTTGGCAATTGAGCATGTTGAATTGGCAAAAGAGCCCGTTGGTAAGAGGGATCATTCTGATTGGCTGTTCAGCTTAGTGAACCAGTGCACTAGAAGAACAACAAAAGTTACAAAAGCACGCAAATGACAAAGTAAAGAGGGAACACACAGAAGGCTCATCTCATTTTTAATCTTAATCTCATTTATGAAGATATTCACAGTTTTAGCTCTTCTGGCATCGCTTTTTGCATGACGAACAGTTGACTGCCACCTACTGGTATGGAGAGTTATTTCCTTCTGCACAGACAGAACGTAATGTGCTAGTTGGCCATTGGCTATAGTCTTTTTGTAGCGTAGTCTTCTGAATTCATGAGTCGTATTGACCACTTTTATCATACTTCCATGTTGTTTTTGCATCCATTTTGATGCTTAAAAGCCTCTGTTGTCATTCTTTGCAATTCCGTGGAAAGAAAGACTGGTACAATTATTAAAAATCTTTTGTGTTTCTGTGAAAAAAATACATTCGACACAAGGGTCAAGTCAAGTCACCTTTATTTTTATAGTGCTTTATACAATACAGATTGTTTCAAAACTTTTTCAAATATGAGACAAATTCAAATTCTTTGTAAAGAAGCTCTAAAAAGACTAAATAGTAATTATACATTCAGCTCAAGTCAGTTAAGTGTTGATTCAGTTTCCTAGGGTGAGTAAATGAAGATAGAATGTACACTGTTGGGAGAACTATCCCATTAAAGGGATAGTTAACTCAAAAATGAAAATTATCCCAGCCACCGAAATCATCCCAGAACCAGAGCCGGATAACAACAAAGCCCTGGAGTCTATGCGCACTGACCAGTCCATCTCAGAGCCAGGAGCGGACCTAAACCTGATAGATCTATGGTCTGCGGATCCAGTTCCCACCTAGATCCCCACCCCCGAGTCCTCATCTTCTTTGCCGGTCCCGTCCGGATATTTGGATGCTTCGGTCCCACCCGGAGATCTCCAGCTGTGCCTCGACCCTCCACCCCTTCGGCTGTGCCAGGCTTCTCCTTAGCTCCAGCTTACTCTTCCTTGATTCTTCAATCTTCACCCAGGTCAGCCAAGTCTCCATCTCCACCTCGGTCCTGCGAGCCAGCAGCTCCACTTTCGGATGTCGCCCTGGTCCGTCAGCCTCTCTGCTTCGCCAGTTCCTCCACACACCCTAGTTCCACCTCAGTCAATCGGTCCCCGGTTCTGCCCAGCCCTTTAGCCAAAGCTCCACCCTGTCACCTCCCACCGTCAGCTCCACCATGGTGTTTGTCTCCTCCTAGTCATCCCTGTCTATCACCAGCTCCAAGCCCACCTCCAAAACCCCCCCTCTCCCTCCTCAGTTGAACATTGTGCAGCGCAAGGACACACCTTTCTGAGGGGGGCGTAATGTCATGATTATGTCTGTTATATGAGTTGTCATTAGTTTCCATGGTTACAGATTAGTTAATCTTCATCCAGCTCTTCCTGTTTAGTTCCCTCATTTACTGTGTATACTCCCTATTCTGTTCAGTCTTTTGTCAGTAATTGTTTTGTGTAATGTTAAACTGAATGTCCAGTGAAGTTTATTTTGAAGGGTTACTCATTGTTTATATTCCTTATTCCTCGACAATACATGACACAGATGAACACAATCGGGAGTTATTTTAAAATATATCGGTATTAATGGTAGTAAAGGGTGTGAGATTTTGAAACCCCAAAAAAGTGCATCCATCCAACATTAAAGTAATCCATACGGCTCCAGGGAGTTAATAAAGGCCTTCTGAAGCAAAGCGACATTCCATGCATTTTGTAAGAAATATACCAGAAGTTCATTATTATAGTTTATAAAATAAATAAGGATATTTCAAGCTTGGAAGAGCCAGGATATATTTTAATATATCTCCGATTGTGTTTGTCTGAAGGAAGATAGTCATATACACCTAGGATGGGTTGAGGGTGAGTAAATCATGGGATAATCTTCATTTTTGTGTGAACTATCCCTTTAAGGCCTTTCAGCATTTTATAATTTAGTATATGTGTGTGTTCTCACCGTAAGTCCTGTGATTATGATGCCCCCGGCTATAAGCACGCTATCAGGAATGGCCTCATCTTCTATGTAAGGGTAGGTGATGCTGGAGTCCCCACAGAAGAAGCCCCTCATGTACGGAGTCACTGCTTTGAGCTCACAGGCGAAGAACGGAATGGAGGCTGTCAGGAGAGAGACAGACGGGTTAATTTTTCTGTCGAAACTACCTGGAGGAAAGTTCTTCTGTGTTTTTTTGGCACCATGAGATCAGACACAGATACATCTTTAATGCTCCATTATGTGCAATTAGAATCACGAGTGTGGCTGAGACATTGAGACTGTCACTCTGTCTTCCTGATGGGAATGGAGATTCAGCCTAAGGAACTGACATTCCATGCATAGCTCTGGCAGAACCAGTGTGGGAGGGGGTTGGAGCTAAAAGAGAATGACAGCACGGATAGATGAGGCATGTGGAGAAGAAAAGACCCTGAAGACGGGATTGAGGTCAGAGACTATGAGGAGGAAGATGGAAAGTTTTGTTGTGAGCTGTGCTGGGAATATGGTTCATTTGGAGTGCATAGGAGATTTTCTCTATCAGGAAAATAAACAAATTCATTGTACACCTGGATGGTTGCAGGCAGGTGTGTTTGATAGACAGGAGTGTAGAGAAGAAAAAACTGAAAAAGTTCTGCACACTACTGAAGCTTGTAGAATTCCTTACAGAATTCTTTAAGAATTCCTTATGGCAGTGTGTGGACTTACTCTATCCCCTTGTTAAACAATTACTAAATTAAAGATTAAACAGTAAGTGGTAATATCGAAACAGTTTTCCAGATAAGTGATCCAGGATGCTGTTCCAAATAGATGTGTGACCTCTCAAAGTATTAATCAGTAAGCAAATACAGTCATTTCAAAATCACAATCAGTTGTGGCTTGGAAGGAAATGCATGTGCTCCAATACATAGTGTAGTTTAAAGAATTAGTTCACTTTCAAATTAAATTTTCCTGATAATTTACTCACCCCCATATCATAAAAGATGTCCATGTCCTTCTTTCTTCAGTTGAAAAGAAATGAAGGTTTTTGATGAAAACATTCCAGGATTTTTCTCCATATTGTGGACTTCAATGTCCTCCAAATGGTTGAAGGTCAAATTTAGTTTCATTGCAGCTTCAAAGAGCTCTACGTGATCCCAGATGAGGACTAAGGGTTTTATCTAGAGAAACCATCACTCATTTTCTAAAATAAATAAAAAAATTATATAGGTTTTAACCATAAATCCTCATCTTGAACTAGCTCTCTTTTTCTTCTTCTTCTCTATTAAAATTCTGTTTATTACAGAATTTATTACTGCCCTCCTCAGGTCAAAGTTTGAACTAATTGTTATATACTATTGAACTAGCATATTGTACATGACAATTTAGTTCAAACTTTCACCTGAGGAGGGCAGTAATACAGTTAGCAGTGCAGGAATTCTAATAGAGAAGAAGAAGAGAGCTAGTTCAAGATGAGCATTTATGGTTAAAATGTATAATTTTTTTTTTTTTAGAAAATAAGTGATGGTTTCTCTAGATTAGACCCTTATTCCTCGTCTGGTATCGTTTAAAGCCCTTTGAAGCTGCACTGAAACTGTAATTTTGACCTTCGACCGTCTGGAGGCCATTGAAATCCACTATAAGGAGAATAATCCTGGAATGTTTTCATCAAAAACCTTCATTTCTTTTCAACTGAAGAAAGAAGGACATGGACATCTTTTATAATATGGGGGTTAGTAAATTATCAGGAAATTTTAATTTGAAAGTGAACTAATCCTTTAATATTTATATTAAAATTATGTCCTTTTCGGATAAGCTAACAAATGATTTTCATGTCATGGCCAATAAGCATTAAAAAGATCATCTCATTGGCCAGAGTACACTTGTTTATGTTCTTCATAGTGTCATCCATCAAGATGGATTGACAAGTTAGCTCTGTTAGCTTTAATTAGCTAATATAATGCACATAAGGCTTGATTCTCACTCATACTGTAAATTTTTTTCAGTTAGAGTGGGAGTCAAGGCTTCATCTGCAATGCACCTGTTTTGGAGGAGAGCAATTTAACATTAAGAGGTGCCATTTGGTTGTTAAGTAATGTGCTCACCAACAGAATCAGACACTGCTGCTTTTTATGTAATGTATTTCCCATTATGAATTACGGTACAGCTTGGTTCATTGGTCCATTGGGTCAGATTGCTTTCTAACCACAAGCAAACCACTTCAGAGTTTGTTTCAAGCGGGCCGAGACCACCTCATTCAGCCAACCTTGAGAAAACATGCCTGTTTCCACTCTCAATGAGCCAGGTGTGAAAACTCTTCATAAAACATTCAGTTTAAATACTAAAAATGAATTTAGACATCACTATATTATGTACAGCATGAAAAAAAAAAAAAAGATTTTCATTTTGCTAAAGATTTATTTATTTATTAGTGCTTTTAGAGGATAACTTTGAGTGTTAGATGATAGCAAATGTCTTAAATGTAAAAAATAAAATAAAAATAAAAATGGGAAATGAGCGTGTACAATTCAATATCAGGTAGTATTAGGGAGTGTGTCAAACAATCACTTACAGTACTCTTAATGGATTGAGAAGTAGTGGTTAATTATTTTTATATAATTATTACTGGAAATAAAAGTGGCATAGACAGTACTGATGTGTATAAATAGAGCTGAGTATGAAAATAGAAGTTATGAGTGATTCAGCTGTTGTGTTCTTGGTTTGTTCTCTCTCTCTTTCTCTCTCTCTCTGTCTCTCGTTTCCCCCAGGCCCGCACGGTCCCATGCCCTTGATCCACACAGAGCATGAGACTAATCATTAACCCTCCACTCTCTCCCCCATCTGGAACAAACCCATCCCGAAACGCAGACCCTGCCAGGGAATCTCTCAGTGTACGTGACCGCTCGGCTTCTAGGGCACATGCACATGCTCGCATGCTGCAGGGGGACCAAAACAGATCCAGAGATGGAAAGAAAGTGCAAAGTAGGTCACCGATGGCTGAAACAAACCAGCAAGTTCACTGATCACGATTGTTCTTCAAGAATATTGTCTTAACTAAGGGCTCCAACGCACTAGACTTTACAAAACTACATCAATTTATATAGCATATTTATAGTTGCGGTAATGACAAAATATGGACATATTTTGAAAAATATGTTCAAAAAGGTGTTAAATTGTCAGCAAATGTTTTTCAATTAATGTTAACAAACTCAACATGTTAACAAACATTAATATCACTCAAACACTCCATCAGAGCCCTAACAAGCAAACATACAGATCTGTACATCAGAATGAATGCTTAAGAACACCCTTGAAGACACTGATAAGCATAATCAGAATTTAGGACTAAATTTGTGCTGTGTATCGCTGACAGCTGCTTTTCTCAAAATAAGTGGAGGCCAAACAAAGATAAGGTAAGACGCAACATCCTGCACTGCTGAATATGTAGAGGTGAAGAAGGCATACTGCTGGTGAGATATCACCGAGTTCCACGTCAGCACACCCTGATCTGACCCTGATCTCGCTTTCGCTCGTTCTCACTGTAGCGCATGCTTGACATTTCATCCATGCTTTGGACAGGTCCGTACACTGTTACCCTGCAGGGTCCTCTTTGGGCCGGCTGCATGTGTTTGTGTGTAACTGAGATCCCTATCATTAGCCCTGGTCACCATGCAGGATACAGATATGAAGGGATGGTGATCAAGCTCCTGTCCAGCTGGCTTTTAAATAGAAGTCTACAGTCCTTACATATACTATAAGGCAGATTTATTTTCCTTCAGAGCCTTTTCCCCTCAGAATTATTCAATAAAGGGTTTTTGGTTACAGGCCTGCCTTGAGGTACATAAGGGGTGGACTGGGACTACAAAGCATCCTATTGCAAATTGCTTTATTAGGGTCAATGAATATATATTTATAAAGTATATTATTAGTATATTTATTAATATTTATTAAGTATATTATAAAAATAAAGTACTTTTTTCACCTGGGTTAGCTTTCATAATGGTACTGATGTTTTCAGGCTGTTGCGGTAATGAGGTTTTAGTGATTTATTTTGGAAAATATTTTCAAAAAGGTGTTAGTAAATGTTTTTAAATTAAAATGCAATTCATATACAGCTCTTCTATGATGAGCAATTTCTGCATTCAAATTCATTTTGATTTTTGATTTTATCATGCACACCAATCTCATTGAGCCATTGTGAAGTTTGTACCTTGATATGTTTGAAGATTCAAAATACATTACATTAATTGTTTCAGTGATGAATGTGTAAATCGATCCGATCAAAGCGTGTCACATTCAAATCCTACATAATTCTTCTATTTCAGTAATCCAAAACCTTTGTATATTTGCATTTATTTTGTGATTTTACTTGTTTAACTTGACACATAGTGTACAGTACTGCACTGAACATCCCTCCCCTACCATGTTTGTCTTCTAGCAGGCGAGGAGGTGATGAGAGGGGCGAGCAGAGCTTCGAGCTGGTGCAATCCTGTGAAACTGCAGTGAATGTGCGATAGAGTAGTGGACTGTGCGTCTGGGGGCAACCAAGCCATGCTGGTATGCATTATATCGCCTACACCAGAATCACACTTTCAATGGATTGGACTGACAACACTGAAACTTTTTCTCCCATTAAAATACATTTTTCTTGAATTTAAATTTGATTTTGGAAGAAACTCCACAAGTCGCTGCTCCCTACGGCCAGTTTATCTTTGGGGAAAGTTGGCCAACCTCCTCTCGCTTTCCTGGCTCGCCTGTGCTGAAGAACGAGAAAAGATTAGCAGTAATCTTCCAGGTGTGCTAATCCTTTTATCGGTGTGTGCTCACACTTGGGGCGGGTTGGGAAATCGGTGGAGAAAAGGCACCTTAAATTCAGCCTCCAACGCTTCAGTTGAGCACACTTAACACACGGCGACCTCACAGGCCGCGCTCACGGTTGTCCATTAGCTCACATCCCCAAAGGAAGCTCCTTATCACCAAGACAGCATATTAGCCAGCGGCTAGCTGCTGTCAGCTGAGCTAATGATTAGCTAGATCAGTCATGCTACACTGGGTAACACGTACGCACCTCATGAACAAAGGTCAAGGATTGAGAATCAGTCCAACAAAGCCTGTCTTTATAAAGACCCATTACAACAAACTGGCACACGTTCGGTTTCAGTTAATGTTTTTCAGTTCTTTCGTTTCAGTCAGAAAGATAGAAATAAAGTTGTATATGAAGGAAAATTTTGCTATTTTAAAGGTTCCAACTGTAATTTAGTTTCAGATTTCTCCAAGGTTTAGATGCATCCAAGGTCAAAAACACTTTAATTTTCTCATAATTTACACTGCAGCATCACCTCTTTTCTCACAGTGTCTGAAAAGGATTCAGTCTCTCTAAACCCCTCCTCTCCAAGAGCCTGCTCTGCTCTGATTGGTCAGATGGATTGGCCACTCTGTTGTGATTGGTCTGTCGTTTACAGTGCATATCGGAAACTGGGTATCAACTTGAGCGAGAGTCCTCATCCTTTGGGAGTGCATGCAAAGTAGATTTGCTTTCGCAGCACAGAAAACAGCATCTTCTCGACATATCAACAACAACACAAAACAAACTATTCCAGGCCTCAGCTACAACTACAGTGTTTGAGGGTCAGAGAAGACATTGCTCGTGAACAGGCAATGAAGAGCATAGGCTTGCATTATGCAAATTGTTACAAACCTTCGTAGGTTTGTGTATGAAGTAAGACTGGAATTATTGATGACTTCTTTCTTTTGGGAGACAAATATATTTGTCATGTACTCTGATCTTTGAAACTTTTGCAGACCATCTGCATTCACAAACAGCTACATTACTATCTAAAAAAGCTTAAAGGGTGCGATTAAAATAAGTCTGCTCCTCTCTATGATATCATTATTTTGGTTTCACCACATGACTATGATTTGCAAGGGTAAAAGGTTTTCAAATATTAAAAAGAAGTGAAGAAATTGTGTTTTTAAGAAATAATAATAAAAGATTGTGCTAAATGCAGAAGGTCCTTAGAGTTTAATTTAGCTTTTAGAAATTTAAGTTCTGGAATACATGGACAAACAGCTGGTTTTGTTGAATAATGTTTAAAAGTGCTTGAAACAGTTTGCATGCATGATAAACAACTATATATTTTAGGAAAAATCTGATATCTGCAACATTCCCTGCATGCAGTGCATGAACTACACTAAAATGGAAGGGTTTGTTTGACCGATATGAAAAGCGACGAGCCACAGCTTGCACTTTTGTGTTGGAGTCTTAAGGTGCATTCACATTAACAAAAAAAGGTCCATTGTCTGTTTTCAATAGATTAGTGATCTCACAGACCTCACAGAGAAGTCGCTTTTAAACCAAACAGCCCTCACGTGAGATTCCAGATTACATGGATTTTTGTTGAAATAACTGGATTTCGCAGAACAACGATAAATGTCACTATACCTTCAAAATTACAGTAACATGGCGTGAATGGTTCAAATCCAATTGCCCTGCGTTAATTAGCATTTTAGGCTAATTTACTGTATAGTTATATAACCACATTCATGACAGTTAGTTTATGAAACAAGACAAAATGCGAAAATGAATAACGGAGTCTCTTTGCGCTGTTTTTAATTATCCAGCAACTAAGAAGCAATAGCAATGTGCTATACATAATGCAACCGGTGGGAAATTAATAAAGGTCTCTAAAGGAAAAAGAATCCACCACACAGTACTTTAATGAAAAGTAGGCAATTCAGCTATTATGTCAGAAGCCAGTTTTTTAAAGCATATGGTTAATCTCATGTCATAACAGTGTAGCCACCTATAGACTTCAGATTTAATGAATTTGAGGAATTAAAATACAAGTATATTATATAGAGATGTAACTTATTTTATATTCTGGCCTTAGTCTGTATTCTTTTTGCATATTATATTCTGTTTATATTCTATGAAGGATGAAGAGAATGTGAGAAATAAAGTCAATTAAGAAAACCTTACTATAAGTAAGTCCTGGAACAAATATGGTGCTGGAAAAAGTACATGGATTTTCCTTAAGTCATTTTGTCTTCATTATGATATCAGGACAGTTTTATCAACCTAAAATGTGTGACTTTTTTGAAACTTTAAATGTTTGTACCTTTAAAATGTTAACATATTCATTAAAGACAAGGTCATTGTATATATGAATCACATTCTAACATGTTTTTTTTTTTTTTTTTTAAATAAATCAGCTCAAACTTATAAGTTTTGTATAATTACCAAGGCTTAATCGTGGGTCACACTTCATATTAGGTGTCTTTAACTACTAGGTACTTATGTCAACTGAAAAAAATATTCTTTGTTACAATGTACTTATTGTGTCGATGTTGTATTGGAAACACATGCTGCTATTGACAACCCTCAACAATGAAGTTTGAGTCTCCATTGGCTAGTCCAAGACCAAGTCCTATCAATTTGAATGGGATAATCCTGAAATCTCAAAAAATGCTTAGTGAACTCACAATTAAATAACACATTTGAAATCAGCAACAAAATCTGACATGAACTGGCCCATAAATTATGTTTCTTATGCTCAAATAGTGTTAAAAAAAGCTTATTTTTCAGGCTAGACGAGGAAATGCACATTAGTGATGCTGTGACTTTACCAATCAGCGATTGGGTCTTTTACTTAGAAGGTGGGACATATTCCGCCATATTGCAGTTTCTCCCATGCATAACTAAAAGAAGTGAACCGTCTTTATTAATCTTTTAATACTATTATTAATCTTAGCAGTTGTCACTGAACATGTATCAGGTGTCTGCTGTCATTAAAGCTTCCTGTATCAGTGGCACGTTCATCAAATTAATTTATGGAACAAGGCCAGAGGTGCTGGTGTGTAGAAAAATCTATGCCGCCCTGGAGTATTGTGTAAAGCACAGCAAAACACTTCCATTAACGCTGAGGGACGATGTCAGGATCAGTGACCCACCCTAGCATGCTCGCTTATCTAGAGGACATCGCTAATGGATCCACGCGGTAATGCAATATCCCGTATCCACCAGTCTGTTTTTTTTCCTGCGCTTTTAACCTAGAGCCAGTCGATGCTATTGATTGAGGTACATTCTACGTGCTGTTCCATTAACGCTCCACCGTGCCAGTGGAGTTAGCAGATCAACACAAGTCCATTAGCAGATCACATCCAAAAAGCCATGGCCCAGGATCCCTGGCATCCCGGAGACAAACAAAGCCATGATTCAGTCCTTACCGAGAAACATGCCGCAACCCGGCTTCACCCAAGCCCAGAGCAAACACGCTACACACTAGACAAGCAGTGTACATGAGTCCAAATGAGTACTGTGAGGTCAGTTCAACCACAGCTACACTCTCTCACAGAGCTTCACAACAAACCTCCAAACCACCAGCTGGCCACACGCAATCTGTCAAGCAGCTGCAAGGAAACTCCAACACCTGACTGGAGGAGAGAATACAGAGATGATGGATGAAGAGTGTGAGAAAGCAGGCCAGAGAAGATATGAGATAAACAATTGCACAATGTGCTCTCAGCCTGGGCCATTTTTTCAGTCACAAGAATGAGGGAACAGAACATTAGATGAGAAGCAATCCGTGCCTCGCTCGGAGAGAAAAGATCTGGTTCTAATTTACACTTCTGAGAACCACAGCCCAGATTGAGCTCACTGTGAAAGAATAACAATGAAACTAGAGTGAACAAGAGACTCAACAACAGCATAAGAAGTGGACAGAAATGCACAAAAGCAGATGGGGCATATTTCGTTTTTCTGTGTATAACATTTGTGTTTGTAATTGATAGTTAACTAGAAAATGCTATGTGGTTCTAGTGCACTGTTATGCATTTGTTAGTGTTCTATGTGGTTGTTATTGTGTTGTTATGTGGGCACGATGAGTTGTGGGTGCCAAGTGTGTTTAACTCACTTGCTAACATGGTTGCTTACTGGCTGTCAAGAGTCAAAACAGCCCAATTCAACCCAAGACTAGTCTATGACTCAGATCCCCCATCGTTTTCAGCCATTTTATCATCTAAAACAGTCCAACTACTACTAAAGTATAACAAGAAACCTCTTTTCGTAATTTGATATATTCATATTTATAGGACAAACAGTGCATGATAAGTAAAGAACCTAAGTTTAATTTTTAAATACATTGATGAAACATCAGTTTTATTTCAACCATTCTTTTTGTTTTATTAAGGTCATACTGAAACTATCTTGGATTTTTTTATCATGCCATCATTTATATATCTTTTCTAGTGAGTAATATTTTTTGATTTACTTGTCCTAGACCTACACTATCAATCTTGAAATATTCACAATAAAAATATGAATTATTGTTACATTTTTAAAACTATGATCATGTAAATAAAGAATGGAATAAAATATTATCCATAATATAGCTATAGCATATATTCAAAATAATATGAATTTTACAAAAAATATCACTGTACTTCTATTTTTCTTAGAATTTCCATCTTGATCAACAATATTATCCCTAATAAAGTTTTATCAAAAGCTTAATCTCCATTCAAACTGTGATTTTGTTCAATTATTTTGTGAGAAAATAATTGTGTGTACAGTATTTAAGATACTTTAAATGCTAGCAATAAATTAATGTATGCCTGTTCGTTCATAAAAATGAAGAAATAGAAAAACAAATTACAGACTTTCCTGTGATGTATATTACTTCAACATTTTATGGTCAGAAATATTTTTATTTTTAATATTTGAAAGAAATTAATAATTCTATTCAGCTTGGCATTTATAATGTTTCAAAAGAGTCCTGTTTCAAATAAAAGCTCTTCTTTTGAACTTTCTATTAATCGAAGAATGTTGAAAAATTTATCACGGTTTTGACAAAAATATGAAGCAGTAAAACTGTTTTCAATGCTGATAATGATAAAAAATGTTTCTTGAGCAGCAAATCGTAATATTAGAATGATTTCTAAAGGATCATGTGACAGTGAAGACTGAAGTAATGATGCTGAAAATTCAGCAAGAATAAATTACATTTGAAATATATTAACATAGAAAACAGTTATTTTAAACTGTAATAATATTTATTTCATGATATTACTGTTTTTACTGTATTTTTGATCAAATAAATCCAGCCTTGGTGAACAGAAGAGACTCTTTAAAAAACCAAAAACTCACCAACCCCAAACATTTGTAGTGTGTATATACTCTGTTGAAATTGTTAGTATACAAATGAAATAAACTAGTGGGAGTGTAAAAAAAGTGTTTTAAGTCAGTTTACTTTATAAAAGTCCTCAAGGCTGAAAGTGCCCATAGTTGAAGAAACACCCAAATATGAGCAAAAAGAGTAAGTGATGCTTGCCTTAGCAAACAACACTAACAATCAACTAAACAGTCTGAAAAGCCCTCAGCGATTGAGGAGACGGAGAAAAAAATGAGAAGAATAGTGAGTGTGTGAGATGAGAGAGCGAGAGTTTGCCAGACGGAGGCGATTAGCGGCGGTTCTGGAATGTGAGGTCAGTGAACAACGCTCAGCTGAGACCCTCTTTGTAAACAGGGCCCCTCCTCTTTATAACAATACACACGCATATACACAAAAAACCTTATTAATACATTAACCCTCTGGAGTCTGAGGCTGATTTGGGGCCTGGAGAAGTTTTGACATGCCCTGGCATTTGTGCTTTTTTCAGTTATTCATAAACATATTAATGGAAAAAGTGTCATTACACTGTATTCAGCACAAACTAGGCTACCATAATGTACATTGTACCAGGTATGTACATGTTTGCATTTTTGAAGGAATAATGTTTATGCTTGGTTATTAAAAAACAAAAAACTTAAGTCACTGAAATAAGGCCAAAATTATATATTATTATTTGTGTTCACAAGTCGTCTGGGTATTGGAGGTTGTAGACTAGAGTTTTTGCTTCAAAATAATGTTAAAATTATCCTGCCTACTTGTTCATATAAAACAATAGAGATATTTAAATTTTAAGACACTTTTTGTCAAGAAACACAGTATGCGTGGAGGCGTGAATCATCATGAATAATGGGTCATTTACACCTGAGAAGACAAAAGAATCGCATAATGAGCTGTAATGACCTGCATAAATAATTAGCTCTTTCAGTCAGGTAGGCTGTGAAAAAACCCTCTGTGATCATGTCTCAAACTCATCATGGTGTATTTCAAACATACAGAAAAAACAGCAATACTGTGAAATATTATTACAATTTAAAATAATGGTATTCTATTATATACTTTAAAATATAATGTATTACTGTGATGCAAAGTGTCTGAAAAATTATGTTACCTATATGGCATTTCATATAGACTTTTAGCTTAAAAGTATGCACATTTGGAGAAATATTGATGGATTCTCATATGTTTATGTCAATTTTCTATACAGAGGAGTAATATTTATTCAATATTTATCGTCATCACTATGAGTGCTGGAAACTGTGTTTTCAATTTATACCTGCAGCCGGAGGGTGCTCTGTGCAACTTTAGTCCACAAATGCCTCCTAAAGAAGAACAGGCCATCATGTGACAATCTACTAACCGAATTAACAGAGGCTTCCAGAGATCGCTAACTATGGCTATGCAAAACACTTTTGAAGATAATAAATACACGATTGAGACGATGTATACATGAATTGCCTCGGAATTTGCGTCTGAATAGCGCTGGCTCTGTGGGCGTGGCCGCATTAGTGGATAATGAGCTGAATCACGGACTTCTGACAGAGAATATTTGTTTTCGATTTGACTTACACGATTTGAAACCTGACATTTCAATGTTTTTTTTAGACATAAGTCTCATTTTTGTGTCATTAGTATTCACTAAGTTACAGTCCATTTTCAGAGAACTATCAGATTGGACTTTGTTCAGAGGGAGACAACAGATCGCACATCATGTTAGTTTTCTTTATTTTACAAAAAGCACAACATTTTGTTTTTACTGTGAGTGTACACAAATAAAAGAAGATATTAAACAGATAAAAATGGTGTATAACTCTTAATTGTATGTGCAACATTGACAGAGTATTTTGAGTCTCTTTCACACTGGTAAGAAAAAAAACGAGGTGGTATCGCCAGCGATACCTCAGACTCCAAAGTGTTAAACATTCCCGCAAAACTCCACACAAACACCTCGTCATCTCCAACCCAACATCCATAGAACGGCTCACCAAATGATATATATAAAAAAATATATCCTACCGAAGAACTTCACCATCAAAATCACTACCACCCTAGGGGGCGGCTTATGAAGCATGGTTGCCGAAACCACTGGTTCTACATGGATGCACAGATACACAAACACCTCATTAATAGATTAAACACTTATTCCTGTAAGACTTTACACAAACACCTTATCACCTCCAGCCCCTACACAAACATCCACGGAAAGCCTCAACAAACGATATAAAACAACACCCTACTGATGAACTTCACCATCAAAATCACTACAACACTGAGGGTCGGCTTACGGAACATGGCTGCCGAAACCACCGGTTCCGCACGGACACACAGATAGACAAACACTTCTTAAAACCACAGCAACCACAGTGTCAATATACAACCACATGGATGTAAACTCCACAGAAACGCAGACTAAACTGACCGCGACATGTTCACATACACACACATGACCCCAGTCAGCCTTGATTTACACAAACAATGAGCAGACCTAAGCAGGTAGAAAGTCTTTTCTCTCCGTGAAATGACAAATCTATTAGGACAAATATGGCTGACGTATACCGCGAAGGGAGAGGGCATTGAAAAAAGACTGGAAATTTTCTGGGAACAAGAAGCAAAACATGTTCTCTTTATCACAGGAAGCGAGTGAGAGGTGGGATGTAATTACCTGACTAATCTTGTTTAATCTCTGTCTTTGTCTACCTTTTGTCTTTCCGTCAGACAAAAAGAGCCTTTGTGGAAAAATATGGTCAGGTGTGCATGAGTTAAGAGTCTGACAAACACACACACATAGATGAGACAGCGGTGATATACCCTCTGGCTCTGGGGTTGTGTTTTGGATCACAGGACCATCATCCACTAAACTTCTAATTGAAGCTATTGTCTGGGAGAGCGTCTGTTTGGGTAGACAGGCAGAGCTGATTTCTGTGAAGAGAGAGAGATAGCTCAAGGGGTGACATTACTCTTCCTTGTTGTTGGTTGGTGTTCTGTTGTGTCTACCCCGATCAGCTCACAATAAAGACAAATCACACCAAGAACAAAGACGCACGCCTGGACAGGAAGACAGGAGCAATACACAGATAGAAGCACAAACATATAACAAAGCTACTGAACTCTTCAAAATAAAGCTTACTAACAAGGTCTGAGGAACCTTTTTAAGTTCTTATGATGTCACAGAACCTTTTTATGTTCTTACGATGTCACAGAACCTTTTTATGTTCTTACGATGTCACAGAACCTTTTTATGTTCTTACGATATCACAGAATCTTAAGTTCTTACAATGTCACAGAACCTTTTTTAGTTCTTACGATGTCACCGAATCTTAAGTTCTTACAATGTCACAGAACCTTTTTTAGTTCTTACGATGTCACCGAATCTTAAGTTCTTACAATGTCACAGAACCTTTTTTAAGTTCTTACAATGTCATAGAATCTTAAGTTCTTACGATGTCACAGAACCTTTTTTAGTTCTTACGATGTCACAGAATCTTAAGTTCTTACAATGTCACAGAATCTTAAGTTCTTACGATGTCACAGAACCTTTTTTAGTTCTTACGATGTCACAGAACCTTTTTATGTTCTTACGATGTCACAGAACCTTTTTATGTTCTTACGATGTCACAGAATCTTAACTTCTTATGATGTCACAGAACCTTTTTTATTTCTTATGATGTCACAGAACCTTTTTATGTTCTTACGATGTCACATAATCTTAAGTTCTTACGATGTCACAGAACCTTTTTTAGTTCTTACGATGTCACAGAACCTTTTTATGTTCTTACGATGTCACAGAATCTTAAGTTCTTACAATGTCACAGAATCTTAAGTTCTTACGATGTCACAGAACCTTTTTTAGTTCTTACGATGTCACAGAACCTTTTTATGTTCTTACGATGTCACCGAATCTTAAGTTCTTACGATGTCACAGAACCTTTTTATGTTCTTACGATGTCACAGAATCTTAAGTTCTTATGATGTCACAGAACCTTTTTTAGTTCTTACGATGTCACAGAACCTTTTTATGTTCTTACGATGTCACAGAATCTTAAGTTCTTACGATGTCACAGAACCTTTTTTAGTTCTTACGATGTCACAGAATCTTAAGTTCTTACAATGTCACAGAACCTTTTTTTAGTTCTTACGATGTCACCGAATCTTAAGTTCTTATGATGTCACAGAACCTTTTTATGTTCTTACGATGTCACAGAATCTTAAGTTCTTACGATGTCACAGAACCTTTTTTAGTTCTTACGATGTCACAGAACCTTTTTATGTTCTTACGATGTCACAGAATCTTAAGTTCTTACAATGTCACAGAATCTTAAGTTCTTACGATGTCACAGAACCTTTTTTAGTTCTTATGATGTCACAGAACCTTTTTTAAGTTCTTACAATGTCATAGAATCTTAAGTTCTTACGATGTCACAGAACCTTTTTTAGTTCTTACGATGTCACAGAACCTTTTTATGTTCTTACGATGTCACAGAATCTTAAGTTCTTACAATGTCACAGAATCTTAAGTTCTTACGATGTCACAGAACCTTTTTTAGTTCTTACGATGTCACAGAACCTTTTTATGTTCTTACGATGTCACAGAACCTTTTTATGTTCTTACGATGTCACAGAATCTTAACTTCTTATGATGTCACAGAACCTTTTTTATTTCTTATGATGTCACAGAACCTTTTTATGTTCTTACGATGTCACATAATCTTAAGTTCTTACGATGTCACAGAACCTTTTTTAGTTCTTACGATGTCACAGAACCTTTTTATGTTCTTACGATGTCACAGAATCTTAAGTTCTTACAATGTCACAGAATCTTAAGTTCTTACGATGTCACAGAACCTTTTTTAGTTCTTACGATGTCACAGAACCTTTTTATGTTCTTACGATGTCACCGAATCTTAAGTTCTTACGATGTCACAGAACCTTTTTATGTTCTTACGATGTCACAGAATCTTAAGTTCTTATGATGTCACAGAACCTTTTTTAGTTCTTACGATGTCACAGAACCTTTTTATGTTCTTACGATGTCACAGAATCTTAAGTTCTTACGATGTCACAGAACCTTTTTTAGTTCTTACGATGTCACAGAATCTTAAGTTCTTACGATGTCACAGAACCTTTTTTTAGTTCTTACGATGTCACCGAATCTTAAGTTCTTATGATGTCACAGAACCTTTTTATGTTCTTACGATGTCACAGAATCTTAAGTTCTTACGATGTCACAGAACCTTTTTTAGTTCTTACGATGTCACAGAACCTTTTTATGTTCTTACGATGTCACAGAATCTTAAGTTCTTACAATGTCACAGAATCTTAAGTTCTTACGATGTCACAGAACCTTTTTTAGTTCTTACGATGTCACAGAACCTTTTTATGTTCTTACGATGTCACAGAATCTTAAGTTCTTACGATGTCACAGAACCTTTTTATGTTCTTACGATGTCACAGAATCTTAAGTTCTTACGATGTCACAGAACCTTTTTTAGTTCTTACGATGTCACAGAACCTTTTTATGTTCTTACGATGTCACAGAATCTTAAGTTCTTACGATGTCACAGAACCTTTTTTAGTTCTTACGATGTCACAGAATCTTAAGTTCTTACGATGTCACAGAACCTTTTTTTAGTTCTTACGATGTCACCGAATCTTAAGTTCTTATGATGTCACAGAACCTTTTTATGTTATTACTATTTCAAAGAATATTAATTTCTTACGATTATGTTCTTACGATGTCACAGAAATGTCTTACGATGTCACAGAATCTTAAGTTCTTACAATGTCACAGAATCTTAAGTTCTTACGATGTCACAGAACCTTTTTTAGTTCTTACGATGTCACAGAACCTTTTTATGTTCTTACGATGTCACAGAATCTTAAGTTCTTACGATGTCACAGAACCTTTTTTAGTTCTTACGATGTCACAGAACCTTTTTATGTTCTTACGATGTCACAGAATCTTAAGTTCTTATGATGTCACAGAACCTTTTTTAGTTCTTACGATGTCACAGAACCTTTTTATGTTCTTACGATGTCACAGAATCTTAAGTTCTTACGATGTCACAGAACCTTTTTTAGTTCTTACGATGTCACAGAATCTTAAGTTCTTACGATGTCACAGAACCTTTTTTAGTTCTTACGATGTCACCGAATCTTAAGTTCTTATGATGTCACAGAACCTTTTTATGTTCTTACGATGTCACAGAATCTTAAGTTCTTACGATGTCACAGAACCTTTTTTAGTTCTTACGATGTCACAGAACCTTTTTATGTTCTTACGATGTCACCGAATCTTAAGTTCTTACGATGTCACAGAACCTTTTTTAGTTCTTACGATGTCACAGAACCTTTTTATGTTCTTACGATGTCACCGAATCTTAAGTTCTTACGATGTCACAGAACCTTTTTATGTTCTTACGATGTCACAGAATCTTAAGTTCTTACGATGTCACAGAACCTTTTTTAGTTCTTACGATGTCACAGAACCTTTTTATGTTCTTACGATGTCACAGAATCTTAAGTTCTTACGATGTCACAGAACCTTTTTTAGTTCTTACGATGTCACAGAACCTTTTTATGTTCTTACGATGTCACCGAATCTTAAGTTCTTACGATGTCACAGAACCTTTTTATGTTCTTACGATGTCACAGAATCTTAAGTTCTTACGATGTCACAGAACCTTTTTTAGTTCTTACGATGTCACCGAAACTTTTTTTAAGTTCTTACGATGTCACAGAACTTACGATGTCACAGAACCTTTTTATGTTCTTACGATGTCACAGAATCTTAAGTTCTTACGATGTCACAGAACCTTTTTTAGTTCTTACGATGTCACAGAACCTTTTTATGTTCTTACGATGTCACAGAATCTTAAGTTCTTACAATGTCACAGAACCTTTTTTAGTTCTTACGATGTCACAGAACCTTTTTATGTTCTTACGATGTCACAGAACCTTTTTTAGTTCTTACGATGTCACAGAACCTTTTTATGTTCTTACGATGTCACAGAATCTTAAGTTCTTACGATGTCACAGAACCTTTTTTAGTTCTTACGATGTCACAGAACCTTTTTATGTTCTTACGATGTCACAGAATCTTAAGTTCTTATGATGTCACAGAACCTTTTTTAGTTCTTACGATGTCACAGAACCTTTTTATGTTCTTACGATGTCACAGAATCTTAAGTTCTTACGATGTCACAGAACCTTTTTTAGTTCTTACCATGTCACAGAATCTTAAGTTCTTACGATGTCACAGAACCTTTTTTAGTTCTTACGATGTCACCGAATCTTAAGTTCTTATGATGTCACAGAACCTTTTTATGTTCTTACGATGTCACAGAATCTTAAGTTCTTACGATGTCACAGAACCTTTTTTAGTTCTTACGATGTCACAGAACCTTTTTATGTTCTTACGATGTCACCGAATCTTAAGTTCTTACGATGTCACAGAACCTTTTTTAGTTCTTACGATGTCACAGAACCTTTTTATGTTCTTACGATGTCACCGAATCTTAAGTTCTTACGATGTCACAGAACCTTTTTATGTTCTTACGATGTCACAGAATCTTAAGTTCTTACGATGTCACAGAACCTTTTTTAGTTCTTACGATGTCACAGAACCTTTTTATGTTCTTACGATGTCACAGAATCTTAAGTTCTTACGATGTCACAGAACCTTTTTTAGTTCTTACGATGTCACAGAACCTTTTTATGTTCTTACGATGTCACAGAATCTTAAGTTCTTATGATGTCACAGAACCTTTTTTAGTTCTTACGATGTCACAGAACCTTTTTATGTTCTTACGATGTCACAGAATCTTAAGTTCTTACGATGTCACAGAACCTTTTTTAGTTCTTACGATGTCACAGAATCTTAAGTTCTTACGATGTCACAGAACCTTTTTTAGTTCTTACGATGTCACCGAATCTTAAGTTCTTATGATGTCACAGAACCTTTTTATGTTCTTACGATGTCACAGAATCTTAAGTTCTTATGATGTCACAGAACCTTTTTTAGTTCTTACGATGTCACAGAACCTTTTTATGTTCTTACGATGTCACCGAATCTTAAGTTCTTACGATGTCACAGAACCTTTTTTAGTTCTTACGATGTCACAGAACCTTTTTATGTTCTTACGATGTCACCGAATCTTAAGTTCTTACGATGTCACAGAACCTTTTTATGTTCTTACGATGTCACAGAATCTTAAGTTCTTACGATGTCACAGAACCTTTTTTAGTTCTTACGATGTCACAGAACCTTTTTATGTTCTTACGATGTCACAGAATCTTAAGTTCTTACGATGTCACAGAACCTTTTTTAGTTCTTATGATGTCACAGAACATTTTTAAGTTCTTACGATGTCACAGAATTTTCAGTTCTTACGATGTCACAGAACCTTTTTTAGTTCTTACGATGTCACAGAACCTTTTTAAGTTCTTATGATGTCACAGATCCTTTATAAGTTCCTATAATATCATTAAACCTTTTAAAGTTCATATGATGTCATTGAACCTTTTTGAGTTTTCATGATGTCACAAGACCCTTTTAAGGTCCCATGATGCCATAGAACCTTTTTATTTTCCTATGATGTCACTGATCAGTTTTAAATTCCTATGATGTCGCCGAACCTTTATAAGTTCCTATGATGTCACCAAAACTTTTTTAAGTTCACATGATGTAATTTACATTTTTCAGAAACTTTTTTAAATTCCTATGATATCACTGAACCCTGTTAAGATCCTATGATGTCACTAAACCATGTCATTAAAAACTTTTAAGTTCTTATGAAGTCACTGAACCGTTTTAACTTCTGGTGTTACTGAAACTTTTTAAGTTGCTATGTCTAACCTAAGAACCTTTTTTAAGTTCACATAATATCACTGAACCCTGTTCCTATGACGTTAATTAACTTTTTTAGGTTCCTATGATGTCACTAAACCTTTTTAAGTTCACATGATGACTTTGAACCTATGATGTCATTAAACCTTTAAGGTTCCATCACAGAACCTTTTTAAATTACTATGATGTCATTAAAGTGACCCTATAATGGATTTTTCAAAATGACCTTTCATGGTGTGTAATGTAGCTGTATGTGAATTTAAACAGTCTGCAAAGTTGTAAAGCTGAAAGTGCATCGTGAATAAAGTTATTGTCTCTCAAAAGAAAGCGTTGACTATAAACCGCTTAATCGAGTCATTTGTAATTTGATTCCCATTTCCACAAAGTTCATATATCACAAGTTAATACATTTGCATAATGCCCGCCTACATTCTACATGGACACCTCACGAAAACTTGAACCCCTCTCAAACACTGTAGCTCGTTTGTGTGGATAACATATTGACAAGACGCTGTGCTCTGCACTGGAAATTCGGTTTATTTTCACTTCCAAAGGATGAGGCTGTGGAGAATCATTGGTTAAAGATGGGACATTACCTACTTTATTTGGACCAACTTTCTTCTCAGAATCACTATCTGTAAGCTGTGGGCCACTATTACCTAAAATTTTGTCCATTAATGCAGATTGTCTTTCGTTCTTACTACTTTAAGTAATGATAAAGGATGGAGCAAGATTTGCTTTACAAACTTTAATGTTACATAAATGAATCACATTAGTGCTTGGCTAACGTATGCACTGTTATTGATACTGTTAATAATACAGTTCCCACACGTGCACCGCAATAAATTAGAAATATACACATGGGTTTGTTGATGGACATACACTTGTTAAAGGTGCTCTAAGCCTCTGTTTTGTTTGACAACACTTCGAACGTCAACAGGAAGTTACTCCACCCAGGATCACTTACAGCACCTTTAATGGTGATGGTGAGGAATTACAGTTGAATTACAATTACAGTACATCTCATGATGAACGTCAAACTGAGTAACCTATCGCTGAGAAACGACCCACTCAACTCGTTCTTGCGATTGAGGTTTGAGTTCAATAACTAGTTCTTCCAATATTTCATCATCGGACTCACACTTGCATTGATATGGTAAAATCAAAGCCATCGTTAACGTTACAGTGCATACAATCACTGAGCTTTAGGAAGCTCTGGAGCAGTAAATGGTAGACCAATCAAAACAGGCCGTCTGGCCAATCAGAGCAGAGCAGGCTTGTGGAAAGGAGAGATTTAGAGACACTGATTCATCCGACGAGTCATTTGAGAATCACTGAAAAATGTGGTGATGTGCAATGTATATTTTGAGAAAATAAAAGTGTTTTTGACCTTTGATGCATGCAAACCTGTTGTAGGAGACCTCCAAAACAAAATTAGGAACCATTCAAATAGCATAATAGCATGTCGATGTATGATGTCAATGAATCTTTCTGATGTTTACTATGATGTCACAAGTCAACCTTTAGAAGTGCCACGTGAAAACCTTTTTAGCAACAATGATGTCATAGAAGAAACTTTATAAAGCCCTGTTCTGACAGAACTAGTTTTCCCAGAGCAGGTCTGGCAAATTTGCGTTACACAGATGTACTTTGTCATTTTAATCCTGTCTGGATCAAATACGTCTGTTTTTTTTTCTTGCACATCCTCTGTAAAGCAAATTACCTACTGTTTTGTCTAACTCAAGCATCCCCCGAGACAACTAAACCCACTGGGATAGGAATGTCTGTGATTGCAGTATTGTATTTTGTCACAATGCTTATTTATTTTGACCTTCATCAAATTCTATAACAAAAGCTAAATTTCTCCTTGCACTGTTAGGACAACAACTCACTTTTCCTGATACCAAATACTTACATGTTGATCTGAAGGTTCCTTACTGTAACATTACAAACAAAGAAACATATGGCCAACTCAAGAACTCTACTTCTTCGCTCAACCTTACCTGCTGCCGTAAGAAATGGTGCACACCTACAGAGTTTAACATTTCTGCATTTCTATGAAGCATAGCCAACTTACACCCCCTTCAAGCATTTCTAAAAGTGCTTCCTTCACACCTAAAAATAAGCAAATCTGTCAGGCAATGAGGTGATGGAGGCCAGAACCACAGGGAAAGATGAGTTGGAGCTTGCTTGAGTTTCTTGCTTGAGGTTGACCCCACCGCTAGCAATGCTGCGTCTCTGGTGTTACCGTAGCCCAGTCCAGACATGCATCCTCAGGCTGAGGGGTTATACTTTACCCCGTCTTACAAGACGCTGTTCACAGGAGACAGCCAACAGCTGAGGGGGTCCAGACTCATGTGTGTTTTTGGGATGGAGGCTGTGTTGAGGCAGGTCAGTGAGTGGGATGGCCTGACAAAACCTGATGCTATATTATATAACACATCTTAAGGAATCTGTCTGTCTGAAGCAAAGAGGTGTAGAAGGGCAGGAGGGTTTCATTAGTTCACACATTCCTGTGATGCGGTCAAAAAAAACAGACAGGAACAGACAAGGCCGCATATTTTCGGCGCATAATTTTCCGTAATAGAGCTGTGGTAATTGTACTGCTAACTGCCACTCATTTGCTCCTCTCTTGCAAAAAAACTGTGTAATCCTCTAATTTGTTGTGTCTCCCAGCAGGATTCACTCTGGTTTCCTTTCACTCATGAGGAAGATGAGCTGCTATCATATATCTCAGCCAGCACTGTCCTTTAACCTCCGACCTTTCACCAAATCCATAACAACAGTATTAATCCACCAGCAAACACACACAAACTCTCTCTCTCTCTCTCTGACGGCCCTGGGCGGTTTCCTCATTTAGAGCTGTAACCCTGTACAGCTGAGAGTTGGCAGGCTCCAGCAGGCTGCACTGGATCAGTGTTGAGTAGCTTAGAGCGAGTCTGATGCTAGACTAATGCACTTTAGCCAGAGGGGAGAACACAGACAGAGATAATGGCAGGGTGGTCTCGACGGTCATTTACTGAACAAATGAGAGTGGATTGTACAGCTATATTCTCTTTGACAGGATGATTATATGCTAATAAAACAGGTGTAAGTGCTATATAAATTATAACACAAATTGTTGCTAAATTGAATAGTTCAATAAGTTTTATTGAAATAATTCAATAAAATCTAAACATATGATTTATTGTAAGTTGAAATATTTAATAATAATTTATTATAAATGTACAAAACTCTGCTAAATGAATAAAACTAAATCAAGTCTAAAAAAGTAAGTCTAAATCAAATTATTTTGCTTACAGATAAATATATAATTAATTAAAACATTTATTTTAAAGTTAATTATATAAACATTCAGATACATTTAGATTTACAACTTTATATGCTCTAAAACATGTTGGGTTGTTGTTTTAACCCATGTTTAGGTCAAATATGGACAAACCCAAACATTGGTTGAAGTTTTTTAATTACATTTTTAAACCCAATGGGTGCGTTTGTCCTTATTTGACCCAAACATGGGTTGATATTATATAAATATAATATATATATATGAAAATAGAAAATGTATATGTAAAAAATATCTATATTATATTTAGATTTTATAAATATACCTTAAACATTTCATTTTACAACATTATACTCAAGATATTATATTACATCTATGATAAAATATAGATATTAGATTACTTATTAGATAATCTATAGTTATTACAATTTTAGATTTACATGAATATATCAAGATTTACATTTATAAATATGTATATATTCAAAATTTACTTTTGTATACACTTATTTTTATTTAAGTTTTTATTCATAAAATTGTATTTTATGTAAAATATTTATCTTATATTTAGATTTTATGTACTTATTTTTACTTATATTTAAACTTATATGCAACTATATATTCAGGATTTATATATTTACATCATATATATATATATATATATATAAAATAGAGGTATTAAATTATTTATTAGATAATTGACAGTTATTTACATTTAAATTTTAGATTTGCATGTATAAATTCATATCTATATATTCAGGATTATTTTTATACATATTTATACAAGTATAAAGTATATTTTATTATGAAAAAGGTGTTAAAATGTATTTGATCTATATATATGAAATTGCATTTCATTTAATTACATTTTTGATTTGAACTTATAAATATAAGATTTACATTTACAAATTCCGATCTATGTATTAGGGATGTACATTTTCATACATATTTATAAAATTAGATATATTCAGATTTAAATGTATGCATATATTTTCATTTTAATATAAATATTCAAATGTATAACCATATATGTAGATTTCTAGCTACAGTTTTAGCAAAATTCTGCCATATTTTCCAATACAATATTTCATACATCCTACACAGCCACATTGATTGAGCTATTAGTGTGCAGAGAACAGAGATGCATTTATCAACATGAATGAGCATGTGGAAAAGCAGACATTCACCATGTGTTCATGAGCCACCCACATAACTGACATGCTGCAGCGTGCTGCAATCTCACTGTCTCACTTGACAACTTTCTCTGCCAACTGAATGGAAACAAGACATTTTATACAAACAGACACTTTATACACATACACACACCTATAAGCCTCACACTGCCATACACTCCGCTGGGTCCTTTGTAAAAGCACCTTTGATTAAACGCTGCATTTTGTGGCAGAGAAGAAAGGTGAAGGACAGGGAAGTGATAAACAGGAAGAGGGCCTTTATTCAGGTACAGCCCCACTCCATCTGATAAGCCGTCTGTCCTCCTTGAATAGATGCTTTACTCACTCAATGAGATGTTAACACACACTCACACACACTGTCATGTCTATGTCTTTTGCTTTGATGTCTCAGTAATTTCCTTCAGATCAGACCTGCAGGCGTCTTACCTTTACAAATCTGGTGAGGCACTCAGGGTTCAAATGAACACTGAATCACTGAAGCAGACCTAAAACCAATCATTCACAAAACCTCCGCTGACAGTACTATCTCTCAGAGATGATATCAGTGGCACACTTCTGGTTTATTTTTATACCATTTCTGGCAAGTTTATATTAATGTTACACTTTGTGATATTTGATTATACTGAAAAATAGTTGTAAGTCATTTCAAAGAAGCCCATGGTATTGCCACCAAGGTAAAAGTGATATGTTGTATACTGTACTTTTTCTAGGGAAGAGGCTTAAACATTACAATTAATTTGGAAAACACCTCAGAAATTTCCTTTGGGATAACAAAGTTTATCTCATCTCATCTCTCTCAAATCACCTAGCAGCTATGCAGAAACCACAGAGTCACCTACCCATCCACTTATCCATTCATTCATCCATCCATCCATCCATCCATTCATCCATCCATCCACTTATCCATTCATCCATCCATCCACTTACCCATCCATCCATCCATCCATCCATTCACTTATCCATCCATCCATCCATCCATCCATCCAACCATCCATCCATTCATAAATCAATCCACTCATCCATCCATCCACTTATCCATTCATCCATCCATCCACTTATCCATCCATCCATTCACTTATCCATCCATCCATCCATCCATCCATCCATCCATCCATCAATTCATAAATCAATCCACTTATCCATCTATCCACTCATCCACTTATCCATCCATCCACTTATACATTCATCCATCCATCCATCCATCCATCCATTCATCCATCCACTCATCCATCCATTCATCCATCCACTCACCCATCCATCCATTCATCCATCCATCCACTTATACATTCATCCATCCATCCATCCATCCATCCATCCACTCACCAATCCATCCATTCATCCATCCATCCATCCACTCACCCACTCACCCATCCATTCATCCATCCACTCACCCATCCATCCATTCACCCATCCATTCATCCATCCATCCATCCATTCATCCATCCACTCACCCATCCATTCATCCATCCATCCATCCACTCACCCATCCATTCATCCATCCATCCATTCATCCATCCATCCACTTATACATACATCCATCCATCCATCCATCCACTTATACATTTATCCATCCATTCGTCCATCCACCCACCCACTCACCCATCCATCCATCAATCCACTTATCCATCCATCAACTCACCCACTTATCCATTCATCAATTCATCCGTCCATCAATTCATCCATCCACTCATCCATCCATTCATCCATCCATCCACTCACCCATCCATCCATTCATCCATCCATCCACTTATACATTCATCCATCCATCCATCCACTCACCAATCCATCCATTCATCCATCCATCCATCCATCCATTCATCCATCCACTCACCCATCCATCCACTCACCCATCCATTCATCCATCCATCCATCCATCCATTCATCCATCCACTCACCCATCCATTCATCCATCCATCCAGTCACCCATCCATCCATTCATCCATCCATCCACTTATACATACATCCATCCATCCATCCACTTATCCATCCATCCACTTATACATTTATCCATCCATCTATCCATCCACCCACCCACTCACCCATCCATCCATCCATCCATCAATCCACTTATCCATCCATCAACTCACCCACTTATCCATTCATCAATTCATCCATCCATCAATTCATCCATCCACTCATCCATCCATTCATCCATCCATCCACTCACCCATCCATCCATTCATCCATCCATCCACTTATACATTCATCCATCCATCCATCCATCCACTCACCAATCCATCCATTCATCCATCCATCCATCCATCCACTCACCCATCCATTCATCCATCCATCCATCCATTCATCCATCCACTCACCCATCCATTCATCCATCCATCCATCCATCCACTCACCCATCCATCCATTCATCCATCCATCCATCCAGTCACCCATCCATCCATTCATCCATCCATCCACTTATACATACATCCATCAATCCATCCACTTATCCATCCATCCACTTATACATTTATCCATTCATCCATCCGTCCATCCACCCACCCACTCACCCATCCATCCATCCATCCATCCATCAATCCACTTATCCATCCATCAACTCACCCACTTATCCATTCATCAATTCATCCATCCACTCATCCATCCATTCATCCATCCATCCACTCACCCATCCATCCATTCATCCATCCACTTATACATCCATCATTCCACTTATACATCCATCCATCCACTTATACATTCATCCATCCATCCATCCACCCACTCACCCATCCATCCATTCATCCATCCATCCATCCATCCATCCATCCATCCATCCACTCACCCATCCATCCATTCATCCATCCATCCATCCATCCATCCACTCACCCATCCATCCATTCATCCATCCATCCAGTCACCCATCCATCCATTCATCCATCCATCCACTTATACATTCATCCATCCATCCATCCATTCATCCATCCACTCATCCATCCATTCATCCATCCATTCATCCATCCATCCACTTATACATACATCCATCCATCCATCCACTTATCCATCCATCCATTTATACATTTATCCATCCATCCGTCCATCCACCCACCCATCCATCCATCCATCCATCCATCCATCCATCAATCCACTTATCCATCCATCAACTCACCCACTTATCCATTCATCAATTCATCCATCCAGCCACTTATCCATCTGCTCATTTATCCATCCATCCATCCACTTATCCATCTGCCCGTCCATCCATCCATCATCTACCCATCCATCCACCCACTCACCCACTTATCATCCATCCATCCATCCATCCATCTACTAACAGCCTATATGACCTTCAATCTAGTCTATCCTGACAAACTTTCCCTTCTAGTTTCACAGTGAGATCAGGCACAGTGCTGTCCTGCAGCCAATTACGACCATATAAATTTGACCCACAACATCAACAAAAAATTTCCCCTGAACCTGCATTCATTTTTTGGTATCGGATCAGCACTAAATACAAGTGTAAAAAGGATCTAAAGTGTTTTTTGATTGAATCACTGAAATCATTGCATGTCTTGAGTAAACTTGCTCTGTAAATCCAGTGAAGCTCCACCTACTCAACATCCACTCATCTACTGTAAGTACTGTTCACAGAGAACACATTTTTGCATTCAACTGGGCTACGTGTCCATTGTTTTTCTATGTAAACATGCCTTTGACCGTTGAGCTTATGTTTATTAACATGCTTTTCTAAAAACATGGCACTTTCACGAGTTCACAATTACATATATCAAATCAGATACAGTAGAAAATGCTCCGAGCACAGAATTTGGCTTCTCATTCGCTTCTTTTCCTGCTTGCCCATACACAACATGGGTTCATTCATTCAGTAGTATTAGTCACTGCGCACTCACCCGTGACAAAATAAAAGTGTATTTTGATTTAAACACAAGTGGTCGCAGGAGAAACATGTGAAACTTTAACAATGGGTTGAAGCAGTTATGCATTTCGACTGACCACTTGCAACTGGACGACTGAAAGTGCATCTTAATACCAGGCGTAAACCTGATACTTACTGTTCACACTTATATAAAGATTGTGAAATTGTTGAAAAGAGTGATAAGGAATCAGTATTTCTTGTTTCAGCATGCATTCTCACAACACACACAGGTATGCCTGTGACCTTTCTTTCACACTTTCACCTTTGACCGAAAGGTACTCAAGCATATCTCCAGGGCAAGCATTTCTCCAAAAACTCCTTATGTCTCGCAGTCTGGTCGAGTGGAATGTACTGACAAAAGAGTTACAGAGACGCGGAGCCAAGTGAGTGATCGATCGTCTCAGCGTCTCTGAGCGCCTCTGTTAACAATCTGCAGTGTTGTTTTCCGCTGCTGATGCAGTCAGCGCTCACATTCACATGCACAGCAAGAGATTCTCAGACAGATCTGCCATCAAAGCTGCTCTTATTCCAGCTTTGTTGGACTTATTAAAAGTGGATCAGAATGCCATGGCATGAATACCCTATTCACTGCTGAAAAAAAATAACACACTGAAATCAGTTACAATCCTTCAGTTTGCGATAGTCTCAAGCTTCAAAAGCAATAAGCCAGGAACAGAATGATGAAAATCACCAATGTTTAGTAAACATTATTAATAAAATTAAAAATCAACTTCTGCAAACAATTATTTTTCAGTAAATGTGGGTTGTTTACTGTTTTCAAGCAAGTAATATACAGTACAAGTCAATTATGTTCAAAGGTGATGCAAAATAGCTGATATAAACAAACATGTGACAGCAAAACAGTTCGTCCAATGAGATTTTAGAGTCATTACAGTACGTTCATAATTTTATAGTACAAAAATGTAAATGGTCGATCAACTCACAACTATGATTGCACATTCTTTATATTTATTATCCAGTTGCTAAATAAATAATAATCATTAGCCAAACTGAAAGATGTTTGTGGCTGCCAAGCATCAACAAACTTGATGAATTATATATATTGAATTCAGTTCATATGCCATCACAGGTCATAGTCCCTGTTAGATTTTAGAGACATATCTATCCAGTCTTATTTTCATCCAAATGGAGAATCCAAGTATTTGATCAAACATATTCTTATGAGAAAAAAAGTGTGTTTAATCTTAAAAGTATATTTTAAAAAAAAACATACTTGCATGTAATTTAATATTAAAGGTGCCATCGAACGCTTTTTTACAAGATGTAATATAAGTCTAAGGTGTCCCCTGAATGTGTCTGTGAAGTTTCAGCTCAAAATACCCCATAGATTTTTTTAAATTATTTTTTTTAACTGCCTATTTTGGGGCATCATTAACTATGCACCGAGATATAGGTTGCGGCCCCTTTAAATGCTCACGCTCCTGACCACGGAAGCTCGTGCTTGCCTTGAACAGCATAAACAAAGTTCACACAGCTAATATAACCCTCAAATGGATCTTTAAAGATTTATAAAGAATGAAGTTGTGTTTATGAATTATACAGACTGCAAGTGTTTAAAAAATGAAAATAGCGACGGACTTGTCTCCTTGAATATAGTAATAAACGATGGTAACTTTAACCACATTTAACAGTACATTAGCAACATGCTAATGAAACATTTAGAAAGACAATTTACAAATCTAACTAAAAATATCATGTTATCATGGATCATGTCAGTTATTATCGCTCCATCTGCCATTTTTCGCTGTTGTCCTTGCTTGCTTACCTGCATAAAGTCTGATGATTCAGCTGTACACAGATCCAGACGTTAATACTGCCTTGTCTAATGTCTTGATTCTTGAACATGGGCTGGCATATGCAAATATTGGGGGCGTACACCCTGACTGTTACATAACAGTCGGTGTTAAGTTGAGATTCGCCAATTCTTCTGAGGTCTTTTAAACAAATGAGATTTACACAAGAAGGAGGAAACAATGGAGTTTGAGACTCACTGTATGTCATTTCCATGTACTGAACTCTTGTTATTTGACTATGCCGAGGTAAATTCAATTTTTGAATCTAGGGCACCTTTAAAGATTTAGTTCACCCCAAAGAAAATGAAAATTCTCTCATTTACTCACCCTCATGTCATTTCAAGACTTTCATTCATTATTGAAACACAAATGAAGATCTTTTAATGAAGTCTGAGAGATTTCTGTTCCTCCATAGACAACTACGCAACAAGTACTTTGACGTTTTAAAAAGTTCTTCAAGAGATAAAACTAATCCATATAAATCAAGCAGTTTAGTCCAAACTGATGACAAATTTTTCATTTTTGGTTGAACTAACCCTTTAATGTATACTACTACTACTAATTTTTTGGACCTTGAATGTGGTAATTACGTTGCTTTCTATGGGGGATAAATAAACCTCTCCGATTTCATCAAAAATATCTTAATTTGTGGTCTGTTTGGGGGATAAATAAATCTCTCGGATTTCATCAAAAATATCTTAATTTGTGGTCTGAAGATGAACAGAGGTCTTACGGGTGTGGAACGACATGAGGGTGAGTAATTAAAGACAGAAGAGAATTTTTAAAGAGAAATGTCAGAGGAGCTTGAGTTTGTTGCCCAGCTATTTGTGTGAACCGCAAGAGGCGTCTAATCTTACTCTACTCCTATACATCCGACTTCATACGCCAGAATTCGACTTTCTCATGAACGTGCGAACGAGTTTATAGAGTTTATAAAGTTAGAATTATGGATAATTTTCTCACGAAAAAAAAACATTGCTTCGCTTCAGAAGTCCTCTCTTAACCCCCTGGAGCCATATGAATTACTTTTATGTTGGATGAATGCGCTTTTTTTGAAACTTGCTTTGGTAACGTTCGTTCGCGCTTTCATGAGAAAGTCAAATTCTGGCGTATGAAGTCGGATGTATAGGAGTAGAGTAAGATTAGACGCCTCTTGCGGTTCAAACAAATAGCTGGGCAACAAACTCAAGCTTCTCTGACATTTCTCTTTAAAAATTCTCATTTTAGACTTCTAATTCGTGACCGGTGTTTTGTTTTGCTCTATCTTCAGCGCTTCCGTGTTTGTCAATACGTCATGTGTCAGGTCAAAGTTCACTCTTCCACCAGAATCGACTCGCGAACGGAAGTCAGTGATTCTAGTTTATAAAGTTATAAATATGGATATTTTTCTTACAAAATGCACCGCTTTGCTTGAGAAGACCTTTATTAACCTCCTGGAGTCGTATGGATTACTTTTATGATGGACTTTTTGGGCTTCAAAATCTCAGTTACTATTCACTGCCATTATAAAGCTTGAAAGAGCCAGAATTATTAATATAACTCTGATTATTTTTGTCTGAAAGAAGAAAGTCTTATACACCTAGGATGGCTTGAGGGTGAGTAAATCATGGGATAACTTTCAATTTTAGGTGAACTATCCCTTTAAGATGAATTCGGCACAAATGAAGAGAATCATGCAGCTCTGAATGTTTGACAGTCATAGCAAATGTCAGGAAGAAGTCACAAAATCCCCATGTATCAAAACAGCGAAATGTGTGTACGATGGTTACCAGAGAGCGTGGTCGCAAATGACCTCGTCATTTATCACATCATCATGCCTCATCCCACGTCTCTTTTGAGTCTCAGCATTTTACAGTCCATCATCACATGGTTACACAAGCTACTCTTTCTTGATCATGTATTAATCATGGATTAATCCAGTTATGTACTGCTGACTCATTCTAAATAAAAGGAGGCTCTCTGTGTGACATTTGCTCCACAAACCTCAAGCGGTACTAGACACTTCACTTTCTAAAAACAGATTCTGTGGGACAGGGACTTTTACCTGGAGGCAAAGAGCAGTTCCTATAACAGGTCTCATGTGAGAAGCACAGTCAGGCTGGTGAAGAACTTACTGTAACCTGTCTGTCTGCCTGGACAGGTTCTATTTGGCGCAGCAAAAGCAACGACATAATTAAAGTGTTTATCCCCTTATCCCAGTTGTGAATGTTTTTCTTGTGACACATTAAATCATCTGAAACTGATGGGGTGTGCACTGAATTTACTAGCAACTTTGCAGATAGCAGTAAATGTGTCAACAAACTAACAGGACAACATTTTTGCAAGGATTTTTGGAAGTGGTATGGAAGATTTACACTTTATAATAACTTTTGTAAAGTCATGAGCAAAATTTATATAACGTGAAATCACTTCATGTAGTCTAAATTCAAATATCAATAAGAATAACTTTCTTTAGAATTTAGAATGGAATTTTACACTATTTTGAATGTCCATTAATGTTAATGCATCATACAGAAAAAAATGTTTTAAGTGTGTTTCATATTCTAACATCTAAAGTATTACTAAATTAACAACTAACAATATTAATAAATTAACAAACTATCAATTGTGCAGTTAAAGCTCATTCACAATAACTAATGATATTAGCATACACACTAACTGAAGATATTGTTCTGTTTATTCTAAGCATGTACTGCAGTGTCTTCTCCCACTTTAAATGCTCCAGCTCTAAAAGCAGGATGGATTCTGATTGGCTGTCAATGTTTTTATCATTCATCAGCTGGAAAAATAAGTGATTCCAACTAAATCCTTTCACTGTATTGTTATTGTTGAAGTGTGGATTCTGCTATTTTTTTGTATTTAGAACGATTTTTAAAACTATATCTTATTAGTTATACTTATCCTTGGTGTGAACAGCCTTTACACTTTTTTTTTTTTTACAGTGAAACTAATAGCCTACGGTTTTAATAATAAAGTATATTAGCCAAAACAAAGTAAACAACACATGCAGTTCAAGCCATCTGAAAAGGCAGTTTCACTTTTCTCTGGAGAACTGCTTGTTTCCATGGATACGGCTGAATTTCCCAGGAAAACTTTCCTGCCAACTCTAAACTGAAGACACACACACCACGTGCGCAGAGGTTATGAACTTATTATTTTCCTTTTCTAAGCTCTGATTTGGCTTTTGAGAGGATTATTTGGACGGAGCAACTCACTTTTGAAATGTTGTTCCCATGTCAACTTTTGACATAAAAACGTCTTTTGTGAAGAAACTTTTTTGTAATATTATGAGGAAAACAGATGAAGTGGAAGTTCCACAACCTGCAATAAATCTGTTGTGTTGTTTTTGAAACTTGTTTTCTTTGCACATGAGGGGAGGGGGTGGAAAAAATACATCAGCTTGGCAACATTTTCAATAGCCTTCATTTATAACATCACAAAGCTTTAGATGTTCATGTGGGATGAATTCAGGGTGATTGGGACACTTTTTGCCATTGAGATGAATTGGAAAAAGTGTCCCAATCAGTCTGAATTCACCCTACATTCAAACAGAAATGTCATGAAACTTTGATTTGACCAGCAAAACATTATATAATGTTTACTAGTGTTTGCTAATGCTTACTTATTATAGTGTAACCTTGTTTACACTTCATGATAGCTTGCAGATAATCTAATAACATGCCATTAAGTCATTAACATCACAAGGAAAGTTATTACACAGTGTCACCCAACATTTTTTCTCTTACCCACGAGCAGACAGAGGATGTCCAGCCCGACCAGCATCTTTCTGCTGGAGCAGTGAACCGTATCCACAGGTTCCGCGGGACTGAGGATGTGTTTCGTGCCGTTTTCCCTCGCTGTGTCTCCGGATCCGCCGTGATCCGCCAGCCGCTGCTGGAGCTCCGCGTTACTGTTTACCGAATTCAACTTCTGCATGATGTCCGATATATTCAATACTTATGCCGGATTTTCTGTCCTTCACAACGCCAGTAAAGCCAATCTGACAGGTCAGGAATAAGGTTTAGTAGAAGTTTTGAATCTTCTGAATGGTTTAGGTTAAAATCCAGTAAGTGTCAGCACATACAAGCGCACGTGCAGATAATGAATATAGAAATGTACATATGTCTTAACTAATGAATCGATCAGACTTGTACAGAGATCCTGGTCTGCTGTCTCTTACATGAGAAATCCTTTCTCCAGCACTTTTGAAAAGTTTCAGCTGCAGTGTGGCCATCATCATCTGGACATGATGGAGAAAAACACATTCCTGAAAACATATGTCAGTCAAAAGTTTGTCATCCTCTGTGACTTGTACTCTCCATGTCAAACTCTTCTTTCTTTCTTTTTCTCCAACCGAGAGAAAACTTGAAGCGGACCGTGTTTTGATTTGTGGGTATTAGTGTTATTCCTCCGCCCTCTTTAGGGCTGTCTCAAAACCTAGTGAGCTGCCTACCCAGACAGCATTGGCGTTGTACGTGTACTGAACGCGGGAAAAACTTGCAAACTTGCAACCCAAATCGTCTTTTGGTGCAATATAGAACAGGTAGCCAAGTGTTAGTTATCCTAAATAGTTTTTAAACAAAGCGCTGTTTTTGTAATATGCACTTGTAGCCTAAATATATGATAAAATGATAAATAATATCATTAGTATTTTTATGTTGTCAACTTTCCTAACGAAAAACACTCGAGAAGTAGACTTCGGAGGGCCCAGCCTTCGAAATGAGACACCAAATATAATTGGCTGTCACCTGAGGCGGCAAATAGCAACATTTGTCCATATACCTCATCTATGATGTCTCATTTAAAGTCACAATGTAATCAAAATGTACTTTTTTAACGGTATATTTCAGTATTATTGTAAGTGATTTATCTGTGCACGTCATTTTTTATTCAAGTGCCCTCATTACACTCTAAAAAATGCTGGGTTAAAAACAACCCAAGTTGGGTTGAAAATGGACAAACCCAGCAATTGGGTTGTTTTAACCCAGCGGTTGGGTTAAATGTTTGCCCAACGTGCTGGGTAGTTTTATTTAACTCAACTGTTGTATAAAAATTACTGTATTGCTTGCTTAAAATGAACCCAAAATATGCTGGAAATTAACATTAATATGTTTAATAAATTAGCATTTATTAATAAGATAATAAATAATAAACAATAAACATTTATTAAATTGCTTATTAATAAATGTACACCTTTTGATTATTATTGTTGCCTCTAGTAATTATGTGTCTGATTTTTAATTTCCAACCTATTTTGGATTCATTTTAAGCCAGCCATATAGTCATTTTTAATCAGTAGTTGGGTTAAATAAAACTACCCAGCAGGTTGGGCAAACATTTAACCCAACCACTGGGTTAAAACAACCCAATTGCTGGGTGTGTCCATTTTCAACCCAACTTTGGTTGTTTTTAACCAAACATTTTTTAATCGAAATAACTTTCCCTCCCTCTTGCAGCAACTTCTCTTCTCTGATGACGTGTTTATTGGCATGAGGGCGGGACAACCTGTCACATGACATCAGAGCAATAGCAAACCACAACCATCCAATCAATTTTCCAAAGTTGTGCCATAATTTTTTCTTGTTTGAGAAGCTGTTTCACTTGAGAAGCTAATATAGTAGGCTATGTCACAATATACGGAAGAAAATATACCCTACTATCGTAACTTCCGTTTCATGCCTACTTTAAGAAAAGTAACCATTATAAAATAATGACTTATTTAGTGATGGCCGATTTCAAAACAGTGCTTCAGGAAGCTTCAGAGCGTTATGAATCAATCAGTGTAGACAAATGTGACCTAAGGAGGGTGCAGCCTTTGAAATGAGACACAGCTTCTGTTAAGGCCAAGTGAACATTTTTGAATAAAGGCGCAGTCATATTTGCAAAGTCAAAAAAGTCGATTGTCTTTTGTCAAGAGCATACTGAAATATGAAGCACAGCTCAAAGGTCACTTTCAAACCAAGCAGCTTTCAGTTGGTCAACACAGCGAGTCCGCATGATCACGATGAACCCGTTGTGAAATCTACATGGGGAACTTTTCCCGATGACATTGATTTCTATTGAAATGACTGGATTTTGCACACGAAAGGGCAGTAAATGTGACAGCACCATTAATTGAAACTCCACGTGTATGTAAAGAGACAAATTCTGTCTTTCTAATCACCAGCAAATGTTGCCTCTCCTTGTGTTCCAACTCCAGCTCTGAAGCACTGATCAGCTGATCTTTTTTTCTTTTCGTTTTTTTTATTAAATGGCAACCATATTGGAAACCTGATTCTGATGCCATAGAAGATCCATTTTGGGTTCCCTAAAGAGCCTTTCTTAGTGTGTAGAACATTTGAATAATCTAAAGAACCTTTTTGCACTATAATGAACCTTTTGTGCAGTGGAAAGATGTTGAAGGTACTTCATGGAGCCATCAATGCCAAGAACCTTTATTTGTAAAGGTGTAAAGCATGGATTACAATAATATATAGGCTGATATCTAATGTAATTAAATTTTTCAATCACATAAAGTCTTGGGGATCTCTGCAGGGTTTTTTTTGAAGACATTTGTGTGAGGTTTTCAGTTATTTGCAGGTCTGGTGAACTTTGAAGAATTGGCAAATATTGCCATCTGGTGAGTGTTTTAACAATGACATTTTGCATCTGATCTAATAGAATCTGGCTTTGCCATCTTAAGTTCTGTTCACATCGACAAAGATTAAATTGCTGAAGACTGGCAAGTGTCACACTGCTGTCCACACTCATCTTGAAATATTTTCTCGTGGATTACAATCACTAATATTCAGACAAAGTATCTGTGCTTAGTGCAGACAAAACTGGGGGGAAAAAACACTTTTTCCTTCCACAAAATATGCACCATTAATGTTGTGGATCAACTGATGTTTGTTATAGAACTTTTATAGACAGCCACTTAGATTCCAATGATGTCTCTTCCACTGAACCATCACACATACAGAGCATTGCATTAAGTGTAGAAACGTTTTATGACCTGTAGGTGGAGACAAACAGCCATTTGTTTCAGAATCAGAATGACATTACAAGTGTGTTTACACACGCAAGACATTTTGTCTTGATGACATAAATTTCCAGTACACAGGAAAATATAGGCTGACAAGACACAGATAACAAAAATAAGTGCATATATACTTAGGTTGTAGCCTACAATATGTTCAATTTGATTGTCTTCAAAATGTTGGCATTTTTATACAAAACTGTATAAAAAAAGCCTACAAAATAGCTATGTTTATATCCAACATGATAACTATACAATTCACTGAATTAAAAATGCAACATGACATTAGCAAAGTTATGTCTGTTATATATTCTGAATATGTATACAGTACTTATTAATGAACACCTGGATGAACACAATATGTATGGTTTATACTTCTGGGTGAATTCTAAACCTACACACATTTCTGGTCATTTGTTCAGTGTTTTATTTACTGAATTCAGTTTTTCCACACCTTTCTGTTATTGTAGGCCCTAGATATACATATAACACATTGATTTAACCAAAAAGAGAGAGAGAGAGAGAGAGAGAGAGAGAGAGAGAGAGAGAGAGAGAGAGAGAAATATAGTATGCCTATGTTCTTGTTAAACATGCCTACTTCAATAATTTTGCTTGCTATTATTTGCAAGTTAGAAAAATCTTTTCTTTTTTTTTTTCTTTTTTTCTTTTTTTTTTTTTTTTGCAGTGTAGCATGCCTCTTAAATATAGACAAGACTACACTCGGACAGGTTCACACAGAATGCATTTTACATTTACATACTTTTCTCCAAAAGCGACGAGAACAATAGAAGCAATCAAATCAACATGAGCGCAACAGAATGCAAGTGCCGTGTCAAGTCCCAGTTATTCCAGTAAAGTGCTCATAGCAATTAATTTTTGAAATAAATAGATGGAGAGACAGAATAGAAATAGAAAACAGAAAAAAAGTAAGTGCTATTATTACTGGGTCAAGTGTTGACAAAAAAAAGTATGTCTTTAGTAGTTGTTTTTTTTAAATGGCTAAAGACAGTTTTGCGGTTAAAAGGCAAGACCCAGATCAGTGGAATGAAATTTTAGCTTATTTTAACTAGAATGTTGTGTCATATGCAAACAAAAGATGGTTACATGGTGGTTAAACGCAATGGTGAAAGATTGAAAACAAAGAAAAAGTAGTACAGTGGAAAGGAAAAAAAAAGCATTCAGTGAAAACGACCACTTAGAGGAAAAGATTCTATCCACCTTATTCCTGATGAGCCTATTGTTTTTGAATTATGGGTGGCTCTTCTTGTTTAGGGAACTTCCATTAAGACTGAAATGAATCATTTTAAATCATAAGGTTGCCCTAGAAATAAAGCTTATCCGCCTGTTTGACTGAATGAGCTGTCAATTTTCCTTCATGTTTTATTTTCAGACAATGTGAGAATAATGTAACGGTTGGTATTTTAACATGGCATTTTTTAACAAGCACATCTATGGCAAGAGCTCTTTTTAGTCGCTGCATTCTTTTCCTCATGATTATTTTCTTTTCCCTTTGTATTCTGCTGTAATATGAAAAAGGACAACACATACTGCACAGTTCTCCCAATTTAATTTATGATATACCATTGATAATTCACTGGAATGCACGAAGGATCTCATTTTTCTCCTCAAAGCCTCATGTCTCTTTCCAGGTTTGTTTTCACAGGTAAATACAATTTATTATCTGTCAAAGTGACTGAAATCACTTTTAAATAGTATCACGCAATGCTGAAGTTGGGGAATGCAGAATCCCTGGCAATATTCAAAAGACAGCTGAAAACTCATCTCTTTCGAGAGCACTTAATCTCATCTTAAAAAAAAAAAAATAAAAAAAATCCATGCTTTCACTTCCTTTTATCCCTCCCTATTCTAGCTTATGCTACTCTAAGCAATGTCTGAAACTTGTATTGTGAGCACTTCTTGTGTCTATTTGCCTCTTCATGATGACTTGCATATTGTATTCCTCAATTGTAAGTCGCTTTGGATAAAAGCGTCTACTAAATGAATAAATGTATGTAAAAAGTTAATGAACATTTTTGATTAAAGGATTAGTTCACTTTAAAATAAAAATTCCTGATAATTTACTCACACTCCATGTCCTTCTTTCTTCAGTCAAAAAGAAATTAAAGTTTTTGAAGAAAACATTCCAGGATTTTATTCCATATAGTGGACTTCAATGGGCACCAAACAGTTGAAGGTCAAAATTAGTTTCATTGCAGCTTCAAACTACTAAGTGTATTACTGCCCTCCACAGGTCAAAGTTTGAAATAATTGTTATATAATATTATTGTATATGACAGTTTATTTCAAACTTTGACCTGAGAGGGTAGTAATACACTTAGTAGTGTCTACACTGCTGGAATTTAGCTAGTTCAAGATGAGCATTTATGGTTAAAATGTATAAAATGAAAAAAAAAAGAGAGAGAGAGAGAGAGAAAATGAGCGATGGTTTCTCTAGATAAGACCTTTATTTCTCATCTGGGATCACGTTGAACACTTTGAAGCTGCAATGAAACTAATTTTGACCTTCATCCATTTGGTGCCCATTGAAGTCCACTATATGGAGAAAAATCCTGGAATGTTTTCATCAAAAACCTTAATTTCTTTTCGACTGAAGAAAGAAGAACATGGACATCTTGGATGACATGAGTGTGAGTAAATTATCAGGAAGATTTTATTTGAAAGTGAACTAATCCTTTAACGGAAGTTACACCCATAATTTGCACAAAGCATCATGGGGCATTGGAATAAAGTGGATATAGATATTAAGGGTTCTGTAATGCTTTTTATATGTAGAACCTTTTAGGGATCCCCATTATGGGATCATTTTATGGATTTAGTTTTCATTTATTTGTCATTTTAATTACATTATTTGAATTAAACAGCTCATAAACACACTTCATCAAACATTTTAGATATCTCTCCTTATTTAGAACATTTTTGACATAAAGTGTTCTTTAAAATTGAGACAAGAACCTGAGGACCACAATGAACCTTTTTTTCTAAGAGTGATTTTTTCAGTCACAAAAAAAATTATGCAGGACTACTACTTGTAACCAATGATGTTAGAGTGAAAATGAAAACGTCTCGGTTACGTATGTAACCCTCGTTCCCTGAAGGAGGGAACGGAGACGTACGTCAGTAGTGACCGACGAATTGGGATATCGCTAGAGAGCCCCTATCAGCTTCGAGAAAACTAAAACAAGCCAATGAACATTGGCGTGCAATATTTGCATAACGCACCCCTCCCCATCCGGGGCATATAAAAGGGGGAGGAGATGCAATCGCACTCTGTTTTTCGCTGAGGAGACAACTGGTGTCCGCACTGCAGCGAGGGTACAGAAACTGTGGCGACGGGACGTACGTCTCCGTTCCCTCCTTCAGGGAACGAGGGTTACATACGTAACCGAGACGTTCCCTTTCAGTCGGTCACGTTCGACGTACGTCAGTAGTGACCGACGAATTGGGATCCCAAATAAAACGCCACAGTTACGAACCCCTTCCAGTGCCCAGCGCAAGCTCTAGCCACCCGTCGCACCAGGGGGACGGAGAAGGGGGCCGAAATACCCACTAAGTAAACTAGACTACACTGGGAAAGCGAACCCAAAGGGGACGCTGCGGAGCCACTACCCACCCAGAGGGGAAGGAATTTACGTGGAACATATGGCCTGGCCCGAAGGGCAGAACGCATACATGTCCCTGGGATGGCCCCACCTAAGTAGGGGGAGACTCATCTGACAGGTGACAGCAGAACTCTGCTAAGGGAAGACACGGACTCACCGTAGGGAGTAACCGTGGACCATACACATATGGAATCACTCGCTTAGAGGGATTACAACATATGGAACCCAACCAACAGACAACACCGAAGGTGGATGTTGGTCTGGCATCAGACACTCCGCAATGTCCGAGCCGAAGGGGAGGCGGAGGAACTCAACAGGGTTCACCGATCGGGGAACACGACTGGAGTCAAAAATGCACGTATCCAGCACAGAGAGCGGGAATGGCATTGCAAGCCGACACAGAGAACAGGTTCAACGCGTCTACCGGCTAGTGGAAGCGAGTACACGGGAAGAAACCGGTTCCACACGTAAGCTATAAAACCTAGCAAACGTGTTTGGTGTCGCCCAGCCCGCAGCTCTACAGATATCTGTCAGCGAGGCGCCCTGAGCCAACGCCCAGGAAGAGGCCACTCCTCTGGTGGAGTGGGCTCTCAACCCGAACGGGCAAGGCACGCCCTGGGAATCATAAGCCAGGGCGATGGCATCCACAATCCAGTGGGCCATCCTCTGCTTGGAGACAGCCTTCCCTTTCTGCTGGCCTCCATAACAGACAAAGAGCTGATCTGAGGTCCTAAAGCTTCGAGTTCTATCCACGTAAACGCGCAGAGCGCGGACTGGACAGAGCAAAGCCAGGGCTGGGTCTGCCTCCTCCGAAGGCAGCGCTTGCAGGTTCACTACCTGATCTCTGAAGGGAGTGGTAGGAACCTTGGGCACATATCCAGGCCGGGGTCTCAGGATAACATGAGAGTCACCAGGCCCGAATTCCAGGCACGATTCGTCGACCGAAAATGCGTGCAGGTCCCCTACCCTCTTGAGCGAGGCCAATGCAACCAGGAGGACGGTCTTAAGGGACAGTACTTTTAACTCAACTGATTGCAAGGGCTCGAAGGGATGATGCCGAAGGGATGAAAGAACTACGGAAAGATCCCAAGAGGGTATGGAGGGGGACGAGGCGGATTCAGTCTCCTCGCTCCCCTCAGGAACCTGACGACCAGATCGTGCTTCCCCAAGGACTTCCCATCAACTGCATTGTGATGTGCGGCAATGGCGGCAACATACACTTTGAGGGTGGAGGGAGACAGCCTTCGCTCCAGACCCTCCTGCAGGAAGGAAAGCACGGATCTGACCGAGCATGATCGGGGGTCTTCTCGGTGAGAAGAACACCACTCAACGAACAGGTTCCACTTCAACGCATAGAGGCTCCTAGTGGAAGGAGCTCTAGCGGAAGTGATAGTGTCTACAACCGCTTGCGGGAGATCATTTAGAACCTCCGCATCCCGTCCAGGGACCACACGTGGAGGTTCCACAGGTCGGGACGCGGGTGCCAGAGGGTGCCCCCTCTCTGAGTCAGAAGATCCTTCCTCAGAGGAATGGGCCAGGGAGGGGCTGCCGTGAGGAGCATGAGGTCCGAAAACCATGTCCGGGTGGGCCAATAAGGGGCCACCAACAAGACCTGCTCCCCATCCTCCCTGACTTTGCACAAGAGTTGAGCAAGAAGGCTCACTGGGGGAAACGCATACTTGCGAAGACCCCGGGGCCAACTGTGTGCCAGTGCATCCGTGCCGAGAGTACCTGCGGTCAGGGAATAGAACCACTGGCACTGAGCATTCTCCTGGGAGGCAAACAGATCTATCTGAGCCTCGCCGAAGTAATGCCAAATCAGCTGGACTACCTGGGGATGGAGTCTCCATTCGCCCGCAAGTGGAGGCTGCCGTGAAAGCTCGTCGGCTGCACGGTTGAGCACACCTGGGACATGACTGGCACGAAGCAACCTCAGATGCTTCTGACTCCATAACAAGAGATGGCGGGCGAGTTGTGACATGCGGCGGGAGCGTAGACCACCTTGATGATTGATGTACGCTACGGTCGCAATGCTGTCTGAGCGGACTAGAACGTGCTTGCCTGTCAACAGCTCCTTGAAGCGGCCCAGCGCAAGACGAACTGCCAGCAACTCGAGGCAATTGATATGCCAATGCAGCTGAGGCCCCGTCCAAAGACCTGAGGCTGCATGCCCGTTGTACGTGGCGCCCCACCCTAAGGTCGAGGCATCTGTGTGAACCACAGCGTGCCTGGACACCTGTTCGAGGGGAACTCCTGCCCGCAGGAACGAGGGGTCTGACCATCGAGTGAGGGCACGGCGACAGCTCGGTGTCACAGGAACACGGAACGTGCCGCGTTGCCACGCCCATCTCGGGACCCGGCCGTGGAGCCAGTGTTGGAGCGGCCTCATATGAAGCAATCCGAGCGGCGTGACCGCGGCTACGGATGCCATATGCCCCAGGAGCCTCTGAAACATTTTCAGTGGGGCCGCTGTCCTGCACTTGAGCGTACTCAGGCAGTTCAACACCGACTGGACGCGCTCCTCTGTGAGTTGCGCAGTCAGGGCGACCGAGTCCAGTTCCATACCGAGATAAGAGATCCTCTGCCCGGGGGAGAGTTTGCTCTTGTCCCAGTTGACCCGAAGACCCAACCGGCTGAGGTGTGCCAACACCAGATCCCTGTGTTCGCACAACTGCTCCCGCGAACTGGCTAGAATAAGCCAGTCGTCGAGATAGTTGAGAATACGAACGCCTTGTTCCTTGAGGGGAACAATGGCCGCCTCCGCAACCTTCGTAAAGACGCGGGGAGACAGGGCCAGCCCGAAGGGCAGGACTTTGTACTGATATGCCCGACCCTCGAACGCAAACCGTAGGAAGGGTCTGTGACGAGGCAGAATCGAGACATGAAAGTACGCGTCCTTCAGGTCTATAGCTGCGAACCAATCTTGGGGACGGATGCATTGAAAAATGCGTTTCTGCGTCAACATCTTGAATGGCAGCCTGTGAAGGGACCGATTCAGGACTCGCAGATCCAAGATTGGCCGTAACCCACCTCCTTTCTTCGGTACAATGAAGTAGGGACTGTAAAACCCTGACTTCATATCGGCTGGAGGGACCGGCTCGATTGCGTCCTTCGCCAGGAGGACAGCAATCTCCGCCCGAAGAACAGGAGCACTGTCCAGTGACACCTGAGTGTAGTGGACACCTCTGAACACCGGGGGACGCCGGGCGAACTGAATCGCATAGCCGAGCCTGATAGTGCGGATGAGCCAGCGGGACGGGCTGGGAAGCGTTAACCAGGCTTCCAGACGCCGAACGAGCGGGACCAAGGGCACCACAGGCGCACCGGGAGTGGGGCAGCGAGGCAGAATACTGGGACTCGACTCGGACAGCACAGCGGCCCGAAGTGGAGTCAGATTCTGCGGGGTGACAGCAACGATGGGAGACGGTACACGTGGTACGGCCTGCACCATCGGGGCGCCCCCTACTGGCGAAATGAGAGGGGGCTGCGGACACCAAGGCAGAGCCCCGGGTCCTGACAACCGCGCCCTCTTGTGACCTGGAGGATGAAAGGGAAACAGCTCTTTCTGTGAAAAGGAGGGTACCGCTGGACTCCGGAGAGCCAGCGGCGGAACACATACAACAAGTTTCTCCCGGCCCTCCCCCGGGAGTGGAGGGGCAGATGGAATCCCCCCCTGAAGAGCTGCTACTTCCTCCTCCAGGTCGCCCGCTTCAGGATCGCGACTTCCTCGACCTCTTACCACCTGGCTTGGCTTGAGCGGGCTGGGCGCCCCGGCCGGCGCCGGCTCCCTGCTGTTTGGCTGGTGGAGGCTGCTGCTTGGCCAACTTAGCGGGAGCGGAGGACGACGCGGCCGGGCGCCCTCGGCGACGAGCAGGCTGAGGTTGCGCCGCCGGCGGGGTGGAGGCAGCAGCGGGCCGGCGGGGCAAGACATGTTTAATGGCCTCAGCCTGCTTCTGGGCAGCAGAGAACTGTTGGGCGAAGCTCTCTACTGCGTCGCTGAATAGGCCACCAGGAACCGATATTTATCGGTCTCCCTCATGTCAGCCAGGTTTAGCCATAGATGGCGCTGCTGGACTACCATAGTAGCCATCGCTTGACCAACGGAGCGTGCTGTCACTTTAGTCGCCCGTAGGGCGAGATCGGTGGCAGCTCGCAACTCCCCCAACAGATGCTGGTCAAGACCACCCTGTGGCATTTCCGATAACGCTTTTGCCTGATACACTTGCAAAAGGGCCATGGCATGCAGGGCGGAGGCGGCCTGCCCACAAGCTCTATAAGCCTTCTCCGTCAGAGAGGAAGAAAACTTACAGGCTCGGGACGGAAGGCGCGGGTCACCACGCCAGCCGGCGGCCGTAGGGCACAACTGCATCGCTACAGACCGTTCGACTGGAGGGATTCCCGTATAGCCTTTAGCCTCTCCGCCATCCAGGGTGGTGAAGGCGGACGAGGGGCCTGGCCTCGAACGAACACTATACGGCGTCCGCCAAGACCTGGTCACCTCGTCGTGCACCTCCGGGAAGAAAGGCATCGGGGCGGGACGCTGAGGACCAGCGCGACCCGCCCCGAGGTACCAATCGTCAAGCCGAGAGGGGCCGGGACAGGGTGGAGGGTTCCACACGAGCCCGACGCTCTCGGCAGCCCGGGAAAGCACAGCCATCAACTCAGGATCCGACTCGGCCACAGCCGCCACCCCGTGAGACGGGGGCTCAGCCGAGTCATCCTCTCCCGAGGACTCATGCTCGCCTTCCGATACCGTGATCGACATCTGGTCCTCCGCAGGTGCACCGAAGGACAATACCGGACGCTCCGAAGAGGGCCCGGCGTGACACGGCGGTAACACCACTGGCTGCAGTGCTGCAGAGGCGGCAGGGGCCCGCGGAGCAACACTTGGCGGGGAAGCCCTAACCGTGACCCTCAAGTCACCCTGCCTACACGCCGACGAACCGTCACCCCGACCGGAGCCAGAGAAAACGGCCGCACGGGGCATAGGGGAGGGGACCCCCGCTCCCTGAGAACCAAGGAACGAGAGTCTCGACCTCAGCACCGCGATAGTCATGTTCCCACAATGAGAACATGAACCATCTACAAACGCGGCCTCAGCGTGCTGAACGCCCAAGCACGTGATACAGCGATTGTGCCCATCAGCAGGGACCAGGGAATGACCACACCCAGTAGCGCACAGACGAAATGCCATCTCCCCAGATGCAGGGTTCGTCTGTAAAGTCTAATAGAGGGGGAAACTCACAGCTCTTTTGTGAATGAGACACACAGGGAGTGTCACGAAGTGTGGTAAACACACACACACAGGACCCGGCCAAATCGCAGACCAAACAATTGGAATTACAGCGGAACGCTGTTTCACAGCCGATGTTGCCGCCCGGACCCGGAAGCTCGTGGACTCGCTGCAGTGTCGTTGCGCCAAACACGGTAAGAACGCTGTTTCTTCTTGTTTTAAAGATCTTCTTAGCTGTAGGACACCAAAGCTTGGCTCCGAAGCGAAAGACAGAGTGCGATTGCATCTCCTCCCCCTTTTATATGCCCCGGATGGGGAGGGGTGCGTTATGCAAATATCGCACGCCAATGTTCATTGGCTTGTTTTAGTTTTCTCGAAGCTGATAGGGGCTCTCTAGCGATATCCCAATTCGTCGGTCACTACTGACGTACGTCGAACGTGACCGACTGAAAGGGAACTGAATGTACATTTCATATATAAAGTGATGTTCTGACATAGGAATATCTGATACTCATTAAAAGATTCAAACTCAGAGCCTGGAGAAGTGAACGGATGGTTGTGTGTCTTTATCCTCATCAGTAGTATAAAAATTACAGCAGTAAATCCATCCTGAGCTGGATTAATGTCAAACTTTGAAACTGACAAGTATCTCACTTTCAAAATCCCCCAAGGGCTTATTTCATCTTTTAAAACACGCCTTCTTTAGTTGTTCCATTGAAAGCCTTTCAAAGTAGTGATAAACTGTGGCCTAGTTCATAAGATCATTAGATAATGTCAGCCCGGTCAGTTGGCAAAGAATGGAAATTGAGTAGGAGAGAGAAAAGTCAGTCATAGACATATGTTACCATGTTCACACAACACCAACTTTCCAATCCCCTCCCCACGTATCTCAGGTGTTTTTGGAGGTCTGAGCTTCCTCTAGTGGAGCAAAGGGTCCCACCTACAAAAGTGACTAGTCACTAACACCCTCCCAAGCTGGAGTCACTGGATGACCTCATCTTTGAAATATGCCTCTGTTTCTCTTTCAGTTCCTCTCAATCAAAAACACATCAGAGCAACGGTTCCTCTTTTTAATTTCTTTATCATTGATTTATTATCTTACCCAGGGCTTTAAAAAGCTAAAGCTTGGAAAATTTCTTGTGGCTTTGGAAAGTGTTGATATTTCATCATTTCCCTCTTTCTGGTTTATTGGTTTACTATTTTCCTGCAGGTGAAACACTTTATCTGGCTGGTGACAAATAGCAAGAGTCAATCGTATTGAGAAACTTTCACAGGTAAACCACAGACTGGAGATCACAACGTATATCCAGGACATGGCAGTCAACAAAATACATGCCCAGACATTCACACACACACACTTCATTTATTTATTTATTTATTTCCTGCTATTGAATTGTACAGTTATATAGTTATTACATCGTTGTTACATAGTTATTACATAGTTATTGCATAGTTTGCAGTCGTGATAATTCTTGTGACATGATAAGCATAAATTCTTCCAAGTAAAATGAATGGTAATTAAAAAAGGAAGCTGAAGGAGGATGGGCTAGAGAATACGACCAACTTGATGGTTGTTTGTTACTAATCATTTGTCATTTATTTTCATATTTAGGCTTTCTGCTTGATTCTGGGTCACAGGGGAAAACAACAACTGGGTCATATCCACAAATGCGTAATTACATAAAGGTTGTACGTATGTGTGTTTTTAATGCTTTTCACACATTTTGCGTCTAAATGAAATGGTATGCGTAAAAATATAAATAGTGTAACTTTGTAACTAAACTAGTAATATAATAGTGTAACTGTGTAACTATAGTGTAACCAACCAACCTTGCAAGTGCAAAACGACTAAGTGGATCACACAAAACCTGTCAATAATAAATCTAGCTTATTTTTCATCTCAAAATAACAAGAAAAAATAAGAAGTTGTGCTTTATTAGAGAGCTAATTATTATGATTTTTTAAAAAATAAAAATGACCTTAACTCCTTCAATGCAAAGCAAAATTTTCTCATTCTCATTGTTAATGTGAAAAAAGGATACAGTAAAATATTTACAGTATACAAATCATGCTATTTATTTATTGTATTAATTATTGTACTGTAATTAGTGTAATACGATTTCTTATTGTAATGCAGGTAAATTGATCATTATTATTCAATTGAATTATCCTAAGAAAATTATATCCTAGAAGTATTGCACAAAAAAAAAAAAAAAAAAAAAAATTGAGCAGCAAAACAATAACAATGTTTCTTGAGCAGCAAATCATCATATCAGAATGATTTCTGAAGGATCATGTCACACTGAAGACTGAAGTAATGATGCTGAAAATACAGCTTTGACCACAGGAATAAATTACATTTTACAGTATATTCATAGAAAACAGTTATTTTACATTTTAATAACATTTATTTTACTGTGCTGTATTTTTAATCAAATAAATGAAGCATACGGTACTTCTTTTGAAAACATTACAAATTTTACTACTACTTTTGAACAGAAGTGTATATCATTTCACTTTTGTATTATTGTTTTATTTATCTATTTATTTTAATGTTATTTAATTTTTATCTTTTAATATTAGGCGAAATGTAATGTTACCACATGTCAGAATATGTTTAGTCAGAATAATAAAATATGCAGAAGATAAATATGGCACATACAGTTTAGCTCTGGATTCCTTCTCTATATAATATATATATATATATATATATATATATATATATATATATATATATATATATATATATATATATATATATTCCCTATATAACATGTCAGAACAAGCTCACTTTGGCCACTGAACAAGTTAAGGCAAGAAAAAACGAAACCAACACCTGTACACAACAACACAGTAGATGGTTTGGTACAGGTCTCACATAATGCGTCACATGTGGTCTACAGAATGTGATGGTTTTGTATAGTGTAAAAACTCCCAGCAGTCTATTAAAGGGACTATGACACCTGCTTCCCTCCGGTTGACGGCGAGTAGGAGGGCCTGTCCCTGCCCAGACGAGAGGTGTTTCATATTGCACATCACCCATGCTTTAGGGGAAAGTACACTACAGCACTCCTCTTGGACATCTGCTGAGAAACTCTAAACAGGAACACACTCACTGACACAAACACAAAGCCATCGTACAGGAAGCTTGACACACTCTGAGGTTTGTCTACGGGCCAACCAGAAGACGAGAGGTGGAGGCCACGCTCATTCGACATCATCGATCCCAACCTCACCAGTGTTTTCGCCTCAGTTTGCTCACTCTTCTCCTGCACTGAGGCTGTCGGGCATCATGTCTCTATCTGCCAAGTACTGCAGTGATAATACGGGTGACAGGGGTGGCGGTGGTGGAGCTCTGGCCCATCAGAGGAAGATGATACGGGGATTGCTGGTTTGGGCCACCCTGCTCACTCTAGGCCTGGCTGTGTCAATAACTCTGCACTTCATTGAAAGAAAACCACCGGTTCCTGAAAAACTGCAGGTATGGATCAGATCATGCCACAACTTTTATATTTAAGCTTCTTCAACAATCTGTCTGTGAACCTCATGAGATGCATCCTGCTCAATCTCAGGCAAAAAACAAAAACAAAAAGGTACAAAAGCTGTCACTGGTGGGGTACCCTTTTAAAAGGTTCACCTTTGTACCTTATTTACCCCTAAAGGGTTCATAATAGTACTTTAAAGGTACCCTAAGGTGTGTATAGTAACTACATGGTACATTTTAGAATCTTTTGAAAGGGCACCGTCCCGCTGACAGCTTTTGAACTTTTTTCTGAGAATATAGGATGCTCTTTAAACAATATTGAAGTTCACATGTACAGTATGCTGAGAAAAACAATAATTTAATTAATAAGTGAGGAAGAGACTTGAATAATAATAATAAAAAAAAAAATGTTAAGAAACTGATAAACATAGATTCAGGCAATTGTGTCTAGACCTTTTGTTGTATTGTGTATCTGGTGGGGTACAGTCAGACCACAGCGGCTTGCTGACTCAAAACCGCGGATGGGGGGAATGCAGATGTGTGTAATCACAACACCCTCATATTTACAGACAGGGCAGACTGAAATAGATGAACTCCATTATTATACTACTTGAAACTACACTCTTAAAAATAAAGATTAAAAATGCCTGAGCAATTTATAAGGAACTTTAAAGGAGTTTTGGTGATTTTGAGAGGACGTATGAAGTCCTAGTGGATGTGCAGATGTAGACTTCCTCACTATCACAATCAACATGATCCATATATAAATTTAACCTATATATACTGTTACAATAAGTAACCATGCAATGACCACACAATAAGGTGAGTTAGTAAGGAAACAGCTCATTTAGTGCAAATGTGGAAACTCAGTATATTTCAGTATTGATATTGCTGCTCAGTATCAATCATCATTTCTCTTTCCAGCACAGTGGAGAGATCTGAATTTGCCAAAGATGCTTTTGTTTATCGGATAAACGATTAGCTATGGTATCATGACAGTTGGAAGGTTAAATCTGATTACCACATGAACAGAAAGAACAAGTCAAAACATGTTCTGACAGCTCAAAGAACAACTTGGCACGAGAGAAAATAAGAAATGAAACTTCCTATGACATGGTTAATAGAGATCTGCTGCTATTCAATTTACCATCAGTTTGAGTCACAGTTTTGTCATTATATAAGGGAACTACTTTTCTTACAGTCTTTAAGATAAAGTTTCCAAAAGAGTGTTTTCTCAACAATGCCATAGAAGAACCATTTTTGGGTTCCCCAAAGAACAGTTCTTAAAAGAACCAGTTTTCTTTATGCAAAGAACATTTTAAAAATCTAAATAACCTTTTTACAATATAAAGAACCTTTTGTTGAATTGAAAAGATTCCATAGAACTTAGAATTTTCTGGTAACTTTCAGAAGATCAGGATGTGATTGTGTCAGAAAGGTTAACTGGTGGTTTGATTCAAAAGTAACACCTAAGATATGAGAACCTGTTTCTGATGTTTGAAAATGAAATTGGTTAAGTTCTGAAACTATACTTTCTCTTGAAATTTGTTCTTTCCAAACACACACACACACACGCACACACATACACATATGTAGATGCACAGCATATTGGACTGATGAAAACAAACCTGCAACCGCAGAACAGTAGCACATCATGCTATGACATCATTCCATTGAGGGGAAATGCCACTCTACCACCCCTCCTCTTCCCTGATGATTGTTTCATTTGTTTCTTGTCTGCACATACCTTTTACATACATTTGAAAAGACATATATTTGGGGGAAAACAAATGAACTAAAGGGGATAGATGAATTGGACTGGAATTAATTGGAAAACATACTATCAGGCTGTTGGCAATGCCCTAATGACCAACAAGAGAAACCCACTAACCACCATTAACCCCAGTGTGGACCAACATAGAATCCATGGACAAATCAATTTAGGGCCCATACAGGGGTTAATTCGGATAGGACCAACATAGAATCTATGGACAAATCCATTTAGGGCCGATACAGGGGTTAATTCAGATATGACCAACATAGAATCCATGGACAAATCCATTTAGGGCCCATACTGGGGGTTAATTCAGATAGGACCAACATAGAATCTATGGACAAATCCATTTAGGGCCGATACAGGGGTTAATTCAGATAGGACCAACATAGAATCCATGGACAAATCCATTTAGGGCCCATACTGGGGGTTAATTCAGATATGACCAACATACAATCCATGGACAAATCAATTTAGGGCCCATACAGGGGTTAATTCGGATAGGACCAACATAGAATCTATGGACAAATCCATTTAGGGCCCATACGGGGGTTAATTCGGATAGGACCAACATAGAATCTATGGACAAATCCATTTAGGGCCCATACTGGGGGTTCATTCAGATATGACCAACATAGAATCCATGGACAAATCAATTTAGGGCCCATACAGGGGTTAATTCAGATAGGACCAACATAGAATCTATGGACAAATCCATTTAGGGCCGATACAGGGGTTAATTCAGATATGACCAACATAGAATCAATGGACAAATCCATTTAGGGCCGATACTGGGGGTTAATTCAGATATGACCAACATACAATCCATGGACAAATCAATTTAGGGCCCATACAGGGGTTAATTCGGATAGGACCAACATAGAATCCATGAACAAATCCATTTAGGGCCCATACTGGGGGTTAATTCAGATATGACCAACATACAATCCATGGACAAATCAATTTAGGGCCCATACAGGGGTTAATTCGGATAGGACCAACATAGAATCTATGGACAAATCCATTTAGGGCCCATACGGGGGTTAATTCGGATAGGACCAACATAGAATCTATGGACAAATCCATTTAGGGCCCATACAGGGGTTAATTCAGATATGACCAACATAGAATCCATTGACAAATCCATTTAGGGTCCATACAGGGGTTAATTCGGATATGACCAACATAGAATCCATGGACAAATCCATTTAGGGCCCATACTGGGGGTTAATTCAGATATGACCAACATAGAATCTATGGACAAATCCATTTAGGGCCCATACAGGGGTTAATTCGGATATGACCAACATAGAATCCATGGACAAATCCATTTAGGGCCCATACTGGGGGTTAATTCAGATATGACCAACATAGAATCTATGGACAAATCCATTTAGGGCCCATACTGGGGGTTAATTCAGATATGACCAACATACAATCCATGGACAAATCAATTTAGGGCCCATACAGGGGTTAATTCGGATAGGACCAACATAGAATCTATGGACAAATCCATTTAGGGCCCATACGGGGGTTAATTCGGATAGGACCAACATAGAATCTATGGACAAATCCATTTAGGGCCCATACGGGGGTTAATTCAGATATGACCAACATAGAATCTATGGACAAATCCATTTAGGGCCCATACAGGGGTTAATTCAGATATGACCAACATAGAATCCATTGACAAATCCATTTAGGGTCCATACAGGGGTTAATTCGGATATGACCAACATAGAATCCATGGACAAATCCATTTAGGGCCCATACTGGGGGTTAATTCAGATATGACCAACATAGAATCTATGGACAAATCCATTTAGGGCCCATACAGGGGTTAATTCGGATATGACCAACATAGAATCCATGGACAAATCCATTTAGGGCCCGTACTGGGGGTTAATTCAGATATGACCAACATAGAATCTATGGACAAATCCATTTAGGGCCCATACAGGGGTTAATTCAGATATGACCAACATAGAATCCATTGACAAATCCATTTAGGGTCCATACAGGGGTTAATTCGGATATGACCAACATAGAATCCATGGACAAATCCATTTAGGGCCCATACTGGGGGTTAATTCAGATATGACCAACATAGAATCTATGGACAAATCCATTTAGGGCCCATACAGGGGTTAATTCGGATATGACCAACATAGAATCCATGGACAAATCCATTTAGGGCCCGTACTGGGGGTTAATTCAGATATGACCAACATAGAATCTATGGACAAATCCATTTAGCGCCCATACGGGGGTTAATTCAGATATGACCAACATAAAATCCATGGACAAATCCATTTAGGGCCCATACTGGGGGTTAATTCAGATATGACCAACATACAATCCATGGACAAATCAATTTAGGGCCCATACAGGGGTTAATTCAGATATGACCAACATACAATCCATGGACAAATCAATTTAGGGCCCATACAGGGGTTAATTCGGATAGGACCAACATAGAATCTATGGACAAATCCATTTAGGGCCCATACGGGGGTTAATTCAAATAAGACCAACATAGAATCCATGGACAAATCAATTTAGGGCCCGTACTGGGGTTAATTCAGATAGGACCAACACGGAACACATGAAAAATCTATTTGGGGACCATATCTCAAGCCCATGCTGTATAAACGTTTATTGGTCATAATTTTTAAATCTTTTTACAACTACAGGCAAGGCATTCAAAGACGGTCTTTATTAACGTTCCTTTTATGGTTTTGCTTACTATATTTTGACTGTAATTAGTTGATGTGAGAGAGATTAAAAATAATAATAATAATAATCTTATCAAAATCTTTCTGACCCAGCAGAATCAAAGAATCCCCACCCAACAGCCAAAAGACATGGACATGAATCTAATAACATTTACACCAAACTGTAAGTTATCTCTTTGAATCTTTCAGACATTGAATTCTTCCTCTTAATGTGTCTTCAGTTTGTGATTGTTCTTTCTTTACTTGAACCCAAAATATTCCTTTTAAGCAATTTGGATACATAATTAATATTGTACAACTGTCTATTTATTATACAACACAATAAAAAACAACATAGCACAGGCACACATTACAGTTTGTTTTGTTTAAATACATTACCTTCACAAGTCTGGGGCCATATGTTCACCATGGCTGCATGTATTTGATCAAAAACAGAAGAAAAAACTTATGCATATATACAAAATGAGCTTGAGACCAAATGGTTAAAGATAATGATAATGAAAAAGAGTCTCAGAAAAGTGATGTTAATTTTCAGAAAAGATCCAGCCTCATTGTTTGCAGATGCCACTTGGTTTGATATTTTGCATTTCATGCAATGAAATTCAGTTAAAGTGCAATTTAAGTGTGCAAATACCTGGGGGTAGTGTATATAGAATACATTGAGGTTGTCTTCTCAGTTATCAGTGTTTATGTTTATGCATAATAAAAACCTGAAAATGACTTATCTCTAGACTTTTTCACAGGGGAAGGAAGAGACATGGTAGAAAAACTCCAGTGGAACACAGTGAGTCCTTCTGGCTTCATTGAGGGAGATGAAGAGTTGAGGGTGAAGGACGATGGCCGATATTTCCTGTACCTGCAGGTTACCCTTAACCCTCAAATGGCAGAAAACTATACAATAACTGTGAACTCAAGCACACGAAAAACCATTTTAGAAGGTCTCATCAATAAACCAAAACTCTCAACTGGTTTCATGGGTGTAGGAATTTCCATGAATAGAGGAGAAACCTTAACTGTGATCTGCAAACCTAAAGCCAAAATCTCGGACACTCCCATTGAAACCTACCTGGGTGTGATCAAGCTACATTAAATCTGAAAGGATCTGAAATGGATCTGTGACAGTATGAATGTGGACTCACTCCGCAGAGTGCTGAAACGCACTGATCTGCTGGGTTTTGAAGTACACTGGAGGCAGTGTACGACATGTTTGATGATTTGGTAAGAAATGCATAACTTTTTTCTATTTATTTCTTAAAGTGACATCTCCAAAGCTCTCTGCCTTTATTGCACTATATTTAAGCTCTTCTCCACTCGATGGACGATGTGTTACTGCAAAGCTGAATTCTGATTGTTATTACCAATATAAAATTGGGACCCTATTGATGCACTTTGTAAATAAATATAATTGTGTGCAATTGACCCTTCGCTAAGGCCCTGAACTGCTCCATATGTTTCTACAACATATTCACTTTGGTATTGTGAAACCTTTTATTTATTGTCCACACTACAAAACCTGAATCAATAGAAAAAATGAGATTAAGTTAGTAACATTCATTTAGGTCTTCTTACTGATGTTGTACATGTTTGTTTGAAAATTAAGGTCAACTCATCATTTTATCTTTCAATATTTAAAGAGAAAGGGGGATTTGTTTTCTCTCTTGTTATCTTTTGTCACTATTATAAGCTCCTCAACAACAATATTTCTGGATTATTTATGTAAAATCACATTTAAAACTAGTCAAACACACAGAATCGGGTTAAAGGGTCAAGTGCAGACAAAGAAGAATATCAGAATACCTCCCTTTAATTAACACATACTACACTCACTTAATATGACAATATGGCTACTATGCTATTTCAAATTTAGCTTGAAGTTTTCGCCAAATATAATGTCATTGGTCAGGTGGTGTATCAAGAGAGCCAAGCCACTGAAAGTATGGATATCTGTAATTGTATTATGTGTATGTGTGTTTTCTTTTTTTTTTTTTTTTTTTTTTTTCTTATATCATATTTATCTGTATTTATGGCTGTTGGTTACACAGTGGCAACAAATTGTTTCCTTGGATACTTAAAATGTATGATTTAGAGAACAAATATAAAGAAACCAATAAGTCCAACACAAGCTCATGGCAATTCGTAACTATTTTACGTTTTGGTGAATCTCATTTCTACGATCTGTAACATTACGATTTCCTGTGAGATCAGGTTGATAAGACATTGGTTTAGATAACAAATTTTAAATGAAGAAGCAATTCTTTAAACAAATATATCCGTTCGTGCAAAATATTTCTCTTAAATATTCACCAGATGATGAATGATAGCTAATGAATGATAGTGTACTGATTTAAAACAGATATACAGTTCAAAATGAAGACTTTAATGAAGAAAGGTGACACTTTATGATTGCTGAATGTGACTGGATCATGATCATAGTTGTGCATAGTGATCGCCACTGTGGTGACCAGTGCTTGTGGTTACTAAGACCCCAGTATGAAACTGAGGAGAGCTGACATAATACATCATCTTAACAACAGCTGGTTAAAAGTTATGGCAAAAAAAATGGCTCAGAAAAGTTCTAAAATTCTGAGATGCCACTGGTTTGATAGTTTATTTAATGCAGAAGTTAAAAACCTCTCAGCTTTCTCAGCCAACCCAAGGGATCTTCTGCTATAAAAAGCTATATGTTCTCACCTACAGCTTTTATTAAAAATTTTAAACAAACATTATTACATCAAATGATGCTTATCAGGCCTTTATGGTTAGTGGACATCTGAATAGTTAGAAATGTCATGGAAAAGGACATTTCATGTATAAAATATACAGTATCCTCTGGCTGGAATCCAAGGATCTAACGTTATGACATTTTAAAGTGACTTGAGTCACTTTTGGGGGCAAAATTAATGTTTTGTTTTGTAATATTACTCAATGTCTTAAGATCTCCTTTAAAATAAAGTTACTCATTTTGTGTAGGTTTGTGTGTATATTTTATCACAGATATATCTGACAAAAAGCCTACAGTGTAAGACAATTGATTGAATAAACAACTACCTACTTCCTGCCAGTGTCATATGCACTTTTTTCACCTTTTTTTTTGTCATGACTCATTCATACTGATGGTAGACTGGCTGATATACTTACAAGAAAGAGACAGACAATGATAAGAGTTTCCATCGAGGTGGGAGTGAGGGGGCAGAAACACAGCAGTGACTCATTTCCATAAATCCATCAGCATACATCTTTAGTTCACTGTGGGTTTCAACACTGACATGTTTTCAATAATCATTTCAAGTTTGTAACTAATTTAATCTTACCACGGCACTAATCTGAAGCATCTTTAGTTAGGCTACCCCTGAGCCTTCTGTTTTGGTCCTGCATGTGAGATCTTGAATCTATAGAGTCATCATTCTGTGACATCATGTTTTGATGACTCAATAGCGAGACCCTTTTTCTGAAAAGAAAGTGAAAGAGTGCATAAACCAAAACATCACTCAGCACATATGGTCTACTGCTTTCGAGGAGCCCCTTATGAGTTAATCAACATCTTTTCACACACTCGTCATCTCAAATTCCAGCGCAGTTTAAAAGGCCTGAATATGAAATGCACAGAATTTGTCTAATCAAAACCTCTTCAGTGATGGGTAGGGATGTTTTCATTTAATTTCTACTGATTTACTGTTAGACATGTTAGAAGGAAACATAGGCTACTGCTAGTAAGATATGATAGGGAACAAATAATGGTAATGAATAAAAAAAATAGTGACAGCTGTGAGAATAAAGCCTGTTTCTGCATGTTTTACCATGCCTGATTGATTGATTGATTGATTGATTGATTGATTGATTGATTGATTGATTGATTGATTGATTGATTGATTGATTGATCAACCGACCGACCGACCGGGTGGTTGGTTGGCGGATGGTTGGTTGGTTGGTTGGTTGGTTGGTTGGTTGGTTGGTTGGTTGGTTGATTGACTGACTGACTGACTGACTGACTGACGGACGGACGGACGGACCAACTGACTGATTGATCGATCGATTGATTGATTGTGTGTGTGAGATGGAATGGGAATACTATAGCTCTCTTCAGGTATTATTAGCCTTTTGCTCTAGAACTGGGGTCTTCAAAGTCTTATAAGCCCAAAGTATACTTTGGTTTTTGTTGTTATCAGCACAGTACTTGCATATCCTGATTTTTCTAACCTGCGTCTGTATGCTCAGCTCACGCATGCTCCTTGAATTATTTTGCACTAATTACTTTCACAGACAAAAAAAGGTCAATTGTCTGATGTCAATAATGTAGCAATGTATGAAGACCGATTGGTGTATGACATCAAAGTACCGCAAGAGCGAATGAAAAGCATACATGAATGCTACAATAGCCTGCAAAATTTCATCAAACAGAAGTGTGACTGCAACTTTAGACAACCGGCCTCTGACTTACAACAGGATTCTTCAGTTTTTGTTTTTCGTTCCAAAAATATCTCAAATAAAATCGATTGTATATTAATCTTCATCTTCCCCCATAAAAGTGTTGATAAGTATGTGCATCTGTGATTTGTTTTTCAACATTACCATGAACACACTGGGGAAAATGGTACTGTGGTAGCTAATAAATGTAGCTGAAAATTTAAGCTAATATAATTATGTGAATTAATAATGTGAATGTTAATAATTAGTTACATGAATTGACTGGTTTTATCCAAGTCATAATATTTAAAGGATTAGTTCAAATTAGAATGGAAATTACCCCAAGATTTACTCACCCTCAAGCCATCCTAGGTGTATATTACTTTCTTCTTTCTGATGAACACAATCAGAGTTATATTAATAAATATCCTGATGCATCCCATCTTTAATGGCAGTGAACATGGGTTCACGAGTATGAGCTGAAGTGCATCCATCCACATCCATCCATCATAAACGTACTCTCTACACGGCACCAGGGGGTTAATAAAAGTCTTTTGAAGGGAAGCGATGCGCTTGTGTAAAAAAAAATCCATATTTAACAAGTTATGAAGTAAAATATCTAGCTTCTGTCAGACCGCCTTCTGTATTCAAGTTACAAAGTAAGTGTAAACTGGCATCACATCAGTTAAGCTTTTTCCATAAGTTGAATAGGGAAGGCATAGGACGTAGCGTAAGCTTTTTGAACTGCATGAGTTTTACACTTTCTTCGTACGTTAAATATGGAAGACGGTCTGGTGGAAGCTAGATATTTTACTTCATAACTTGTTAAATATGGATTTTTTGTACACATAAAAATTATTATAGATATTACAGATCAGATTTCAAAACACTGCTTCAGGAAGCTTCGGAGCGTTATGAATCTTCTGTGTCGAATCATGATTCAGATCGCGTGTCAAACCTCTAAACTGCTGAAATCATGTGACTTTGGCGCTCCAAACAGAAGATTCAACACGCTAGGCGTTTCTCAATGTCAAGGATACTTCCTTGGCAGGACTGGTCCTTCCAAGTCACTTCCTTCAGAGTCTAGGCGAGGCTCCTCTTTAGCATTCAGAGAACACGTAAATGGAACAGACTAGCAAGTGCACGTCATCACATCATCGCTAATGTCCAACATTTTTTAAAAACATTTTTGAACAAGATCGCAAAGCTGCGTGCATAGGATTGTGGGTGATTTGAGAGCGCGAAGAGCGCGAAGGATACACATATGCATCCTTTCCTGTGTATGGGATATTTTTCGAACGAAGGTTTGAAATTCCGAGGATCCTCGACATTGGAACAGTCCTTTGACGGATGTCGATGACGTAGCATCCTCGAAATTCTGGCTTCCGAGGATCCTTCCTTGACATTGAGAAACACCTGCTGATTCATTATGCTCCGATGCTTCCTGAAGCAGTGTTTTGAAATCGGCCATCATTAAATAAGTCATTGTTTGTTTGTTTTTTGGCGCACCAAAAATATTCTCGTCACTTTATAATATTAATATTGAACCACTGTACTCACATGAACTGATTTAAACATGTTTTTAGTACATTAATGGATCTTGAGAGAGGAAATGTCATTGCTGGCTATGCAGGCCTCACTGAGCCATCGGATTTTAACTAAAATATCTTAACTTGTGACATTATTTTCATTTTTGGGTGAACTAACCCTTTAAATGAAACACACAGTTTATAGCACTGAAGAAGCTTTACTGGCAAAAACTGTTTTTGAGATGTTGGATAGGAGTTAGCTAAAATTGCCAAGATGGCGACTGAGTGATTTGCTTAAAGGTGCCCTAGAACTTCTTTTTAAAAGATGTAATATAAGTCTAAGGTGTCCCCTGAATGTGTCTGTGAAGTTTCAGCTCAAAATACCCCATAGATTTTTTTTTATTCATTTTTTTAACTGCCTATTTTGGGGCATCATTAACTATGCACCAATATATAGGTTGCGGCCCCTTTAATTCTCGTGCTCCCCCTCCCCCGGAGCTCGCACTTGCCTTGAACAGCATAAACACAGTTTACACAGTAATATAACCCTCAAAATGGATCTTTGCAAGATGTTCCTCAAGCATGCTGCTTGCATACATCGGATCATGTAAGTATAGTATTTATTTGGATGTATTACATTTGATTCTGAATGAGTTTGATAGTGCTCCGGGGCTAAAGCTAACGTTACACACTGTTGGAGAGATTTATAAAGAATGAAGTTGTGTTTATGAATTATACAGACTGCAAGTGTTTAAAAATGAAAATAGTGACGGTTCTTGTCTCAGTGAATACAGTAATAAATGATGGTAAATTTAGCCACATTTAACAGTACATTAGCAACATGCTAAAGAAACATTTAGAAAGACAATTCATAAATATCACTAAAAATATCATGTCATCATGGGTCATGACAGTTATTATTGCTCCATCTGCCATTTTTCGCTATTGTTCTTGCTTGCTTACCTAGTCTGATGATTCAGCTGTGCACATCCAGACGTTAATACTGGCTGCCCTTGTCTAATGGCTTGATCATCGGCTGGCATATGCAAATATTGGGGGTGTACACCCCCACTGTTACGTAACAGTCGGTGTTATGTTGAGATTCGCCTGTTCTTCGAAGGTCTTTTAAACAAATGAGATTTATATAAGAAGGAAACAGTGGAGTTTGAGACTCACTGTATGTCATTTCCATGTACTGAACTCTTGTTATTCAACTATGCCAATATAAATTCAATATTTAATTCTAGGGCACCTTTAAAAAAAGATTCAAAAATTCAAAATTCTGGTTTAAACAGTAATATAAATATTAATTTAAATTTACTGATTGAAATTTTCTGAGCTCAAATAATATTGACTTTATGACATGGTCTTTGCAGTCCTATGCTTAAATAATAATGCTGCATAGGCTACAGATGGGGATTAAAAGAGCAGTGGCTCACATCCCGTCTTTCCTGAGTGGGTGTTCCTCTTTTTTTCATATTTTCATGACGCCGTTCCCGCTGAATCGGAAAAGGGCAATCACGCTAGATATTAGCCACTAATAGGTCCATGATGCTAATTTTACAGCCCACTCTTGTCAAATTCAGCCGTTATCCACCTCCACAGAATGAGGGAGATAGTGCAGAAGCATTTCCGCTGCCTGCGCTTTTGTTGCTGAGGGGAATCTCACATTTTCAGTGAAGTCACCTGGCCCTTCTCACGATCTTTGTTTTCATGAGATCTCTTTCCAAACTTCTATTTCACACCTCATGTCGCTGAAAATGAAATTGAAATATGCTAATTTGATGTTCTTGCCTCTTGTTTTGATCGCTGGTGTACAGAGGAAAATATCTCTTAGTATTCATTTCACACATTTCATTTTCCTTTATTGGAACCGTCTCATTCGCTTCTCTCTCGAACAATAACACAGCAATGCATGTCTGTCAGATCACAGACAATAGGCGGGTCACTTCAGCAGCTCCCAAACCTCAGCAGCAGGTGGCGCTGTTTTACTTACTGAATAACACTGAGAGCCGTTGAACTTCTGTCAGAGGAATGCGCTGTGCAGTCCTTCATAAATAATAATAATAATAATAATAAACTTTATTTTATAGACCGCCTTTAAAAGCTTCTCAAGGTGTTGATAAAAAATAAACAGTGCACAATAAATAAAAAAATAAATAAACATCAACAAGCAAATGCTAGTTTTTAAAAAAAAAATATGTATTAAAGGATTAGTTCACTTTCAAAAAAAATTTTCCTGATAATTTACTCACCCCCATGTCATCCAAGATGTCCATGTCTTTCTTTCTTCAGTCGAAAAGAAATTAAGGTTTTTGATGAAAACATTCCAGGATTATTCTCCATATAGTGGACTCCAATGGCCTCCAGACGGTTGAAGGTCAAAATTACAGTTTCAGTGCAGCTTTAAAACATTCTACACGATACCAGATGAGTAATTTTTTCCATAAGTAGAATAGGGAAGGCGTAGGACATACAGCGTAAGCTTTTTGAAGAATACGGAAATGCGGTTTTGGTGGCAGCACTTGGAAGGCAATCATTTGTTTATATAAAGCATTTACATTTTTTTCAAAAATGACCGATCGTTTCGCTAGATAAGACCCTTATTCCTCGTCTGGTGTCGTTTAAAGCCCTTTGAAGCTGCACTGAAACTGTAATTTTGACCTTCAACCGTTTGGGCTCCATTGAAGTCCACTATATGGAGAAAAATCCTGGAATGTTTTCATCAAAAACCTTCATTTCTTTTCGACCGATGAAAGAAAGACATGAACATCTTGGATGACATGGGGGTGAGTAAATTATCAGGAAAAGTTTATTTGAAAGTGGACTAATCCTTTAAGTTGAACTTTAAATGTGTCATAGGTATGAGCTTCCCTAAGTTCAAGAGGAAGAGAGTTCCAAAGGGCAGGAACATAGACAGAAAAAGCCCTGCCATCCATAGATCTTGAGCAGGTTTGTGGAACAGTCAACAAATTGAGGAGCGCAGTTTGCGATTTGGAGTGTAAGGAAATGACAATGCAGATAAATAAAGAGGAGCCAAGCCTTGTAATGCTCTGTATGTCAGCATCATAATTTTAAAACCTGACCGGGAACCAGTGTAAGGACTTCAAAAGAGGAGTAATATGATTTCATGTCCTAGTCCTAGTCAGGATCCTGGCAGCTGAGTTTTGTACATACTGGAGCTTAGGTGTGAATATAGAAAGAGCGTTACAGTAATCTATCCAAGAGAAATTGAATGAGTTTATACATTTTTCAGCTACAGAGATGTGAAAAAGGATGCTTTGACAGTCCTCTGTACAAAAGAATCAAATGTAAGACTGGCATCAAAAATAACTCCAAGGTTCCTCATTTACTTTGAGTCTTCCTCAGACAGAGTCAGTGAACCAGCTTTGAAAATGTAATGACTGGAACCTATAAGTTCGGTTTTACCTCTGTTCAGGCAGGGAAAATTATTATTCATCCATGTTTTTTCTTAGAAATACAGTCAGAAACATCAAGGTTTTCACCAGATTTTGAATGTATATACAGCGCCCTCCACAAATATTGGCACCCTTAGTAAATATGAGCAAGGGTGGCTATGAAAATAAATCTGATTTTTCATTAAAAAAATTCACAAAATTCTAACCTATCATTTATTTAAAACAATTGAAAGTGGAGGGAAACTCACATTATGAAATAAATGTTTCTCTAGTTCACGTTGTCCACAATTATTAGCACCAAATTATTGCAACGTCCCTTCCCAAGATATCTATAATGCCTAACGAGTTTGGAGAACACCTGAGAAGAGATCAGAGACCATTCCTTTATACAGAATCTCTCAAGATCCTTCAGATTCCAGCTCCATGTTGGTGCTTCTTCTCTTCAGTTCACGCCACTCATTTTCTTTAGGGTTCAGGTCAGGGGACTGGGAAGACCATGGCAGAAGCTTCATTTTGTGCTCAGCGACACATTTTTGTTTTGATTTTGATGTTTGTTTTGGATCATTGTCCTAATGGACGATCCAACCACGACCTATTATTGGATTTCTAGCAGAAGCGGTCAGGTTTTGATTTTTTATCTGTTGGTATTTGATAGAATCCATGATGTCATGTATCTGAACAAGATGTCCAGGACCTCCAGCAGAAAAATAGGCCCACAACATTAAAGATCCAGCAGTATATTTAACCGAGGGCATGGGGTACTTTTTATCCATGTGTGCACCAAACCCATCTGGTGGGTTTCCTGCCAAAAAGCTCTTTAGATTCATCTGACCATAGAAGCCGGTCCCTTTTGAAGTTCCAGTCTTGTCTGACAACTGAATATGCTGGAGATTGTTTCTGGATGAGAGCAGAGGATTTTTCTTGAAACCCTCCCAAACAACTTGTGGGGATGTAGGTGCTGTTTGATAATTTTTTTTAGGCTTTCTGAGACTCAAGACTCAACTAATCTCTGCAATTCTCCAGCTGTGATCCTTGGAGAGTCTTTGTCCACTCAAACTTTCCTCCTCATCACGCATTAGGACGATTTAGACACTTGTCTTCTTCCAGGCAGATTTGTAACATCTTTAGTTGATTAGAACTTCTCAATTATTGCCCTGATAGTGGAAATGGGGATTTTCTATGCTTTAGCTTTTTTTCTTATAGCCACTTTCTATTTTGTGAAGCTCGACAATCTTTTGCTGCACATCAGAACTATATTCTTTGGTTTTTCTCATTGTGATGAATGATTAAGGGAATTTGGCCTTTGTGTTTCCTCATGTTTGTACTCCTGTGAAACAGGAAGTCATGGCTGGACAATTTAATGTTCATGATCACCCTGGTGTGCTAAAAAATGTAAATATGAATGGGAATATACTTCAGAGATATTTTACTCATAAGATTTTTCTAGGGGTGCCAATAATTGTGGCCAACATGTATTGGAGAAAATCATTTATTTCATAATGTGAGTTTCCCCCCACTTTCAATTGTTTTACTTCAATGAAAGGTTCGATTTTTGTGAAATTTTTGAATGAAAGATCAAAAGGATAAACAATGCAGATTTATTTTCACAGCCGCCTTTGCTCATATTTACTAAGGGTGCCAATAATTGTGGAGGGCGCTGTAGATCTGGGTGTCGTCAGCACAAAAGTGATAGTGGAAGTCAAGCGATCGCAACAGATGCAACAAGTGGTGATAAATAAATATTGAAAAGTAAAGGGCCTAAAACTGAGCCCTGAGGAACACCAGTGAGTACAGAGCTAATGTCAGACCTGTATCCACCCACAGAAAGAAAAAAAAAACTGAGAATGGTCAGTATTAAACCAGTTTAAAACCAGACACAAAGGCAGGTGAGATTCAAACGTTTCTGTTTTTCGAAAGGCCCAATCCACCTATTTATTTTTTCTCATCCAAATTGTGTTATTGATCAAAATAACTTCCCCTCCCTCTTGAAGCGACAGCTCTTCTCTTCTCTGATGATGTGTTTACTGGCGTGAGGGCGGGACAACCTGTCACTCACATGAGATCAACCAATAGCAAACCACAACGAGCTTATCAATTCTAGATGAGCAAAATCAAGTCTCGCGCAACTTTCTTTTTTTTTTTTTTTCTCGTTCTCATTTTCCCTTTCAGTTGTATTGTGGTGATCTTCTAAAAACTTATTATAGCTTAGTGCGGTCAATAGACTGAAAGGGATAGTTCACACAAAAATTTAAATTCTGTGATTTTCACAATGATTCTCACAAAAATGAAAATCATTTACTCACCCTCAAGTTTCAAACCTGTATGAATTTATTTGTTCTGCTGTACACAAAGGAAGATATTTGGAAGAATGTTTGTAACCAAGCAGATCTCGCCCTCCGTGTTTTTTTTCCTACTATGGTAGTCAATGATTCGGATCTTCCCATCCGCTGCAGCTCTCAAATCTCAATCTTCTGAAGCTGGGATGTAACATTCACACAAGAACTGCTGACATTTATGTATTTTATACATATAATAACAGAGATGAATTCCCTTAAGAGATTCAGTTGTTGTTCGGTAAAACAATGGTGACAAAGATTTGTAACTTGATATGGAATTTAAATTTAATTTCAACATGAGTAATCAATGTTTTGCAAATGCAAAAGCAATTTTCATACTAGCCCTGAAATCAGCAACACTTCTGATCTTAATCTTCGATCTATGAGAAGCAGAATCTCTTCACACGCTTTACTGATACTATATAGTGGAAATTAAAAGGGCAGGAAAATCCAACCAAATAACTTTCAGTTTCACCCCACCAAAACAGGAGAAAAACTATATATGCTAATGTGAACACGCACACACACACACACACACAAAGACCTTCCCATATAAAATCAGTACAAAATCAGGACATCAAAGCATCAACTATCCAACGCATGTATTGACTACATGAAACCACTCATTCTCTTTTCTGAAAGCGATAATGTCATGAAAGTTTGGGCCTACCAATTCATTTTGTCTAAATGTGCTGCTGCTGCTGTGTTGGTTGGAATCTTCCACCGAGCTCTTTAGAGAAGCTTCAGTCTTTAGACAGACAGATCTGAGTCAGCGAAACAGCCGTTCTCATACCTGTGTTTGCGGATAGCGTCCCCCACCCCCCATTTCCTCTGTAGTTTACTAGCTCTGCTAAGAATACACAACAGCGTGGGCGTTCACAAAGAAAACTTCTTAGAATAAGATAAAATAAAGAGGGACTTGATTCAAACGATAAGCACATCCGATGTGTGCAATGGACAATGAACCAAGCGTTTCTCCAAACTGAAGTCCTTGAAATGTTTTTTTTTTGCGGTGGCGGGCTGATGTCATCCGACACGTGTGATGAACAGGTAGCATCTCAACAGACAAATGACTAACATCTCTCCACACCAAGGAGGTTGGAAGACAAGATGAGTCAGAAAAACTGCACGAATGAGTTTAAAATTAAACTTGCAGTTAAAGCAAGATTCACAAAAGAAAGTGTCACTACTGTAAATGAGCAGAAAAGGTCAAACCACGGCATTGCCAATCCTCACTCAAATGACTAATCAAGAGATGTTTGTTAAATAACAGCATGTAATGATGACTTAGAACGGACTGAGGTTTGTCACAACTTTATTTCGAGTAAAAAAACATGCATTCAAAATAAACATTCATTTTGACAAAGTTTTGTGCTGCTGATGTACAGAGCAAAATAAATTATACATGTGCCTCTTATGCCTAATATGATATATAAAGGGGTCCAAAAGTTTGAAATGATTAGGGAAATGAAATGCAATGGAGTATATCTGTGGGAGTCAATGCTGCTGTATCAGGATGCTCAAACAAACAGAGCAAGTGTTTACTATGATTATTACAAAATTACACACTTTAAAGTCGGCATGAAATGGAAATTCACCCTATCAATGCATGTTGTAAATGTTATTGTGAACGTTAAATTTGTCTGTTTTGTTTTTTTGACCTTGTTTAATCAAAGTGTTGTAACTCGACCTTCAGGTTTACGTTTTGGCGATTTGGTGGCTAAGTCATATGAGTTCGTATGATTCATTTCATACCTTTTCGTACAATCTGCTTGTGGTTGGGTTTAGAGGTAGACTTAGGAAAGTTAAACGTAAGTTAGAGCTTTTTGGACGTACGTCGAATGCGTATGGCTGTCGCGCCGAAAGCTTGTTATTTTACTTTAGAAAGTTTTAAATAAGGATATTTGTCTTACAAAAACGCATCGTTTCACTTCAGAAGGCCTTTATTATCCCCCTGGATTCGTGCGGATTCATTTTTTCATGGATGGATGCATTTTTCTTGTCTTCAAAATTTGGCCACCCATTCACAACATTGTAAACATTGGAGGACTAAGGATATTTTTAAATATATCTATGATTGTGTTCATCTGAAAGAAGACAGAGTGAGTAAATCATGTTATAATTTTCATTTTTGGGTGAACTATCCTTTTAAGGGCGGACCTTCATGTTTTTTTCTGAAACTTGTACGAATTTATACAAAATCGCCACCACGTAAAAAAGTTACATTTTCCTGTAATATGCAGAACTTCGCCAATCATTTAGACCACTTAGGGTACGTTTACACAACAGCGATGTACTAAAAACTATAAAGTTTTTCCTTCGCATTTTTCACGTACAGACAACACCATTGTCCAAACAATCCTCGTTAGCACGGATCCGTGAAAACGATTAAATACATTGTACTGTACTATGCATTCCAGGCCAGTAGTTGGCGATCTCACTCTGTAAAGAAACACTATGACTGAGCATGCAATACACATGGGCTGGATGCCACCGTTTTACAAATTCGAGTTTTTGTAGTTTACACGGAGACGATAACGGTACTGTTTTCAAAAACTTGAAATACGTTTTCAAAAATTTGCGTTTTCAGGATGCCAAAACGCTGCTTTCGTGTAAATGGATAGCCAAAACGCCAAAACCCCTGCCCTAATTTTATCTTTTTCGATAAAAATCTTCCATTTCATTTCGACTTCAAAGTAAAAAAAAAAAAAAATCACATTTTCAATGTAGTCTTAGACTTTTGGACCCTACTGTATGAAAGAAATATCTTCAAATAATTACATACAATTTAATTAAATATTTATTTGAAAATTTTAATTTTAAAAAGTAAAAAAAAAGTATTTAAGATGTGCAAAGCAACGTACAAAAGGAGCTGGGATATATTGCAGTAGAATTATTTTACATCTTTAGCAAATTAAAGGTGCAACAATAATAATAATAAAATCATGTTCATCTTCCTAAACAATTATTATCACAGCTGTTCTGAATTTCTGCAGATACTTGTTGCTGAGGAGCCATGATCTGATGATATTTCTTAGTTATTATTAACCAAAGCCTGCATTACATTCAAATTCACAAAGCAATTTATGCTAAACGTGCCACACAAACTATAAAGATCAAACTGAAATAATCAGAGATGTTTTTAAAAAATATATTTCTGCCGCTCTTTTCTAATGTTGAGAGTCTTCAAAGAGATCTGCAGAGCGGCAGGTGCTACACACTGACAGAAACATTACAGGCTTTGAAACTTATTTAACTTTTTTTTACATTTTACTCTTATTGTTAGTCCTTTTTATGCATTTAAAAATATATTAAAAAAAATATTTATAGAAATAATAGCATCTATATTGAGTATATTGAACTTTGAACAGAAAAGTTTGATTCCTTCTGATATGACCCCTCACATGTACTGTTAATTTCATAATTCATTAATTTGGCATGTCTAACTTGTTTTCAGGTGGAAAATTTAGTTTGTACACTTTTAAAGGAAAAATAAATATAAAACCATAATCGCATCTAACACAAGTTTGTGTTTACATAATATATATGTGTGTGTGTATGTACACCCTATATACATATATATATATATATATATATATATATATATATATATATATATATATATATATATATATATATATATATATATATATATATATATATATATATATATATATATATATATATATAATTATACACACACATATTTTATGTAAACACAAACTGTTAGATGTTAGATGCGATTAATCGCTACTAATCGATTTGACAACACTAAAAAAATTATATAATTTCCATCAAATCTAGTTTTTTCTGAGATTGTTTGGTAACAGTGTGAGTCCAGATTTAATCTAAACCATGAACACACCAAAGTAGTTCTCAGCAGAATTGGACAACACAAGTGTACAATTTTTCACCATGACAAAGAGAGCATCATCTTTGTAGAGATGAAATATGCCGCTGAGGTAGCTGTTGTCTGTGATGTCTGGCCTCGGGGGTTTAGGACGATACCTGGATGACTGCAGAAGCAGAATCGCATCCCCTGTATACCGAGGTGTGACCCGGAGGACAGAGTGGGTGCATGTGATTCTGTTGTCATGGAAGTTGACCTTAGAGTAGACGGAATAATATCCCTCTCTCTCTATGATGAGTTTTTCCTCATTGCATTTGACATGGTGAAGGATGGATTCATGATTCCACTGCATGACTCCATTAACTGGTTTCTTACTAGCTATAGAGGAGAGGACAGCATGAGAGTCATGTACATTAGCACTCAAATGTGTGACTGACTTAATTTATGTGATCCCATGAATGATAAATGTCTTATTATTTCTTAAATTCTTATTTAAAGTTTTGTTTGTTTGGTGAATTGCAGTGGATCGTGAAGTAAACTTATGGTGAACTTACTTGTCAGTTGTGCCATTGGTTTTGACGGCTTCATTTCTCCGAGCTGTCTGGATTTGCTGGGTGTGCCATCTGAAAAAACAAAACAATTACCATAGATTTAAGTGCAATCTGATATTCTTCATATTCCATGTTAACTTACAATTAAAAATGCAAAACAATGTTGTTTACAGTAACAGATCACAGTAAACTTGGCAATACAGACTAGTTAAGTGATCTTTACCTTGTTTTCTCATGGCAGTCTGCGGTTCATTTGGAGGGGTCTGAAAGGAGAACCATACATTTATAAATTCATCTTTAGTCTATGAGTTTTCAAATGCCTTGGGTGAAAACACCTCAGAAAAAAGTACAATGACATATAATGGGCTGCTGCTGCATCTATTGTGTTTAAATAGCAGTTTATTTAATGAAAAATAACATCAGTTCATAAGCATCACCTCTATACATTTTTTTTAACCAGATTACACACGTACGTCTCCAAGATCTGGAAAACATCTGTTGTGTACAAACATCTGATAAACATCTTTTAAAAAGCAGTGTTACATACATTCAAAATTATAAACATCTTTAAGACGTCTTCTAAATGCCTAGATATAACATCTGACATCCCACACTTACATCTGCAAGACGTCTATTAAAGATCACTTTATCTGGAAAGCATCTGCTGTTTAAAATATCTGGTAGACGTCAATTTTCTAAATATCTATTTGACGCCTGACAGAAAACCTCCTATAGACGTATTGCAAATGAGCAAACGTCTTCCAGATGTAAACACACACATCAAATAGACGTCTTGTGTGTATGTGTGCTATCAGGGATATTGCAGAGCAAATACTCTAATAAACACATCATTTCAGATGAAAACAAACACAACAGAGATATCTCTGAGATGTATGAGTGCCAGAAGGGTATAATGCTTCATATTTAACTACCTTTAACATTTTTATTAAACAGTGGGCATTTATTTGGCACAAACAAAATCAGGATTTTAGTATTAAAGTCAGCATGAAATGAAACTTCACCCTGTTTTCTAAATTTATGTGATAGATCTTATTGTGAATAATTCATCATATTTTAGTGTAAAAAAAATGACCCCATAGTTGTTGTTTTTTTTACTAAAATATCATAACTGGATCTTCCAGTGAAATTATTTAGTCTACTTAAACGTTCATCTGCCTTCATCTGCCACTTTTGAGAGCAATGTCCACATTTTAAAATCCAATCAACATGCATTGCATAAGCAAGTCGTTACACTCGGATGTATGTGACCATACGAAAGAAAAGATCGGTCGCTACTTCCGTTTCATCGCGACTTACTGGAACACATTTTAAACTATATACAACTTTTCATTTTACTTATTTAGTTTTTACACATTAATTTAAATGATCTCATACGGCGTATGAAAACATTATTGTTTTACAAAATAAAATGCTGTACAGATTCTGAATGCTTCTGAGACTTTGAAACAATTGAAACAAACCGCCTGAACTGACTTCCCAACATTTCTTAAGAACTTAGGACATTATTAAAAAGAGCAGTCTTTATGTTCGCTCGGTTGTAGTGTACAAGAAATATTGTGCTTAAACACCCACTGTAAAAAATTATTTTCATGATTTGAAAAATAACATAACATTTTGAGTCTGTTGATTAAACCACTCACCTTCATTGTATTAACTCAATTCATTGTATTACATTTCAATGAACTCAAAATTTTAAGGCAATCAGGTAACTTTTTATGTTAAACCAACAATTCTTTTTTACAGTGCAGTGATGTACATTATCAAGCACTGCTAATGCGTAAACCAAAAATGTGAGTAGGATGGTTACTTGAATTTTTTTTTATCAAAGAATTACAAGTCTTGACATTCAATCATTTTAGTTCCTCTAGTTAACTTTATATGTGTCATACCGCTCAGATCAGATAACGCTGTTGCAGGTTGGTTAAGACCCATTTCTCATAGCTGTGTGTTAGTTAGGCCAGGGGTTAGGTCAGGTAACCACAGCACGACATGTGGTTTGAGTAACGGTAGGTCTGTCCAGCTACTTTTCTGCAAACTTCATGTAGAGGGAGGAGCCTGACCGAAACACTGCAATCTATACAGTATATAAATACTTGTACATAAGGCTGAAAGTGTAAGTAACTTTGCAAATACATGTCAACTATAGCAGTCAGTTGAGTATTAGTAAACTGTCTGCCAATTTATTAGTAGACTATCTACACTTTATTTATAACCCGAACCCTAACCAAACAGTTTACTAATACTCTAATGAGAGTTAGTTGACATGTAGTTCCAAAGTTACTTACATTTAAGTGGACTATATTTTGATCAGCTATATTTGATAAAAAATACAGTAAAACATGATTATATTGTGAAATATTCTATTGTAATATATTGTAAAATGTAATTTAGTCCAGTCTTCAGTGTCACATGATCATTCAGAAATCATTCTAATATGCTGATTTGCCGCTCAAGAAACATTTCTTATTTTTATCAATGTTGAAAACAGTTGTGCTGCTTTATATTTTTGTGGAAGCCGCAATATATTTTTTCGCCATGATTATCTGATGAATAGAAAGTTCAAAAGAACATCATTTATATGAAATTAAATATATGTGACCCTGGACCACAAAACCAGTCAAAAGCTGAATAAATAAGCTTTCCATTGATGTATGGTTTGTTAGAATAGGACAATATTTGGCCAAGATACAACTATTCTATTATATGACAAAATCACCTTTAAAGTTGTCCAAATGAAGTCCTTAGCAATGCGTATTTACTCACTAAAATATTTTATATATATATATATATATATATATATATATATATATATATATATATATATATACGGTAGAAAATTTACAAAATATCTTTACGCAACATGATCTTTACTTAATATCCTAATGACTTTTGGCATAAAAGAAAAATCAGTAATTTTGACCCATACAATGTATTGTTGGCTATTGCTACAAATATACACGTGCGACTTGTGACTAGTTTTGTGGTCCAGAGTTACATATATATTATTTACAAAAATCCTGTTTAATTGTAGTTCTACATCATTTCAATCTTGTTGTTTCAGATAAATAAATGTTTCTAACAAACCAAAATGATAAGCTAAATAACATTATCCGAAAGAAAATCAGGAAGCTGAAATAAACCCCCAGATAGGTCTGAGATGAACAGATAGTGTTGATGCTGAATGAAAGTTGGACTGGATGGTACTTACAGGCTGGTCTTTGGCTGAGTACAGACTGTAGATGAAACAAGCTTCCACGGTCATTCCACACAGAGCCACAACGACCAGGACCACCAGCAGCATCTGGATCCCATTCTGTCGCTGCCTATAGGCTGGTTTGGGAGGCAGCGGAGGGGGTCTCGTGGGGCTGTCCACCACAAACACTGAAGGATACGAAATTTTACCTGGAGCCATGTGCGCACCGTCTCTGGCCACGTTATAGATGACAAATGCACATCCAGTTAGGTGTGACAAGACCCACTGTAACGCAGTAAGAGTGAGACCCGCTGTAAGAGCGAGAGATAACCATCACTCAAGCCCACAGGTGGGCGGACGATGCATAAAAGCGCACTCCAGCGGGGTCAAAAAAAAAAAATCAGACCACTCTCAGTAATGGTTAAAGCATGATCTGCAAGTTCGAGAACTGTGACAAGGACAAAATGCAACATTTAAATCTAATTTGGTTTCAAAACGAGCCTCAATGATCAAAAGCAGATTTTTTTGTCTTTCAGAATCTTACTAATTCCATTTGGGTCTGAGTAGGTTGGAAGTGGAATATGCATAAATGGGATTTAACAAAGACACAAAAGCCTACACATGCAAGCACATGCATTTTCATGGCCATGCAACTGGCCCACCTATTCACACCTTCCTCTCTCCTGTGCATCAGCTCTCAGCCACAGCTTCCCGTCCTACATACAACACACACACACACCTCTTAACTGTTTAACCCTTACACTGTGTTGAAAACGATGCACACATTTGATAACCCTGATCAAAAATGACAGGCCTTTTAAAAATAGCTTGTTAATTGCTCGTTATGCTATATTGTCATCAAATTTTGGATTCAATGTTTTTGTCAACAGGTTTTTCTTTTTGGAACAGATCGATCGTAGGCCCCATTGATCTGAGTTTATGCACCTCAGTTTTTGAGTGAAAAAAGCATTATTTGAGGATAATGTTGTTAATATTCAACAAAATATGGAGAGACATTGCACTGTTAATGTTTAAGGAAGTTGTTTTGAAATGCTATTATTTTGCACAAAAGTCAATGTGTGGTGTTTCTGATCAAAAATGACTGGCCAACAAAAAATAGCTTATAAATCTCTCATAATGCTATATTATCAGCAAATATGCTGTTTTGTTTTTTCAGTTAGGACAGGCTTTGTATTTATTTTTGAAACTGATTGATCGTAGGCCTCATTGATCTGAGCTTAAATATCCTAATTGAACTAAGGCTTAATCCTGGTTTAGGCTAAGCACTGTCTGTGAAACCAGGCCTAAATGTTTCAATCTCCCCCATTTATTTTCAATGGATGGTCATTTTTTACAAATATAAGCTCAGAACAATGAGGCCTACAATCAGTCAGTTTCAAAAAATAAATACAAAACCTGGTGATAATATAGCATAAGGAGTGATTTGCAAGCAGTTATTTTGTAGGTTGGTCATTTTTGACTGGGAATACCACAAGTGTAACAAGTAAAATCCCCAAAAAGTATACAAAAATATCCCAAAAAAATTTGGAAAGTAGTCATACCCTGTGTGAGCAATGTCAGTAAGTTGATGTGATAAGATTAACTAACATTTTCAGGGTTAAGTAACATGGCTGTAGGAGAAAGACGTTTAAAAACACTCTAAACAAAAACTCCAGAAAGTCATTTTGGAGCAGTAAAACACAATAGTGACGGTCTATGCAGGAGGATGTAATATTTTAGTTTTGTTATAGTAGTGTGCACATGAGAGCAAAAAGGGAAACAATAGTTCAATATAATTAGACCAGTAACCACAAGTAGTTGAGCTGATCTAAAGATAAACGCAAACAGACAGAGAAAGAAAGAGTGAGAGACACATCACAGAGAAAAGAATACTTGTTCATTCCTTACTTAGTATTTGATTTCATGTCTTATGTTGTGACATACCAAACCAACATCAAAGAACTAGTGGTGACTTTGTTGTTGCCTACATCTGTACCAAAAGTTATGCTTGAACACACCACGAAGACTACAGCCAAAGCCAACCAGTGCAATCTGTGCCTACGTGACAGAAACTCTCCATACCAGCATGAAGATTTGAATTAAACCTCTCAATTCATATGGATTACTTTTACAACGTCTCTGTAAATCTTTAAAGCATTCAAATTTTGTATAGACAAAAATGAGAAAATAGTAAAAAACCTTCATTTTTGATTCCAAAGATGAGCAAAAGTCCTATTGTGTAACTCCCTAAGCAAGTAACTAATTGCATTACTTAGTTACTTTTGTGGAAATAATGAGTTTCATTACTTTCGCGTTACTTTTCCTCACCTGGGCTGGGCTTGCTTGTTTGTTTTTTAATAACAAAACCAAAAATAGGTAAATGTAATGACCCTTTACACCAAAAGTGAAATGAATAAGGGCCACACGTACACGGGTATTTTTATAAACAGAGTTTTTCTCCATTTAAAAAAAAATTTTGTCCACATAAAAACGTAAAAAGGCGCTATGAAGCGCTGTCAAAAGCATGCCAAACCAACAGGTGGCAATATAACCCTAACCGTATCTTGGCCAATCGGAAGCCTTCGTCCGCCATTGCCCAGACTTCCTCATGTAAACAAAGGAGATAGCGGCGCACAATCTGACGTCAAACAAAGGAGATAACAGCGCGTACACCGAAGTCACAAGCCAAAATCTCTGGTTTCACCAACGCTATCTCACGATCAATTCGTACGTATTTTTCGAGGTGGCTAATTTGTACGAATTCATACAACCTTAATCATACAAATTCATATGATTTGTCTAAACCCCAGTGACTAGTAGGTTTAGGGGCGGGGTTAGAGGTAGGTCATTTGTACGCATAAAATAAATACGATTTAACAAAAAACATACTAATTCATACATAGAGGTTGTATGAATTCAAACAAATTAGCCACCTCATAAGATACAAACAAATTGCCATGAGATCGGGTTGAAACCGGCTACATGACAACACTGCAATAGGAGTTTGTGAAAATCTTCGCCCTGGAGTTTTCAAAAAGGTTTGGTTTCAGTGACTTGATACTGAATTTCCATGTGGACGAACGGCCAAAACGCATAGAAAAAGCTGCAGTTTTGAAAACAGCCATGTTCATGGCCTAAGCCTCAGGCTGTAAATGCAAATTCACACCTGTACAGTAGAGGGCGCAGCTCAAACAAACGTTTCAGCTGTGCTGCCATCCTGGATTACAGAAAAATATGATGCAGGAGAAGTTTTTTAAATAAAGAAAGAAGGAAGGAAAGAAAGAAAGAAAGAAAGAAAGAAAGAAAGAAAGAAAGAAAGAAAGAAAGAAAGAAAGAAAGAAAGAAAGAAAGAAAGAAAGAAAGAAAGAAAGAAAGAAAGAAAGAAAGAAAGAAAATGTTTGCTTATTATGGTTAAATTGGATCATTGAAGGTCAGCAGCAAAGACATTGGTTAATAAAGTGAGATTAAATACATTAACATATAGTTATGGCATGTTTACATAATATGTTTTTGAATTTACATTTCTTAGTTTTGATTCATTTTGAGGAATACTGAATCTGTTTTAGTGCGAGTGAGATGAGTAAATGCCTGCTAGTTTAGAACTACAATAACCATCAAGTTCACATAACGCCTCTGCACTTCCCCATCATTTCTCTCAACATTGGGACAGGAGTGCTGTCAGTCAATAAATAACAGTTACTTGCGTTACTTGTATGAAAAAGTCAAATATTTTGTTGCAAATTTGCGTTACGTTACTAGTGACTTGAAAAAAAGTACGTGATTACATAAAATACTTCTTATTGGGTGTGTAAATGATGACAATTTTTTTTTTTTTTTTTTTTTTACAAAATTGACAAATTACACCAAAGCAAAGCATACATAAATATCATGATTTGTATAATCTTCAAAATTAGTCCATGTTAGACCCAACTAAAGAAAAATTAGTTTTATGTAGGCTAATCGTTTAATTAAGTTCCCATAACGTTGCAGGCAACAAGGTTACTTTTATTTTATTCTCTTATTATAAACTAAACTAACATTCCCAGAACGTTGCACAAAGGTTTTTACTGCATTACTGTGCTACAGCATTTACTTGGAATGAGACAAAGATCAAAACTTAATCCCCTATGCAATTTACAGCCAAAATGTACAGCCAGACTACGACCTTTCATTCGAGCTCCCTCAAAATGCCCAGAACGTGTGCTAACCTTGCAGTAGAAACACTGAGTCTTACAACAACATTAGAACATGCAAAGTTTGCTGTACTGAGGCGCAACGAGGCACGCGCGCGTTGACGCTCGAATCTTGACGTCGGAACGCAATCGACAAATCAACGAGGCTGTTTGTATGGCAAGCCAAAGTACTCACAAACGCCTGGTCGGACGACTGATTGCACACTGACGCGTCAAAAGCGCGCGTTTTGGCAGCAAAACGCGCGTCCTCGACGTGTGATTTGCGTTAAGAACGCGCGTTCTTAACGCGCGCTTTGGTATCATGGAAAACGCGCGTCAAGAACGCGCGTTTTTGTGTACCTAAACGCGCGTTCTCGACGTGTGATTTGCTATTAACCCTCTGGAGTCTGAGGCTGATTTGGGGCCTGGAGAACTTTTGACATGCCCTGACATTTGTGCTTTTTTCAGTTGTTCATAAACATATTAATGGAAAAAGTGTCATTACACTGTATTCAGCACAAACTAGGCTACAATAATATGTGAGGAACATGTATGTACATGTTTGTGTTTTTGAAGGAATAACATTTATGCGTGGTTGTTGAAAAAACAAAAAACTTAAGTCACTGAAATAAGGCCAAAAAAAGTATAATAAATCTGTGTTCATAAGACTTTAGGGTATTGGAGGTTGTAGACTAGAGTTTTTGCTTCAAAATTATGTAAAAATTATGCTGCCTACTCCTTCATATTTAACAATATATTGATTTAGTTTTTGTAAGACACTTTTTGCCAAGAAACACAGTATGCGAGGAGGCGTGAATCACCACTGAAAATGGGCCATTCTCACCTGAGAAGACAAAAAGAATTGGATAGTAATGAGCTGAAATGACTTGCATATTAATGAGGCATTTCAGTCAGGTAGGCTGTGAAAAAAAACCTTCTGTGATGTCTCAAGCTCATTATGATATATGAAACATACAGAAAAAATATTATTACAATATAAAGTAATGGTTTTATATTATACTTTAAAATATAATGTATTTCTGTGATGCAAAGAGTCTGAATATAGGCTTTTAGTTTAAAAGCATGCACATTTGGAGAAATATTGGATTCTCATATGCTTATGTCAATTTTCTATACAGAGGAGCTATTTTTATTTAATATTCATTGTCATTACTATGAGCGCTGGTGTTTTCAATTCATCCTTGAAGTCGGAGGGCGCTCTGTGCATTTTAGTCCACAAATTCATCTAAAAGAAGAAGAGGCTATTCCATGAATGGAGTTTCCAATACATACAGCAGCAGGAGGGCGCTAAAGAAACAAAAACTCATCTAAACTTCATCTGTAGAAGACAAGTAAACAGGAAGTGCAACTGCATGTCTTCTAGAGATCGCTAACCATGACTTTTACATCCAGATAAACACTTTTCAAGACAATAAATACACGATTGAGATAATAAATGCATGTATTGACTGAATTAGCGTCTGAATAGCGTTTTCGCTCCGTGGGCGTGGCCGCATTAGCAGATAATGAGCTGAATCACGGATTTCTGACATGGCTCTCTTTTCATACAGATTACATAAACAAAGAAGGTTTGTTTTCGATTTGAATTACATGATTTAAAACCTGACATCTTAACTTTTTTTTAGACAAAAGTGTACTTTTTATGACATTAGTATTCACTAAGTTACAGTTCATTTTCTGAGAACTATCAGATTGGAGTTCGTTCAGAGGGAGAGGAGAAATCACGCATCATGTTAGTTTTCTTTATTTTACAAAAAGCACAAAATTCTGTTTTTACTCTGAGTGTACACAAATGAAAGAAGATATTCCACAGATTAAAATGGTGTATAACTCTTAATTGTATGTGCAACATTGACGGAGTATTTTGAGTCTCTTTCACACTGATAAGAAAAAAACCACGGTGGTATCGCCGGCGATACCGTCAGACCTCAGAGTGTTAAAACGCGCGTTCTTGACGTGCGCTTTGGAGTGACAAAAAACGCGCGTTTTTGACGTGCGTTTATCATAACGAAAATGGGCGTCGAATACGTGCGTTTTGAGTCAGACAAAAACGCCTAGATTGTGAACGTGTAAACAGGTAAACCAATCAGACAGTGCAAACGTGTGTTTGAAGTGTCCATCGAAGCTGAAGAGAACGCGCTCTTTCCTTAGTGTTCTCAAAAGTGCACGTCGAAAGCGTGTGCTCACTCTTTAGGGCTTTAAGTCTGTTATAGGTTTAGGACAGCATTATCATTAAACTCAACCAAAACAACATGGAATTATCAAGGATAAATTTGGCAGATGATTATAATTGTTGAGTTATAATCCAGTATAATTAATATGAAATATGCATATAAAAATGTAAAACTATTATTTAAAATAGCCGTGGGGGATGACAGGATAAATAGTATACCTTCGATCAAGGCCAAAACTTTGTAAGTTTGTAAGGAGCCAATAAAATACTACACCACATGTATGATCATCTTGGCTATATATTACGGTGGCGTATTGCCTCATACATAATATTTTTTCCACTCAATTATGTCGTTAAGACATCTTTTTCTCATAATAACGAGATGTTATGTCGTTAAAACGACATATTTACCTGTAGGCATATATGACGTGAACATATAGGCTACCTTTATCTGATCTATAATAGAGAATTTATCCTAGATCAGTGCCTTTATCACACTTCCGCACTCGAAAAGCATAAGCAAATATAGTGTAAAATACATTTCGATGCCTGTATCGATGGCAATGCCCATAGAATAATGAACACAATATTATAGCCTATGCAGTTTCTAGCCTAATAAAAAGAGAAAAAAATATCATTGGTGTTTCAGTCGCATTTTATTATAGGCCTATTCAAAAATAATATAGCTAAAATACTGCGGTAAACAGGCCTGACACTACGGATACAACAATAATGCTATATTGTCATTGACCTATTTATCAAAATAAAACTGATAAATGAAAGTGGAGACAATAGCCTACCTCCAAAATATCTACATTACTTTTCCAACATTTGTGTCATTATTCTTAAAAGGTTTATTGGCCTCTAGGTGAGTCTGAGACTCACGGTCAGAGATTGTGTCTCAGACGGCATTAAATAATTCGTGAATATTTGTAAATATTCGTGGCTCAAACAGCTGGAAAAATGACTGTGGCTATACTGCAGTTCTGTGGGTGTTTTGTCTAGGCAAGGATATTATCCTTTGCCTATATAGTTAACTAAAAAAAAAAAAAAAACTATTCAAAACATTTATGCTAATCGAAATAAACCTGAAATTTAAGAAAATATAGCCTAAATATTAGTTAAAAATTTAAATATAATTTCCTTTTCACCTGAGGCGATCCTTTCATTAACCGACAAGATTATGTTAAATTAGAATTAAACGAAATTAGAATGAGGAAAAAAATCCCAGGGGTTCAGTTTTAGCCTAGGCTATATAGAAGAAACAACAAAACAGGAGGATTCATTGCATCGCATGCAGCGCTTCTGTGAACGGAGAAGAAACGACATAAAATCTTATAAAAGGAATAAATAGCTTCTTCCTATATAGCTAGGCATACACAAAATATATTAAACCTAAATAATTAACATATTAAGAAAATGAAAGAAAAAAAGCACAAGTACAAAGTTTCGACAAGTAGACCATCTAATATGCTGAGTTTCCATTCATTTTTGAGAAGTTCACGAAAAGGCATTGCTTGTCTTTATTTTTCAAGCAATGTTTTATTGTGTATTATTGGGTACAAATAATAGTTACAATAATAGTTATACCTACACAGATTGGAATGGTATTACTCTTATGACCATAAATGTCTGAGTATTTTAAGTTGTTTACGCTTTATAAAAAAAAAAAAATCAAGTGAACGCGCCTGCGCCATAGACTATCAGTTTTAGTAGCTAGCCTACTATAACTTGACTTCACAGCCTGTTTATTGTCAAAACAAAATACAGTCAACCAAATACAGAAAAAGTTCCACTGCTCATTTTAAATATCTGTGTACAATCAGAGAGTTTAAATAATAAATAGGCTATAGGCTATAGCATCTAAATACTAGTGCATATGGAAAATATATATTATATTTTTCATTATTGTTCTGTTTTTCTCTGAATACCATTAAATTGAAAAGATTTGTAGGGGAACTAAAAATACCTAAGTAGTGGTGCCCCCCTATGGGATTAAATGCCCCTATGCCAACCTGAAGCCGGATAGCCGGTGAAACGAAATTTTACAAAAAAATACGATAAACATGTATTTTAAGCTATTTTCACAACAAATCCTTTTAAATTGTTCTATACAAAATATAAGTATTAAATAAACATAAATTATATTGTCATTCGTTACCTACAAACAATATTTTAAAGCCCTAAACTACTAAATTTTGTTATACATCCAAGTTAATTTGCACAAAGGCAGAGTTTAAAAAATAATAATAGTGTTTAAAAGATTACATGCTGTGGAAAAAAATATTAAAAAGAAAATAATAGCTACATATTGCCAATCTAAAGACAAATACAAAATAGCCTAAAGTTTTGTCGATATTCTTATTGAATATTCATGAATAATACCAGGTAATTTTAGAATGATTATAATTCATATTTCATTCCCCTAATATTGAAATAATCGGCCCTGTTCCAAACATGTTTTTGCGCATCTGAAGGGTGTGGTTTTGGGACATGAAAGCATTGTTTAACAACATAATAGGCGTAAATATATTTTAACGTCCAAGTGCTAAAAAACAATTGGATTTGTGCCGAATGGAGAGCCCAACAGTTTCGATTTAAATAATATTTTAGAGCTTTAAAATAAATATTGTTTGTAATGAATGCTATAATTTGTTTATGATTATTTTATACTTTTATAACTATTCTCATTATGAATACCATTATAGATTTGTTGTGGAAATAGCCTAAAATACATGTTTAAAGCTTAATGCTTGTGTAATGTGTGACATAGAAGACCAAACTCAGTAAACACCATACTAAACCATACTATGTACAGCAAAGATATGAACGCAGTTCGTTTAATTAAGTGTTTTTCTCTTTATAGAAAACCGTTATAAAGAAAAAGCTTAAGGTCTCTTAATGTAGCCTACGAAGTGATAGGCTATTAAAATATCAAATTCTGCACGAATACATTTTTCTGTGTAGTACCTATGCTTTCTTAGTAGGCTACAGCGTTTAATATAAGCTATGTCTACACATTTTTCTGGACATCGCTCATTGTTTCTACCTTAATAGGCTACATTGTTTAAATTAATGTTAGCTATTCCACATATAGCCTATGTATGTAGGCTATATATGTCTGAAATTAGGGCTACATAACTTGTACAGTCACCTTTGATAACAGATTATGTACTCCAAATTGTAATGTTAAAGCATTTCCTATAAAGCTGCTTAAAACTATAGGACTGAGTATTGTGAAAAGCGCTTAAACAAAATAAATGTAAATCGAACTGATATAGGCTATGAGCTCTATAGATCAGATAAAGGTATAAAGGTATTTTTGTAATACGCATTACAAAATATGTCGTTTTAACGACATAACATCTCGTTATTATGAGAAAAGATGTAAAGATGTCTTAACGACATAATTGAGTGGAAAACATATTATGTATGAGGCAATACGCCACTCGTAATATATAGCCAAGATGATCATACATGTGGTGTAGTATTTTATTGGCTCCTTACAAACTTACAAAGTTTTGGCCTTGATCGAAGGTATATTTATCCTGTCATCCCCCACGGCTATTTTAAATAATAGTTTTACATTTTTATATGCATATTTCATATTAATTATACTGGATTATAACTCAACAATTATAATCATCTGCCAAATTTATCCTTGATAATTCCATGTTGTTTTGGTTGAGTTTAATGATAATGCTGTCCTAAACCTATAACAGACTCAAAGCCCTAAAGAGAGAGCACACGCTTTCGACGTGCACTTTTGAGAACACTAAGGAAAGAGCGCGTTCTCTTCGCCTGATGGACACTTCAAACACACGTTTGCACTGTCTGTTTGGTTTACCTGTTTACACGTTCATAACGAGCGTTTTGTCTGACTCAAAACGCACGTATTCGACGCCCATTTTCGTTATGATAAACGCACGTCAAAAACGCGCGTTTTTGTCACTCCAAAGCGCACGTCAAGAACGCGCGTTTTAATAGCAAATCACACGTTGAGAACGCGCGTTTAGGTACACAAAAACGCGCGTTCTTGACGCGCGTTTTCCATGATACCAAAGCGCGCGTTAAAAACGCGCGTTCTTAACGCAAATCACACGTCGAGGACGCGCGTTTTGCTGCCAAAACGCGCGCTTTTGACGCGTCCGTGTGCAATCAGACGTCCGACCAGGCGTTTGTGAGTACTTTGGCTTGCCATATGTTTGCGCGTTTCACGCGACGCAGCAAAAAACTACAACGCGTCCATTATCAACGAAGTTGTCAAACTTCAAACGCGGCTGTTTGTGACTGCAAGAGTCCAAACAATGCGCTTACAGTGTGGAAGGCAATGATCGCGTCTAGTTCGGTCGCGTCGTTCGCAGTTCGGAGACGGGCTGTTTGAAACAGCTGCTCTAGTGTGTTTATGAAGAGCAAAGTAATGGAGACGCGTCTTGTAGTGTGTTTGCTGCTCTTTCTGACGCTCTGCGTGGATTTGGGATTCGAATTCGGACAGAATAAGGACTCCGAGTTCACTTTCCTTCTACCTGCAGGAGCAACCGAGTGCTTCTTCCAAACAACCTCTATTAACGGCAGTATAGAAGTGGAGTACCAGGTCAATAAAACCTTTTAAATTAAACTATTTAAAATGATAACCTATGTAAAATTATTTTTAAAACTAACTCAAGAGAAGCCGGACTAAATAAAAACTCGGCAAAATTGAGAAATAGAAGTAACTTGTCAAAAATGGTCATGTTTGCAAAGTTAAGAATAGCTTTTGGTTTATTGTTATTTATCATTTTATTAGTAACTCTGCTGCATTACATTGCAATTTTGCTTGGCAGTAATGACCAGGAAGTAGCAGGACATTTCCTTTCATAGGTGCATGTTTTGGTCAAAGTACATTTATATGAAGCATGTGAAGTACAGATACAGACATTTTACAATAAGGTTTCATGTGTTAACATCATACTGAATGATAATTTCAACATTTATTACATGTCAAACGTTGTATCTGTTAATATTATTTAATGCACATGAGCTACTAACAATGAGGTTAATACTGTAACAAATGTATTGCTCATTGTACACAAACAGCTTGTGCTTGGTTTGGTTTCATTGTTGTGGTTCTTTACAGTTCTGGTGGGAAGTTCAATATTATTGACATCAGAGTCATTTGCATACTAAAGACATGCGCAATCCTCATTCAGTCATCTTTAAATATCACACACAGTAGATAGTTATTTTTGTACAGCCCTGTGCGTTGTAAGCTTGTCTGGGGTGTGTTTGTGGAGCCGCCCTGCTTTATGTTAAAAACAGGCACAGCTGCGGGACAGCTGACCCGACCCAAAGCTCATTCCATGTGTCCGAAAGATCAGAGTGTTTCCAGTGCTGCATGGTTGCTGTCTGCCACACTTTATCTCTAGTAACGGCACATTGGCTCCTCATTGAGCTGCTTTATCAGCTGGCGGAAGATAGGAGACCTGTTATTTGAATTTGGGAAAAAAGGAGGACATGTGAAAGAATCATAGTAATGGCAGGGGTTGAAGTCTTTAATAGTTTGCCCATGTAAGTATGAGAAATGTTGGTGTGACATAATAATCCAAACTCTCACTCACAACCTGTAGTTTTTGACTGAGACTCTGTAGCCAATATTTGGTCATTTTGAGATTATCATCACTGGCTGTATACTTGGCTGGTCAAAATGTCCCCTTTTGTCTGATCTTAAAGGGATAGTTCACCCAAAAATGAAAATTTGATGTTTATCTGCTTACCCCCAGGACATTAAAGATGTAGGTGACTTTGTTTCTTTAGTAGAACACAAATTATGATTTTTAACTCCAACCGTCGCAGTCTGTCAGTCAAATAATGCATGTAAATGGGAACTCCATGTATAAGAGTATAAAAAAACAACAACAGGCAAATCCAAATTAATTGATGTCCTAAGACACGAAACAATTGGTTTGTGTGAGAAAACGAACAGTATTTATATAATTTTTTACGTCTAAAACACCACTATGTCCAACTGCCTTCAGCATCCGGTTAGTGAGGTCTGAATGTGCTCTGATGATGGAAGTGATGTCTAGCACTCATTGAAGTGTAAGCGCGAGACATCATTTCCATCATCAGAGCACTTTTTTTTTATATTATTGAAAAAATAATATAAATACTGTTCGGTTTCTCACACTAACCAATCGTTTCGTGTCTTAGGACATCAAAGTGTTGTCACAAGCCGCAGGGTTTAATTAGGAAATTATATCATAGAGACTATAGAGAAGACTGTGACTGTGTGTCAAGGTCATTAATCTCTCAAAAAATCTCTTAATGACACGGCACGTTTAGGTTGTCAAATGTCATGTGGTGTGACTCCCCAAAAACGTAATGATTTATGGGAGTTAAATAATTCATGATATTTGTAAAAGAAAATACTTTGTACACTAAATTATGTTAAAAAAACATGTATTAAATGTGTAAGGTAAATATGCCATTACATTTTACTTAATGGTTATTGGTTACATCACATGACATTTTTAGAGTGATTAAACTCACCATTAAATCAAAATCTACAATTCTTGCCTTTTATTAATGCAATATTGCAGTATTTATTAGAGAGGCGAATCTCAACATAACACAGACTGTTACATTACAGTCGGGATCAATAATATGTACGCCCCCAATATTTGCATATGCCAGCCCATGTTCAAGACATTAGACAAGCCAGTATTAAGGTCTGGATCTGGGAGCGCGCGATTTAAAGGGGCCGCGCGCTGAATCGGTGCATAGTTAATGATGCCCCAAAATAGGCAGTTAAAAAAATTAATTAAAAAAAAATCTATGGGGTATTTTGAGCTGAAACTTCACAGACACATTCAGGGGACACCTTAGACTTATATTACATCTTGTAAAAGCTGGTTCTAGGGCACCTTTTAATAGTAATTATATGAATTAAAATGGTAAAAAAGTTTTTCAAAACCATATGAAGCCGACATTTCTAACAATATGTTTTAGAATAGATTTTTCTTTACTGTGGCCATTTTTTTTTTTTTCATTGTGCAGAAAAAACGTAATGATTTATGGGAGTTAAATAATTCATGATATTTGAAAAAGAAAATACTTTGTGTGCTAAATGATGTTTAAAAACATGTACATGTATTAAATGTGTAAGGTAAATATGTCATTACTTATTACTTAATGGTTATTGGTTACATCACATGACATTTTTAGAGTGATTAAAGTCACCATTAAATCAAAATCGACAATTCTTGCTTTTTATTAATGAAATATTGCAGTATTTATTAGAGATGCACCGATATATCTGCCAACAATCGATACTGGCCGATAGTGTGAAAATTTGCTTTTATCGTCCAATACCGATTTTTGTCCGATATCATAGTTTAAAAACAGACGACAGTCAGGGCTGATATATCCTGTCAATCAAAAGGGGGCAGGGCATTTGGGCTTTGTGTAAAGAAAATGCTAAGAAACCAGTTGGATGTTCAATATTACTAGTAATTATATGAATTAATAACACTCTGAAAGTTAAAAAATATTAATTTAATCTTCAGAAATTACCTAATGTGTTCTATTAATTTGAGTAATGTGTTTTATGTTCATAACTGATACCAGTTACTCTGAAAAAATGTTGATGAAATGGAGAGAATAGTTTTCACTTGCATTTCTTTCAAAATATAATAATTACAAAATATAATGATTAATGATTAATTATAATGAAATTATCATTAATTTAAAAGAAGGTATAAAAGGCAGAACCCCCAAACTATCGGTATCGGCAGATATCACTCTGAATAATCGGCTATCGGTATTGGTGCATCTCTAGTATTTATTCTAAATGATTTATCTGTGCCCTTCATTAATTTTTTAATTCATATCATCATAATCTTTAATCAAAATAACTTGCCCTCCCTCTTGCAGCAACATCTCCTCTCTGATGATGTGTTTGCTGGTGTGAGGGCGGGGCAACCTGTCACTCACATGACATCACAGCAGTAGAAACCATCCAATCAAGTCCCGCCCTACATTTGTTCTTGTTTGAGAAGCTGTTTCACTTGGACATATGTCACAAAAGGAAAGAAAAGACTATCGCAACTTCCATTTCATGCTGACTTTAAATTTTCCATAAAAAAAAAATGGTACAAAAGTTTTTCAAAACCAAATGAAACCAATATTTTTAAGACATAGATTTTTCTTTACTGTGGCCATTCTTTTTTTCATTGTGTAAAAAAATGCATTAATTACAATTTAGGTTTCTTGTTCATGTTTCATAATGATTTAATACACACTGGCATCACTGTTCTTATTTGCATGATTCATGGGTGCACTTTATTCCAAAGTAAGGATATTTGTCTGTAAAATATTTCTTTAAAATGTAACTGCTCTGCCTCTTAAACAACTAATGTCATAAAGTTCTCTTATTTTCCAACCACATCAAGTAGAGCACTTTTTTATCATATATTTAACTCCTGATGGATAAAATCAACATTCTTTTCTTTCAACATATTTCATACTTCGCACTTGGATACACATCGCATTACAGAGGTAAAATGCAGTTTCATTTATCAATCACCCTGCTTGAGTTGCATAAAACAGAAGTTGTGATAGTCTTTTATTCCCTATATTGTGACATATATCCAAGTAAAACAGCTTCTCAAACAAATAATGTAGGGCGGAACTTGATTTTGTCCATGGGGAATTGATTAGATGGTTGTGGTTTGCTATCGGTTGATCTCATGTGAGTGACAGGTTGCCCCGCCCTCACTCCAGTAAACACATCATCAGAGAAGAGATGTCGCTTCAAGAGGAAGGGGAAGTTATTTTAATTAAAGATTATGAGGGCACGTGAATTTAAAAGAAAGGATGTGCACAGATAAATACTGCAATATGAAATTTTTAAAAAATGTGTTTTTAACCTCTCTTAACCCATCTGTGTATGTATGTACAGGTGATTGCAGGTGCAGGGCTGGACGTGGGCTTCACTCTGATCTCCCCCCGTGGATACAGACTGGTCTCCGACTTCAGAAAATCGGACGGCATCCACACGTAGGTTTCACATTCCGTCACGCGTCGAGCAGAAGCTTCTCACGTTTACTCATAGCAGTTAGTTTCGGACCGTCATAACCCACCAAATTTGCATGTCCTCTGCTGCAAATTTGCATGCTGTCTGCAAGGCTTACAGTGACCACACTGAAACTGAATTTACTGAAAACAGTCGCCTGTTTACAGAATCGGATGCTTTAAGTGTAGTCAACTGAAAAGTAAGGTGCACTTAAAAGGATCATTCACGTATGAAATGAAAAATCATTTACCTCATGATGTTCCAAGCCTGTATGACTTTCTTTCTTCTGCGGAACATAAAAGCAGATAATTTGAAGAATGCTGGTAACCAAAAAGTTTTGGTTTCTATTCACTTCCATTGTATGGACAAAAAATAGAAGACGTTTCTCAAAATCTCCTATTTTATCTTATGATGTAACATGTCTTACACTAATGGTGTGCGTTAAAGTAATCGGGCTGTGTGTCTGTGGGGGATTTCTGTCAGGGTGGACCCCACTGAGGAGGGCGACTACAGGATATGCTTTGATAACAGCTTCAGCCGTGTTTCAGAGAAGATGGTGTACATGGAAGTGATCGTGGATGGACCAGAGGAGGAGACTGAGGATGAGGATGACTGGGCTGCTCTGGCTGAACCGGAGGACTCGCTGGAGTACAAACTGGAGGATATCAGGGTACACCAATCAAATATCTCTTCATTCATTGCCAAGTAAGACATGTCCCTGGATCAACATTATTTTTTGATCCTGGAACAACGTTCCTGTCTGAAAATTCAGCCTTACCCCTAAATGTTGCCCGACCCATAAGTTATCCATAAAATCAGAGGGAAAAAGATAGGTGAATAACATTGATGTAGAAGCACTTAACCCTGGTTGCAAGTCTAAACTTGTCCCTCAAATCTGATTAGTTGATTGAAATGATGGTGAAATCATGTTCACCCTGCCGGTATCCAGTAGGAAGTATGGTGAACGTGATTTCATCAAATGCAACGTGTTCCTGGATCAATATCTTTTTGATCCTGGAACAACATTTCAATCAACCAATCAGATTTGAGGGACCAGTTTACAGTTTATGTCAAGTTTAGGCTTACAACCAGGATATCTTTTGGGTAGGGTTAGATTTAGGGGTATGGATGGGGTTAGCACTACATTTTCAGACAGGATGTCTTAGTTGGTAAAATCACAGTTACCAGGAAAAAAATTTTTTCCTTAAAAAAAATAAAAAAATAAACAATAAATGGAACAGTTTATTGAACTTTTAGACAAAAAGTGTTTTTTGATGCATTAGGCTTATGTATCTCATACTTAGGCATATGAATCTCATACTCTAGGAGGAAAAAAACACCTCAATTTTATTCAGAGGCCTAAAATGAGCAAAAATATGCAATTTGGTACGGTTGCTGATATTTATATGGGCAAAAAGTAAGATGAAATTCTGATTGTTATGTAATGTAGATCAATGAGATCTTTATAACAGTATAGCAGACTACTGACATAAAATGCATATAAATATCAGTCACTCTACACAGCAAAATCTCCAGAGTAAAATCAACTCTGCTCAGAGTACATATGGTCCCTCTCTAAATAGTGTTAAAATAACACTAAATCAGAGTTAAAGTTAATGAGACAATTAAGCAATAAATTAAATAATGATTGCACATTAGTGATGAACACCTGCTGTTAACAAGCAAAATCACTGAAGAAAAGAGAAACACAAGAACTACAACTGACTTCAGTCACAGCCATATTAATTGCTTAATTATCTCATGAACTTTAACTCTGGTTCAGTGTTACTTTAACACCATTTAGAGAGGGACCATATGTACTCTGAGCAGAGCTGATTTAACTTTTACTGTGTATGTCTCGCAATAATACAGTATGTCTTAGTAAGATGATATTTAAATGCTTAGTTTTAGGATCAAAGCTCTGTAGTTTTAATTGTGGGGACAAAACATATAATGCAGTGCAACACGACAAATAAACGCACGTATCATATTTGACACTTTCTAAAAATCAGTATAGATTTCACAACAAAAAGACGTTTTTAGAATTATACTAAAAGGCCTTTTACTTGCTAAAAAAAAGTATTAAATATCAAGGCATGTAGAAGATTGTGTGCATGTTTTTCAGCAAAGTTTTGATCATGTTGATAATTTAGAGGCCTTAGAAATGTGTCAAGTCAGCTATAAAGCAGCTCTACAGAAAACAATCATTACTCAGCTCAATTCAGTTTAAGTTTTGTTCTTATCTAATACTGCCAGTGCAGTTAACTCAGTAATATTACTGGAGATTAAGTGTATTCATTTGTAAAATATAATTTGAGAATCAAATAGGATACACCAGGCTAGTATTGTCACAATGTTTCCATTATGTATTTTATACAATTAAGAAAGGATTTGCAATTAATTTTTTCCTCAAAGTTCTAGTTTCTAGTTCTAGTCATTCAGATACGCTAACCAAATGTTATGCTTTGGGTACATTCAATTCTCTCTTCTTAATTTTGCCATGCTTTCTGAAGTATTTTTCAAATGTTGTACTGTTACAACCTAACCGCAACCAAAATGCAATGTTTTGTGCAAAGCTGCATTCAAGTTTTCTTGTCACACACAGGACACAATGGATGCTGTGCACAAGAACCTGGAGCGAAGCCGTCAGCTGCAGACGACGCTGCGGGCGTTCGAGGCTCGTGACCGCTACCTGCTGGAGGATAACTTGTGGCGGGTTTCCTTCTGGTCCAGCGTCAGTTTGCTGGTCATTGTCAGCGTGGCCCTCACACAGGTCTACACAGTACGCAGATTATTCAGTGACAAACACAGAGTCTGCACATAGCAGAGATGAACCGGGGGAAGATGTTGTAACACTGTATGCACTCACTGTTAACGTAAAATACAAACTAATGGAAGTGAGGAAACTCTCAGGTAAAAAAAACAAAAAACAAACCCTCTAGTTTATGTCATGTTTAGAGATATCAATGAATCTGAAATCTTGGAGCTTGGCTCAGTTTTAATTGTAAGAGTTTCCTTTAGAGCACTAACTAACACTGGTAAACACTAAATTTACTAATTTTACTTGAAGTACTGTAGCAACAATTGAATGTGAATGTAATTTTGTACTTGAATGTGGTTAAAATAATTTATGAGACGTTTGAAATGAATTACATTGGAGTAAATTGTGAGGAACATGTTTCTTATGGATTTATATGGCAGTAAAATAAAGATCCAAGGGAACATTTCGCTTTGAATGGTTTTATTATACAACACATTAGCATCTCATTTGGAACAAATGCAGCTCAGTCATATATGGCACTGTAAGTGCAAATAGAAAATGAATTTAAAACTCATCTGGGTTATTGATGGCACATTTCAAGTCACTTGCTGTCTGCACTGAGTTATTACTGTACTGTGGGAATCAGAATACTTTCAAGACCGTTGTCGTTTATCTCTTTGCTTCTACGGGTTAATCTGAGGTTTGATTCATTTTAAGTAGTTCTAATAATCTTCCATCACCCTACAACAATATACAAATATTCTCATTAAACAACAACCCTAAAAAACAATTATGTACAACCATATTCATTACAAACGGCCTATAAATAAAGAGTCCTGGAGTTTCAACGTAACAATTCACAGACATGATGCTCAGTTAACTATTCAAATATAAAACTCATTTATCCAGTAGAATTTTGGCAACAGGTCATCTCTTGTAAATCATGAAATTAAATCTCAGAAGAGCCATTATACAACCCAAACAGGAATATTAAAAGATTTGACTCCAAACTGTGACAAATCCAGACTTAAGAAAGTGAAATTATTTTGCCATCTTCTATATTTTAATCTCAGAGTCCTGCAAATAGATTTGATTTACTGGTTTCTTTTCATGTGTTTTCATGCTTTGAAGTTTAATGTTTATTTGCAGCACATTTAATATTTACTATCAACAATGAATAAATGTTGCAGGCTAATCGTCAAATACTTCATTAAACTCTTAACTATAAACCTAAAACTTCAAATTGTGAGTCCCTTTTGAAATGTTTCTGTAGTAGTGACTAAAAGATCAATGGTGTAAGTTCACTTTGTGGGAGCTTATACAACAGTTCTGCTCTACTAATTTGATTGAACAAATGGCATGCTGGAACTGTGTGTGTGTATCTCTGTCTGTGATCACAAATGGTGCACAACGGTTGGTTTAATGCTTGTGATATATGCTTCTTTACAGGCCACAAATCACCTTGCTAAATTCCCAGTGAACTGGGAAGAACTACACTACCTATCACTAAAAGGGTGACCCATCAATTGGTTTCTCTGATCAGAAATCACAGGAAAAAACTTGTAAAAACAAAAAACGAGCAGTCTCTTCACCATTATTACATTTTTTGGCCAAGTTGGGTCAAATTTGCCTTGTCAACCAATCCAATTCAGGCCCTGATCTGGCAGGATCCACCCACTCCCATAAAGCATTGTGAATGAGATCCTTGTAGTCTCTATAGATTGTGGCAGGGATGATGTATTTTTGTAGTCCAAAACCCATAAACGAGTTAGCATTTTAGCTCTTTTGGTTTCATTGTCCTGAAGGTTTTTGGTTAAATAGCTGTAAAAAATGTCTGTAGTGAACAAATTTTCACATTTTATTCAATCACATAAATTACCTTCAAGCTTTTACTTGTCTTTTAAAAGGTGATTGCTTACAATTGGCTAATTCTAACTCAAACTTTTAGGGAAAATGTTTTTAAATAAAACTAAAAGAGTTGTCAGAAGCTTAGTGAAGGTCATGTTGAAGTCTGTGGTGTGGTTTATTTATAGCCTACGTTTAGCTTTTTCTTCTGGTGATTGTATTTAGGCTTCAAAATTCACAAAAGTTGTATTTATTTTCGAAGATTGTCATGATGAACAAAATGTGTAAGAATCATAAACTTTATTTTCTGCAATAATCCAAAAGCCAATGGAAAAATCCTAATGGGTTTTTGTCGAAGGAACCAGTGTGACGCAAACTTAAGGGACTGATCTACAAAAACACAGCACTGCTGCACTCTATTCCTTCTGTACCTTTTGTAAATATTAAAAATAATAATAATAATAATTATTATATTTATTATTTCAAATCAATGACTCAATGTCAATAGTTTTTATTGATTGTACCATCATTTCAGATTCACCATAATCATCAAAGTTTGCATTGCTGCAATTAATGAGCTGGTTTGTTTGGTTCAAGGCTTTGAACTGTATATATTTCTTTTTGTTTTAAATCTGTGGAGAAAATAAATGGGGAAAATACTTGTGGAACCCAGACTGCTGAAAAAGTAGGTCAACATGAGAAGTTCAAACAAGACCATGTAAGAATGTATGATCCATGGAAGAATCTCATCTTTGGTCAAAGAAATAGTGTTGTAAATTGAAGTTGGCTTCTTTTCTGTACAATTGATTGATAGGCATCATATCATCATGGTGTAGTAGAGCTGCCATACAGTACAGTATGGTGGTCCTCCTCCAGAGCACTGGATCAGCTTCACCACTGGTTCTCCGGCCGTCGGGGAGGTGGACGTCTGTTCAACAACCGCAACCAAAACCACACGTCAACAGTGAAAATTTCATTTACGTGCTGTACAGAGTATGTTTACAGTAACTCAACAGGCCCTGATGAGGAATGAAGTGCTGAGGTTGCAATTATGACAGTGTTTCACCATGTGAACGAGGGGTGGGGTTAGATTAATATCTCAAAAGCTATGAAACTGCTTACTACATCAAAATTATAGCCTGTTAAATATGTGTTACTCATGGTCACATGCTGATATTTGACACAACTAAACGTCTGAATAATGACAATGGTCATTATTCAGATGTGGTCTTTGATAAAGGACTTTTTTTTTTTTTTTACTTGCACTAAGGAAACTTGCTCATGAGTCATATTGAGAAAGATAAATCAGCTTCAGAGGAAATAGCTGTGATGAAGCCACGTGGTTCTCAATCCTGTTCCTGAGAACTTCAACACTGAGATTCATCATGAGCTCATTAGATGTTCCTGCACTCCTTCCCGATTCACGTCACATCTGCTTTAAACAGTATACTACTATGCATGATTAGATTAGTGCATGCTAAAAAATATATACTTTCTGTTGGATATATGAAGTGTTATTTTTGGCTTCTCTGTGATATGAATGAGTTTGGAAGTGAGGGTGCAGCAGTTTTAAATGTATCAGCCTAAAAATAATAACTAATGTATTAGCAATGCATTTATATGTTTAGCTTCTTGCTAACACTTAACGTTACACAGAGAATCTGGGATATCAAGATGCAACTGGGCTGGAACGACACATTGACATAATTGATTACGCATTACATTCATCCTAATCCCAAATCCCGTCATTTTTCACAAAAAACAATCCTCTAGTGCAGATGCTAATGGCTAGTATGGAAGCACCGCTTAAAGGTGATAGAGAGGATTTTTTCGTCGACTGAGAATCCAAAGATGGTTACTGAGTTTTTGAAATGAGCACATGCGTAAGAACAGCCCCCTCTTTCACAGCTCATTTCAAAGGAACGCCTCCCAAAACTTGTGCACGAGTATTGGAACACGAGTGTTTACCACCGGCATTCGCTGTGTCGTGTTTTTTGGATTCATTATGTGGTAATCACCGCAGGTAACTCATAATCTGCAGTTGTTACTCCTGTCTCCTGACAAAAACATTGAATGCGGCGCCTGTGGAGTGTGGAAAGTCTCTCACAAGGAACGTCACGGCAGTGATTGACAAGCCAGAGGGCCAATCGTTTACGCGATTGGCTGAAGTTTTTAAGGCCCTACCGCGTGCACAGATGATGTATATTAATATTATTACTTTCAGTGCACCTAATAGTGTTTTATCAGTTAGTAAAGACAGTTTCAAGTAATATTTCTAAAATGTATAAAACAAAACATCCTCTTTAGCACCTTTAATACATACAGCATTACCTGCACATTTTCAGGACTCAAAACCACATTCTAGACAAACCTGTGCTGAATGAATGGAACCGCACTGGAGTTCAATGAGTTTGCAATGAACGAAAACGTTTTGAAACGGTATTGGATGCTCCACTGACCAACTTAAACACCACTGATTGGCCATTGTGTTCACATGCTCAACATTAGCTACTACCCCTGTTGAATAAACTGGTTAGGTAGGTTTTGAAGAATGGAAGCTGGATTATGCTGGTCATTAGCTGGTTTAAGATAGTCAAGTGCTGGTCCTAAACTGGTTCTGGACCAGCTTAATCCAGCACATGACCAGCATAAACCAGCTTCCATGCTTCAAAACCTACCACGGACACAACACTTCAAAAACACATTGTAAATAGATGCTTTACAGGAGCGTCTGAAAGAGTCCCTATCAGCAGACATCAAACTGATCTAGAACGCTGTAATACTGGTACAGCACAAAGGCTGGTATCATTACATTTTTTTTTTTTAATTTATGGATCAACTCAGTACCAAAAGTACCAGTACCTTTTGACAACACTAGCACTTTACAGTCAAGATTCTTCTGCCTTTTTAGTTCCGATATAATCATGTTATCTAACAATTACAAAATAGTTTTTTTTTTTTTGTTTTATAAATATGTGAATTCTAATCAGTAGAAGACAGAATTCCACAACCCTTGCCTGGTAGAAGTTAATTTGAATTCAATACAGCCCTAAATTGGGAGTCAAGGACTCTATACACTTATTGCGAATATTCACATTTTGAATTGAAACAAAACATTCCTACTGTTTAGGACACACTAATACTTACAGTATAACGCATAGTATTTAAGACAGATAGCAAGCAAATTGGGATGCAGTCAATATATTAAAGCACTTAAAAATAAGTTGATAAAAATAAAATACAAGATAAAAAAAGAATCATTTTTTGTTTAGCTGAATCTGAATAGGCTGACTTCTCTACTATAGGTGAAAAACTGTATGGAAATTGAGTATTTCTGAAATTTTAGTATCCATAACAATAGGCGAAAAGTACCCATGTGACCAACTACTTCCACTGAGATTCTGAAGTGTGCACTTTAATATCCCATGAGGCCTTGGGAGAGGATTTATGAATCTTTTGTCCACTTTCAACCACTTCTGTCCTGATTTCTTCAAGAGGAGGCTCTATGGGCAAGTAAATGTAAGGATTTTCCAGATCTTTCGATCTAATGAACAAAACAAGCTTGTGCAATTTATATATATGAACGCGTCCGGAGATAACGGAAAAAGCGTACAGAGAGCAGCAGCTTTCATTTCTGCCCTGACAGCCGCAAGACCGGCCAAATGCTGTGAGTGAGTGTTAGAAATCAGGAATGGTGAGAGAACATTGTGCTTGGTACATTTTTTCGTCTTCAAACCAAACGGGTCTTCAGCCAACAAAGATTAAATCCCGTCTGATTAGCGTGCGCATACCTTACGTGTTAGGTCAGTAGGTGGGGTGTAGATGGTCTTTTGTGGCTGTTCAAAAACATTTGACCACATGAGGATTTACACTGCGAAAGCAATCCGGTCAAATGCATTTTCGACTACCTCTGGAACTGATCGAAAGTGGACAAGCGCAAAACGTTTTACACCCCGTTTACACCTGTATTCAGCGTCGTCCACTTGTGATCCGATCAACCAAAACGCATCTCAATACCAGGTGGAAACAGGGCCATAGACTGAGACCTAACATGTGCAGTGCTGCTGGGAGTCTCCTGAAGCAGGATTGAAAAACACTGGATTACACCAACAGAGAGTATCATCACGCTACATCCATTACCTTTGATTAATTTCAATAAGAACACAAAGAGGAAAAGATGCATGCTGGGAGAGACATGTCATGGTAAATCAAGGAGACAGTGAGGAGACGTGACACAAGGAAACACCGACCACCAGAGCACCAGATCTTTATTATACACAACACCTTTTATTATCTCACTTCCAATTCTCATTGTGCATTTTGCTCCAAGTCCGTTTTAATTGCTACACAGGCACTTGACAATTTGTTATTCCAAAAGCATAAAAAAGATCGCTAAATATGTCCTCAGTCCCTCACTCCATACAAAAAGACAGAATTATTAGAGGGAGAGACAGGGATTGGGTCACCATAACCTTAAAGACCACAGGAAAGTTATGGCTGCAGTGATTTGGGCTTCATCCACTTCTTAACAGATGTTTAAGTAATTTGAAATGGGAAAAGATAAAGCTGGATACAATTTTAATTCAAGCCTTGAACTGACTGGATAGGAAGAAGGAGCAACGGTTGCCATCACTGTAGCCATAACATACAGGAGTGACTCAAGAGCGTTTGGTATTGAAATCTGCAGGCAGTTTTTAAGTTTCACCTCATGTTCAACTTAAATCCTTCGGTTATTTACAGACATATTGCGCTCCCGCTTGCAGCAATTCTTATCCTCAAGTTAATCAAGAAAACAAAATTCGTTGTGGCCCATTTCCCTGTGCGCACATCAATAAAAGCAAACATCAAAGATTCTGCAATCAAAACCGGATCAATGGGAAACCAGCTGGACCGCTTTCACTCTGAATTCTGTTCAACTATCATTACCTCAACCGACAGGGCACAAATCTATCGATAGCGAAGAATATCTGTCGTTCTACTCGAATGCGAACAGTTTGTGAAAAATGGCAATTAACACGAAGACAAATGCCCAGGTTATAAATAATACACTCAGAAATACATGTGTTAGTAAATCTACGTCTACACGAAAGCTTTTGTTTCACCGTTTTGCTGTCCGAAAGTTCCCTGTGTCTGTCAAGTTTGAACGGACTGCTTCCATGTAGCAAACGCCCCACGAACCCAAATACACCTGCATGTACCATGTTCAGTGACCTCGTGTTTGAGTGCATTCCCACTTCCTGTAGCGGCCTGATGTTTTCCCGCTCCCCCGACCCTCATTATTCCAAGCGAAATAAAATCACCCCAATAAGGCCTTGCAGATTAATTTAAGTTACAATAATCAAAATGCTAAGCTACCAGATTTGGAGTCTGATGTTACCTGAGACACTATCTTACAGAGCGCTGACGGGTCAGCCCCGTCGCCAGTGGTTACCGTGCTTTCCAGGATTATATTCATATACACAAATTATTATTTGTATAAACAGATCATTAAAGAGATTTGCATACAAATTGCGGCATCTCCAGCTTTCTAAGAAATTCCCATCCGTGAAAACAGAAGTGCTTTTTAAGAACCGAATTTCCCGTCAAAACAAAAAAAAGGATGTTGAGTGTTAACACCAAATATGAGTGTCTGCATCTAGGTGTTTGTATTTATTTGTTTGGTTAGCTGCTATGGAGTCATAATTAACAGTCGCTTGGTGCCGGAAGTCATGTACATAATAAGCGGCCAACTGAACATGAAAAAAAAAACGATACTGAGATATAGAAATCAGATCAAAATCAATCCCACATAGAGTAATGGTAACGGTCATGGTGTCTTATTTCAGCATATCAAGTTAGAGTCAGGAAAACAGAATGAAATCAAAAAACACATGAAGAAGTGTGTCTATAACAAGAAAAAGGTCTTCAACCACCCTTCAGTTACCCGAGAACAGGAAGACGACAGGCTAGTTTAACAGCAACTAGCTTGCACAGTGCTTGTATTCATCTTATCCCACATTAAACCACTAGTCAGAGAGGAGGCATGAGTCGTCTAATGTTGGTTCATCTACACAAGTTGAGTAGGATACCCCCTGGTGGTCACCTGACCTATGTGAGTGATAAAATGAGTTGAAGTTGGAGGCCACTACACCCTTTAATTCACTTTATATATTTTAACAAAATAATAACAACAATAATAATAATATTTTTTTTGAATAGTTATGTGCTTAATTTAGACCTCTGGGATTTAAAAGTAGGGATGTGATTAGCAGCGCTGGTCAGAGGACAGTTTGAGTGGATTATATTAAGGTCTATTGGTCAGGCTGTTTGTGTAGACATGCATGCACATTTCAGTGCAGCTCTCCAGCCCTTCCTCTCGGCCCAGCACACTATGGTGCACAGCGCACGGGTCTAGTCTAGCAGGGAGGGCTCGGCGGGGCGGATAATGGTGGGCCGGTTAGGAGCGCCAGGGGGTCTTCTGCTGCAGGAGGAGAAAAGAGTGAGAAACAGAGGTGAGACATACCCACAACCACAGGGAAAAGATTGAGGAGAAGCGATAAGGAATTAGACGAGGAGGGGTGAGAAAAGATGAGGACAGACAAAACTAGATGAGGTTATATGAGAGGAGATGAGACTAGATGAGATGAGAAAAGACAAAAGATGAGGACAGAAGATTAGATGAGGTTATATGAGAGGAGATGAGATTAGATGAGATGAGAAAATACAAAAGATGAGGGCAGACAAGACTAGATGAAGTTATATGAGAGGAGATGAGAATAAATGAGACGAGAAAAGACAAAAGATGAGGACAGAGAAGACTAGATGACGTTATATGAGAGGAGATGAGACTAAAAGACGAGAATAGACAAAAGATGAGGACAAGGAAGACTAGATAAAGTTATATGAGAGGAGATGAGACTAGATTAGATGAGCAAAAGAAAAAAGATGAGGACAGAGAAGACTAGATGAAGTTATATGAGAGGAGATGAGAATAAATGAGACGAGAAAAGACAAAAGATGAGGACAGAGAAGACTAGATGACGTTATATGAGAGGAGATGAGACTAAAAGACGAGAATAGACAAAAGATGAGGACAAGGAAGACTAGATAAAGTTATATGAGAGGAGATGAGACTAGATGAGATGAGAAAATACAAAAGATGAGGGCAGACAAGACTAGATGAAGTTATATGAGAGGAGATGAGACTAGATTAGATGAGCAAAAGAAAAAAGATGAGGACTGAGAAGACTAGATAAAGTTATATGAGAGGAGATGAGACTAGAGATGAGAAAAGATAAAAAATGAGGACAGAGAAGACTAGATGAAGTTATATGAGAGGAGATGAGACTAGAGATGAGAAAAGATAAAAAATGAGGACAGAGAAGACTAGATAAAGTTATATGAGAGGAGATGAGACTAGATTAGATGAGAAAAGATAAAAAATGAGGACAGAGAAGACTAGATGAAGTTATATGAGAGGAGATGAGACTAAAAGACGAGAAAAGACAAAAGATGAGGACAGAGAAGACTAGATAAAGTTATATGAGAGGAGATGAGACTAAAAGACGAGAAAAGAAAAAAGATGAGGACAGAGAAGACTAGATAAAGTTATATGAGAGGAGATGAGACTAAATGAGACAAGAAAGATAAAAAATGAGGACAGAGAAGACTAGATGAAGTTATATGAGAGGATATGAGACTAGATGAGACGAGAAAAGACAAAAGATGAGGACAGACAAGACTAGATGACGTTATATGAGGAGATGAGACTAGATGAGAAAAGACAAAAGATAAGGACAGAGAAGACTAGATGAAGTTATATGAGAGGAGATGAGACTAGATTAGATGAGAAAAGATAAAAAATGAGGACAGAGAAGACTAGATGAAGTTATATGAGAGGAGATGAGACTAGATTAGATGAGAAAAGATAAAAAATGAGGACAGAGAAGACTAGATGAAGTTATATGAGAGGAGATGAGACTAGAGATGAGAAAAGATAAAAAATGAGGACAGAGAAGACTAGATGAAGTTATATGAGAGGAGATGAGACTAGAGATGAGAAAAGATAAAAAATGAGGACAGAGAAGACTAGATAAAGTTATATGAGAGGAGATGAGACTAGATTAGATGAGAAAAGATAAAAAATGAGGACAGAGAAGACTAGATGAAGTTATATGAGAGGAGATGAGACTAAAAGACGAGAAAAGACAAAAGATGAGGACAGAGAAGACTAGATGAAGTTATATGAGAGGAAATGAGACTAGATGAGATGAGAAAAGACAAAAGATGAGGACAGAAGATTAGATGAGGTTATATGAGAGGAGATGAGACTAGATGAGATGAGAAAAGAAAAAAGATGAGGGCAGAGAAGACTAGATGAAACTATGTAAGTGATGAGACAAGATGAAGAGAGATAAGAAGTTAGATGAGACTAGAAAAGGTGACTAGAACAGACTACACAAGGAGGAATGAAAACCAATAAGAGAAAAGATGAGGAGTGAAAAGAAGTTAGATGAGACTAGATGAGAGGAGATGAGACAAGAAAAGACTAGAAGTGATGAAGAGACAAGATGAGGACAGACTACATGAGGAGATGAGACTAGACCAGAGGAGATGAAACAAGAGATGAGATGAGAAGATGCTAGATTAGACTAAATGAGAACAGACGAAAAGAGACAAGACAAGAAAAGAAAAGAAAGGAAGAGACAAGCTGAAAAAGGCTAAATGAGACTAAATAAGTAAACACAAGAAGAGATGAGATGAAAAGAAACAAGACGCCAGATTAGATGACACGAGAAAGAATAAGGAAAAAAACGAGATCAGAAGAGAAAAGATGAGGAGAATAGATATGAGAAAAGACGTGATTAAGAGAGACAAGGCAAGATGAGACAAGATGAGAACAGAGATGAAAATAAGGTGAGATGAGAAGAATCTCTAAAGAAAAAAAAAAAAAGATGAGATGAGAGGAGATCAAAAGAGGAAAATGTCAACACTGGAAGGTTTAGTTTTAGGTTTTGTTATGTGACAGGAGAGAATATCTGATTGCAACTGAATGAGAGCTAAAGAAAAAGTAAATCAGTCAAACCTTTGCTCAACCGTTTCTTGTGTTTTTCAACAAACGTTCACTCCTCTGAGCTTCAGACACCAGAAGCTCGTTCTCACACACATACACGTGAGAATAAATATCTACATGGAGGCGATACACTGGTTAACGGTCTTACCTGGGGATGCCCGGAGGGACACGGGCGGGACGGGATGGGATCTGAGGTGGGGCACTGAAAGGATCCTGGCTGCTGTTGCCGAAGGCATTCATGGGCAGGCCTGGCCGAGAGGGAATGGGCGGGGCTGCAAAGGCAGGGGTGGGGTTAAGAGGGGGTGGGCCTGGTGTTGGACCTCTCACTGCTGGAGGTCTGCTGGGGGGCGGGGCTGACGAAGGGGGTCTGCGCTGGGGGGTGGGGCTACACAGGACAGGAAAAGAAGAAATACAGAATTAAAACAAAGTATATGAAGCACACTACACTAAAAGGGATAGTTCACACAAAAATTAAACTTTGTTTACTCCCAAACCAAGATTTTTTGAAGAATGTCTCAGGCTGCGTCCAAAATCGCATACTCAGTCGGTACTTCTTTTGAATAAGTAATTACTTCCACACAGTACGAATGTGTGTAGTATGAAAATCTGGACATACTACATTGTCATGTGACCTACCAGCATCAGTTGCATTGCTTCACTTTGATGTGCAACTCGTCTCCCGTGGACTCATGGGATAGTAAAGTGTTCATCAGATGTGCACTTCAGAATCTCTGTGCAAGTAGTCATCCAGGTACTTTTTTGTCTTTTGAATACTACATATTCTGACATACTACTGTTTTCACCTACTGTAAATTAGTATGCGATTTCGGATGCAGTGTTTTTTGTGTGTGTTTTTTTGTCCATACAATGTTGTTTTGGACTTTGGTTTTTGTTATGGACAAAAACCGTTGAAACATTTTTCAAAATATCTTTTCATTTTCACAGTAAAAAAAATAAAAGGCATAATGTTTTGGAATGGCATGAGAGTGAACTACACCTTTATAATTTCTGTAGTATTTAATTTGATGCATACTGTGTGCAGAGAATGGACTACTAAATGAAACATTTGTGGATTAACCCCTACTGTTTCACATACTTAAAAAAAACAGTAGGCAATATACAATCCATACTGCATACTAGAATTCCATTCTGACATTAAAAGCCACAATACTGGAAATCTAATTCCTTCCAATGTTGTTCATGTCCTAACCTCGTCTCCGGCATCCAGCTGTCATTCACGGGTGGAGGCACGGGAGTGGATATGGTGCTGGTGCTAATGTCTCCGATGATGCTGAGAGCCTCTTTGATGGCATGGTACATACGCAGCATCTCGTCTCTGCGCTGGGCCTGGTCAGCAGACTCCTCCATCAGACTGTTCTGATCTCCTGAGGAGTACAGGTATGCCAGCAGCTCTGAATGGATGAAATCTTTAGCCTGGGGACAGAAAGACAAGAGAATAAGAAAGAAAGGTTAATGAAGATGAGAGGATGTTTGCAATAAATTACAATCAATACCTTTCAATATTAACGGTTATAAACGGTTGTGTGCTTACGCTGTTGATCATGAGATGCATGATAGTCTTGGGCATGAGGTCTCTGATGGTCTTGTTGACGATACCAATGTAGGAGTCCACCAGGTTACGGATGGTCTCCACCTGTCTCTCCAGCTGAGGGTCCATGGAGAAACTGTCGGCAGGGGCAGCATCTTCTGACTCCACCTACACACACACACACACACACACACACACACACACACACACACACACACACACACACACACACACACACACACACACACACACACACACACACACACACACACACACACACACACACACACACACACACACACACACACACACACACACACACACACACGTTTGTTTTTGTGAATTGTGGGGACTTTCCATAGACTTCAATGCATTTTACACTGAACAAACTGTACATTCTATCCCCCTACCCTGCCCCTACCCCTAAACCTAACCCTCACAGGAAACTGTGCAAACTTTTACTTTTTCACAAAAACTCATTCTATATGATTTATAAACCCATTTACATTGTGGGGACCGCTGGCTGGTCCCCACGATGTAGGTGAACTCAGGTTTATATTACATCATGGGGACATTTGGTCCCCACAATGTAATATAAACAAAAGCACACACACACACACACACACACACACACACACACACACACAAACACACACACACACACACACACACACACACACACACACACACACACACACACACACACACACACACACAATGTATGAATGTATTTTAAAGACAACATGAAATTCAAAGTGACCTATATCCTTAATAAATATACCTGTTTATTATTATGGTCAATGCATTAGTGTGCACTATTCTAAAGAAAAAAAGTATTCTGTTATCTTTCCTCAAATTATAATAACTTTCTCCACCTCTAAAACAACTTCTGCTAACCTAACCAAGACCGTGCCGACATGCAGTTTTGTCATCTACCACTTGAGCTCTTTAAAGCAGGATGGATCCTGATTGGCTATCAGTGTTTTTTTCATTCACCAGGTGGAAAAAATGTGCCATTATCTTTATAGTTGTGGTGTGGACTATGCTATTCTTTTAAATTTAGAATGATTTCTTATCATTATAGTTATCAACTATGGTGTAAACAGGCCTTAAATGTTTTTTTTAACATGTTGTATTGTGGTTATTAGAGTGTTTTTCTGTATGTCTGTGCAGGGATTGGTTGCTGAAGAGAAATGTGATTGGCTGAACCTGCTGATGCTCCGTCTTAAAAGGGCGGCACTCTTGGAAAATAAGCAAGCTTGTTCTTGCGTTGCAGATTCCAAACCACTTGTTTTTGTAAATGGTTAATATTTTCATTGTGAAGTGATTTAATTAAGTTACTGCCTGTGCTTTAGGAGCCTAGGGGTGTCCTGCCGTTTATTTTGCGATTTGTTTATTTTAGGGAGTTAGAGTATTGTATTTTGTTTCTTTTGTTAGGACATTTATTCATGTTTTTTTTTTGTGAGTTATTATTTTGTTTGTTGTTTTGGCCTTGGGACACCCTGAAGCTATGGTTCCTTTATTTAATTATTTTATTCCACTTCAATAAATCATTTGTGGATCTTACTTTTATATCTGTGGTGATCTGTCAGCAGGGGTTGGTTTCCCGTTTACCATCAAACACACATAAAGCCCTTTTTCTTATTCAAATGGGGCGTAACAAATGGGGGCTCGTCCGGGATCTTACTTTTATGTTTGTGGTGATCTGTCAGCTGGGATTGGTTTCCCGTTTACCATCAAATTCATGTCAAGTCCTTTTTCTTATTAGAACGGGGTGTGACAAACGGGGGCTCGTCCGGGATCTTACTTTTATGTTTGTTGTGATCTGTCGGCTGGGGTTGGTTTCCAGTTTACCATCAAACTCACATCAAGCTGTTTTTCTTATTAGAACAGGGTGTAACACTTTTTTTATTTTTTATTTAATAGCACACCTAATTTGTGTAGCACACTTGTCTTTAACAAGCTTCAGAATTTAAGATATCATATTAATAGCACAAATTGATTATTTGATCAAATCCCTATCAGTAAGATGAAAAGAAAGTAATACTTTTATTTAACAAATGTGCATTAATTGAGCAAAAGGGACAGTAAAGATTGAACTTTCTATACATAAAAAAACAATATTCCACAAAAACAAAGCAGCACTACTGATTTCAGAATTGATAATAATCAGAAATGTTTCTTGAGCAGCAAATCATCATATTAGAATGATTTCTGAAAGATCATGTTACACTGAAAAATTGAGTAATGCTGAAAATTCTGTCACAAATAAATAAGTAAATAAATAAATAAGCTTTGGTGGGCATAAGAGACTTCTAGTATTCTTCTAGTAGTGTAGGTAGTGTCCTGCCCTTCATCATTTCCCATTGAATATTCAGATTGATTTGAAAGCTTTAAAATCTCAACAATGGAATATGGAGTGCTTTAGTTTGCACATGTTCAAACCAAACATTTGTACCTGATCTTTCTCAGGATAAACGCCTGCTCTGAGAAAAGAGGCTTTCCAGCTATCCATGTCCTCCTGCGTGTCACAGGCCAGCTCGATCTGACGCAAGTCCTTATACACGTTCCTGTGAGGGGGATCAAACACATGAAGCCACCAAACACAAATACACAAATATAGAGAGTTGCAGTCAGCCCTGACCTTTGCTCAGTGTTGAAGATACCAAAAATGTGCTTATTGGACATGAAGCCTTTCTCCACGTCTCTGAGCTTCAGGTTGTCCAGAGGAAGCATGTATTTCTTCTCTTTTTCCTATTAGAGCACAACGAGAAAGGAAGAAAAACAATCTTTTAAACCACTTCACAGTGCATGGTCACATCGAAAAGTTCTGCATGAAGATCATTTTTTTTGTGATCAACAGAAGAAAGTGAGTCATATGGGTTTAGAACAAAATGGCGGGGAGTAAATGATGACCGAATTTTCATTTTGGAGCGAACTATCCCTTTAAAGGACCACCAGGTTGCCAAGCCAGAGAGGGGGATGTGAGACAGAGAGAGAAAAGAAAGAGAAGAGGAGGAGTCTAGATGAGGACTAATGCTGCCAACTCGTTCTGTTGAGTTGAGAAGCAGCATCTGGAAACGTTTATGTCTGCACAGCTACGGCCCCAACAGTTACATCACTCAGAGGAACACTTCCCTGCCCCCAACACACACACACACACACACACACACACACACACACACACACACACACACACACACACACACACACACACACACACACACACACAGACACACACAAACACACACAGACACACACAGACACACAACCCCCCCAGTAACCCAGTACGATTTCCTGCAAATTCCAAAGTCGGATCCCGGCTGGAACATTTCAGTGCGCTTGCCACGTCACTTTGCCTCCCCTTTCGTCCCTTTTTACTTTCGTCCCGCTCTTCCTCTCTCTTTTCTCCGTTTACCGCTTTCTCTTTGCTTCGGAAACCACCGCTAAAGGAACATCGCTCTGGGTTTTTTTGTAAAACAATGGTAAAGAGCGAAAACCACAACTGTACTTGCTTCAGATTGTAAGAAAGGAGCCATGATGGCAGAACGGTCCGTATTTCTCTTGAAGAAACTGCAGAGGCCTGGAATATACATTTGCCACGCAGCAAGTAGACATGTGAGTATACCGAATATAAGTTTGAAATGAACTCATAATGTAAAGATTATTAAGACGTAATGCTGGGATATGTTTTAGATTTGTAATATATATAATATATCACTTTTTTAGTGAATATGTGGGCCAGTTTTAATTGCTTGATTCTTTGTGTGCCTTCATTACTCAGTACAAGGAGCTTTTTAAAATGTATAACTTTATGGTCACATTTCACCCCAAAACCAAAGGAAATCATATTTTGCATTAAAAATGCAACCTATTTAAATGCACCATGAAAAATAAAACGTTATTCCATCAAATGATCATTAGCATAATATGTACGATTGTTTTAATTTCAATTTTTTTTTTAAATTTCCATTATTTGCAATGATTCTAAACTTGACTTGTTACTGTAATTCAGTATTATTTTACTGTATTACACTTTACGACTGAAATATCAATATTTTTGTTCACATACAAAGATTTTGGGGGATTTAAATGATAAAAAAAATTCTGCTGAAATGATCAAGAAAAAGTTTTTCTTAATGACTATATAACAAGCTTCATTTACTTTACAAAACATATTTTCTTATTGCTTTATTTTAAATAAGCAGTGACCCGAACATGCTCTCGACGGGTTTATCAGTGTGTGTCTGAACTGTTTACTCTCCTCTGCAGTCGTGTGCGGTCCTCGGGGCAGTGACCTGCGGTCCAGCCGCCCTCTTGCCTCCCCCCCGCCTGCCCAGTGTTCAGACTACCTGTTCATCATGCTGCAGCTGAACAGTAGTCCGCACATTGGTTAGGCTGGGCAGGGACACACACACCCGCGCCTAGAGCTCAAGGACTCTACCATTCGCTGCCGGACGGGGGAATTTTACGTATAAACAAACTCTCTTGAGGACTAAAGTAAGACGTGTACATTAATGCATTTGGCAGATGCTTATATGTTAAGCAACTTACAGTATACATTCAGAAATTTATGAGGTCCTTGGGAATGAAAACCATGGCCTTGACGTTACCAGCGCCATGTTCTACCAGTCGAGCCATGAGAACTCTGGAGAACAGCTAACGTTCGCACTAATTTCAAACACACATGGAGTTTGAGACCAACTTGAGTGGCGCTAGTTCAAGAGGGGGAGGGACTGCAAAAAAGAAATGAAGAACAGATGAATCTCACCTCCTCGTCCTTGTACCAGGACAGCGATTCGGCTGTGAGGACAAACCAGTACTCCTTTGAGCCACCCTTCATGATGCTGATGTTGAGAGTTAGCCAGCCTTTACGGATCACCTGTGGGACAGGAGGTGGAAGGGGGGTGGAGGAGGGTGGAGGAGGGTGCAGGGCATGCCACAAGGGTGGGGAAACATTTATGAGATGCACACACTTGTATATTCAACAGACATTGTTCTAGAAGCTTGTGTCCTATGCTGAACCTATAAACCCTTTGACACTTACCTGCTAAAGAAATATTTTCTAGTACCCTGCCAAAATTGTGTTGTCATCACTTCTAGCGACTAACCTGAATAACTAAATAAAGCTGCTTTGTACATTTCAGTAGTGGTTCTCAACTGGTTTTGCAACATTAAGGTGTAGCCACATTGGCGAAATTTCATCGGCAAAAAGGTCCACTGTTCATTACAGCTCATACAAAGGCCACTTTAAGACAAATCAGAGTTTGAACCATTAACCAATTTAACCATGAACGAAATATGTGTGGGGAAATCTTTCGCTCTCCCAATCACGTGGATTTAGTTAACTATAATATCCCTGTTGTGACTGGGCCCGTCGATATGGAAAACTATTAACATATTCAAGAGTTTTACAGGAAAAGTGATGACTTTAAATGCATAAATAACAGAAGTATGATTTATTACCCTAAACGCACACAACTACATGTTGTATTAGCTATAGTATTAGAGTATGAGCAAAAATCCCATTATTTTTGATTGGACGCAAACGTTTCTCCATCTTAAAAGTTGATACACACCATCATATACTTATTTGCACTTTATTATTCACATTTCGATTTGCGTTTTCCCTGCTATCTGAACAGACTTGCGATATTTAGGTTGCGCCTTACCAGTTGGGAACCACAGGACTACAGTATCTAGCATGGAGTCAGAACATAAGGCAGCAATTAAAGCTTAGTCACATATAAACGCTCTAGAAACCCCGAATAAACACTAACAAAACCAATGGGGAGTGTCTTGAAGTCTTGAAATAGAGCATCAATAAAAGTACAAAGGAAAAATTCTGTTGTCCTTGTCAATTTTTTTTCCTGCTTTCAAAAGCAATGCGGCAATGTGACAGCAGATGCCATCCAGACCCACTGATCTGTCAGAGGAACGGAGGTCAGAGGTCGACAGCGGTATGTTAGGGTCAAATTTGGTGAGTAAAAGCTAACCTACATGCTGGTAAACAAGACAGAACAGCGTTAGTGGTGTTAAATAGAGAAAGGTGTACACTCAAGTGTGAAAACCTATTGAAACTAGGAGGAATAGTGAGAGAAGACATTGGTAGGCGAGTCATACTGGTAACCAGAGGCTGTTTGCTAAGAAAAGGTACAGGAGTAGGAAGGGAATGTAAAAATGTTAGTCAAGAAAACAGTTTAAAAAGAGAGGGGAAGGGCTTTTAGCAGGATTTCAATGTTATTTTGGGGGGTTAAAGGGTATCCGAAAGTCAAGGACTGTAGGATCACAGTTAACATGAAATCAAAATTAATCTTATTTATCATCTTAATGCATATTCTGGTTCCGTCCTGGTACTACATCTTTAATTTTTAATACCACATACATGGCATCAATAATTGTGAACTTATTCCATTACAGAAGGAAATCTGCACCACAAGCTTTTCTAAGATACAGTCCCTTTTCCCCCTTTCCATTTTGCTTTGTTCTCCGTAAAGTCGGAGTGAAACTGAGAAGAAAGGGTTAGAGTTAGTTAGAGAGTGCCAATGGAAACAACACAGACATAAACTAATGGCAGAGACTATATAGATTGTTTGCCTTGGTGGGGAAATGCCATCAACCTTCTTAAATCTAGAAACTTGATAACAATCTCTGAGAGGGGAAAAAGACGATAGAGATTGATAAGGTGAGAAAAACACCAGGACAGTACGGCTCAGGCATCTCGTGTTAGGACCGTACTGTAGCGACCCGAACAAATGACCACAAAAACGCTCTCGAATATCTTTTCATCAGACAGAAACCCAGCAAATATCTGCGGTCAGAGCTTGACTCGGGCTCTGTATTCTCTAACATGGATCCGATTTCCCTTTGCCGCCCACAACTGGAAGAAACGAGAGCATGACCCTATTTTCCGTTAGTGTTTGGATTTCTCTGCTCCTCCACATTGCACATTCTAACTGCTGTCTCTCTAACTTACACTAATTAATCCTAATATTATGTACATGTAAAATGCATAATTATCAGCAAGTTAATAAAAGAGTTGGCAAAATATGATCAGCTATCTTATTAAACAGAGATCTGTTGATAGAAGGGATGATTTTGAATTAAAGATGAGATGATTAGATGATTACCTGTGAGAGGCGAATGTTAATCACACTAACAGAAATGCCCCAATTAACTTTGCACCAGAAAGGATTTCTCTAAGGTTGAGCAGTTAATTTTGTAAATTAGAGTCGATTGATTAGTAAAAGGAACCCGGTACTGCCACATTCTGGTCATTACTGGCACACCAAGGGGAGAAAAAAACTAAAATAACCAAATAGTAGGGCTGGACTATATCTTGATTATTCACAATAATTTCACTAGAGGCATAAAATTAAGCAATAGGTAATATTGTGCCGATTTAAAACACTTTTCTTTGGCCTTTACAGGAATAGTTCACCTAAAAGTGAAAATTCTGTCATCATTTACCCTCAAGTTGTCCCAAACCTGTATATATTTCTTACTTCAGCTGAACACAAAAGAAGATATTTTGAAGAATATGGTAAACCAAACAGTTGATGGACCCATTGATTTCCATAGAAAAACCTATGGAAGTCAATGGGTCCATGTTTGGTTAAATATCTTCTTTTGTGTTCAGCAGAAGAAAGAAACTTGAGGTTGAGTAAATGATGACACAATTTTCATTGTTGGTTGAACTATCACTTTAAGTTTCTTAAAGACTTTACTTGTTTTTTTTTACTTTACTTTGAGATGGTAAATTCTATTCATCTCAGTGAATTGGTTCAAACCGCCCAATTCTTTAAATAGTTTCAAATGTCTGATTTAATGATTCAACTTAAAACTGCGTATGCTTTAATTACACTTTTATTAAGTTTTTAATTATAAATGGCTGTATGGATGCAATGATACTGAATATTGTTAAAACGTTATTGTGTTGTTGTTTTTTTTGCCAATATAGCCCAGTCCTACCTCAGAAGTGTCGTTAGTATGAAGAAAACAATCATATTTCAATGGGAAATTAATTTTGATTAGCTATTCATGGCAAATGCATTAAAAAAAATAAATAAATAAAATAGAAATTAATTCATAAAAAAAAATGCACGACACACTCAAACACACACCACGTTATCTTGGGTTTGAGTTTGGCTCCCTAGTATGATTGGATGTTTTCGTAGCCCCGCCCACCCACCATATGCCCATGGTGACATAGAGGCTGATTCTCCACAAGGCAAACTGCTCACCCAGCCTGGGCCGCCAGGACTCACATCCAGCAACAGGACAACCGAGGCCTCCATTTCACTCATATATATTCTCATTAAAAATAATAATTAATATTCTTTCATGCAAAAACAAAAATACATTGATATATGATATAAAAGGTGCACTGTGAAATTTTCTTAAAATAAATGGTTAGTAACGTTCTCTTGGTCTAATTACGAGAATTACCGAATGTTAGGTGATGCCACTAATTACAGTGTGCATTTTATGGTGGATTATTTGAGGTCAGTTACTGATTACTCGTAACTGTACTTGAACAAGCAGCTATGATTTATTTTTTTATCCCAGGTTCCACTATTTTGGTTTTCCACCAGACTATACCTTCTCGACTTCGCCTTCTCTCAGGCCACATAGCTGCAGAGTGAAAGAAAAATCATCAGCTTTATAACTCTCGCCATCAAGTCTGCACACAGACATGCCACCCATGCTGGTAATTATGAGTTGGTTGACCTGTTACGGCCTCAGTTCTCCTGACTGGATGAGTGCTGATGACCTATAACTGGGTGTGGCTTGTAGGTTTGTGGTACTTACCAGTATTTCACCCTGCAGTGATAAGGAGGGAGGGGGTGGGGGTGAGTTTTGGGTATAATAAATGAGACAGAGACACAAGAAACAAGCAAAGCAAGAAAAGGAGGACAATGCAGAAGGAAGTATTAGAAAGACATGGGTTTTTTAAATGGAAACCAAAATGTTTGAAAGGGACAAGAGTGTGATTGAGTGAGTCAAAAAGAGAGAAGAGTTATAGCGAGAAAAAAAAAAAGTTGTGAAGACAGGGAAGCAGACACAGACAGAGAGAGAGAGAGAGAGAGAGAGAGAGAGAGAGAGAGAGAGAGAGAGAGAGAGAGAGAGAGAGAGAGCAACAGAACAAAGTTACATGCAATTAGATTAACTGACAGTACCACAAATCAGAATTATCTAATAGGTTGTGTCATTGTCATGGCTGGATCCATGCACATTCTGAATTACACTTCAAAACAAAGAGGGGAAGTCTGCATTAAAATTAGGGCAAGACTGAAACAAATAAAACAATGCACTGATTATTAATTTGTCATGCGTCAGTATTACTAGTATTGCTGTGATGCTAGTGAAAGCACAGTTTCTCAAAAGCAGGGGAGGAAATGAAAGGGAATGTCCCTGTCTAATAACACGGCATACTTTCAAGTTGCTTATGTCATTTCCACTGAAACCTTCATACTTGGCTCTTTCATGTTTCTAACTGTGTTACTCTTCAGTGCAGAGAAACATTTATGCAAATGAAACTGTACACAAATACTAACACTGTGTCCTAACCAGGTGTGACGTGACAAGATTCGAGCTGTCAATGCAAATTGTGACATGATGCTTCACAATAACAGCCATATTTGATTTATAATAAAGTCATGACGTCAATTTGTAGACCAACCCGGAAGGCTAACAGACCTTGGCTTCCTTCAGAAATTTTCTAAGGGTTTTTTGATTTCAGAGTAAAATAAGGTTCTTATTTAGAATGCACGTCATTTATGTTGCAGAATAAAACATGGAATTCTTTTTAATTAACCAAAGCTTCCAGGTTTTAAGAGTCAAACTAAACATTTTTACATATACACTGCCCTCCAAAAGTTTGGAAACGCCCTGGAAAAGTGGGGTTTCAGACAATATTGGCACACAGTAAAATCCTCAGCGTTAAATCAACTTGAGAAATTGGCCTTAGCCATGAGATAATTAAGCAATGAATATTTCTGTGACTGAAGTCAGTTGTAGTTCTTGTGTTTCTCTTTTCTTCAGTGATTCTGCTTGTTAACAGCAGGTGTTCATCACTAATGTGCAATCATTATTTAATTAATTGCTTCATTATTTCATTAACTTTAACTCTGCGTCAGTGTTATTTTAACACTATTTAGAGAGGGACCATATGTACTCTGAGCAGAGTTGATTTAACTCTGGAGATTTTGCTGTGCATGAATCCTTTTTAATTTGTGATAATTTTGCACTAAAGGACAACACAAACTACGAAAACATATTTTATTACATAAACAGTTTTTACATAGAAAAAACTCAAATTTTCGATTTCTCAAAATATCTCAAAATATCCACCATTAGCAGCTATCTGACCTAAACTGGGTTCTAATTGGTTCACTGTATTCTAAACGTAATTGGCAATCAATTGTTGAAGCTGTGTGCTGACCCCAAAATCTTTTACAAACCTGGGTTTAAGCCAGTAACCAGGCATCACAAATGGCAAAGGGGCATGTCTGACTTTGACATGTATATATTGCCATTATTATGTAATCAAAATGAAAATTATTATTGCTGGTCTTCAATGATAATATCAAGTTACTGTAATGTATTTGCACCAAAAAATTATAAGGATTTATGCTGACATCGTCCAAAACCACACTTTGCCAGGGGTGTTTCCTAACTTTTGGAGGGCAGTGTAGTTATGTAGATTTGGATTTTGGATCAATGAGTGTTTACTCTAGGTGGGGATAAAATGCCACAGGAAAAAAAACAAAAAAAAAAAACAAAACAAAAGATTAACAAAAAGTCCCCTTTCTTGTTGTGGTCAGTAAAGGCAAAAAATTGGGTTTACATGGAAGCCATAGGTTTTATCACTCATTGTTTTTTGTCGCACCTGGTAAAGACACTGTATAAAAGGGTGTAGTTGATGACATGTATAAGTTAAATAGAACATACTGTTCAGTTTTTGATCAAAGGAGGTAAAGTAAAAGGATTGCTGTGTAAGGGATTCCTCAGGGTTTAGTGTTAGGCCCTTTTGTGTTTAAATGCAATGGTGGATGGAGTGATGGTTTTGGAATGAGGGATGTGGGGGAAAGACTCAGGGATTATCAGAGTGGATTCAAGAGCATGTGGAAGCAGAAACAGAATTTCTTTTTACCTGGTTGGGAATGGCCCTCTTCTTATTAACAATATTTCTTTGCTGGGCACTGTAGGTGGTGGAAACATACAGAAAACAATGATTAGACACTGACTGCATGCTGCTGTCTGTATTGTTAGAATACCACAACAGTGCAATTATGTCTGTGTAAACCTCCTTGGTGCTCTGGGTGTGAGCGATCCTGCCACTGAGGCAGGAAGATAGGAGGGGCGGGAGGAAAAAAAGGAGATGGGTGGTCTAATTAACATCTATTGTAATGTAGCTTTTGTGATCGAGGGGGCGCTAGCGCACCTGTTGTTGCCGTACCCTGGTATGGTACCGTCATCCATCCGTCTGAAGTCAAGACTGAAAGTGACGGCATGAGAACCATTAACAAAGGTGCCCTGACAAACTCACGACATGCGCATTGGGACACACGCAAGACGAGCAGGGTCAGACAGGCTTGATGCTGTAGGCTACGTCGGTCTCAACTCTTGAAAGCTCTACAGTAGCCAACTGAGCATGCAGACATTTCACATGCAAGTCTTTAGTTGTACACTGCTTGTCTGGGAGGTCAAAGACATGCACTGATAATTTTAGTGCACTTAAGTTATGTCCAATGCATTACCCATAATGCACAGGCAGAGGGACCGAAACTGATAATTTTAGTCCACTGCACTGACAGTACACAGGAGATGCAGTCCAAAAGATGTTTTAGGAGGTTAAAAACATCCTGGAAATACCTATATAAGTTTTCTAAATATATAAAATACATCAAAATATTGTTGGTTTAAATGCCCTAAGAACGACACAGAAATGGCTATATTGCTTGGGGATGTCAAATATACTAATGCTTCCAAAGCACGTTGAAATCTAAAAAAATAAAATAAAATAAAAAGTGAAATGTTATTGCAATTGCAACTGTTTTTATATATTTTAATATGTGATTATTTCTGTGATGGCAAAGTTATAGTCTTCTGTGTCATATTATCAATGTTGAAAACAGTTGTGCTGCTTAATATTTTTGTTGAAACAGTGATATATAGAAAAATACAAATTTTGTGTAACATTATAAATGTCTTTAGTGTCACTTTTGACCAATGTAATGCATCCTTGCTGAATAAAAGCTGAATTAATTTATTTACTTGTAATTAAACAAGTTTATGAACCTGACCATAATTGTGAACTTCATGAAGGCTACAAACTACTGTTGTAATATTCAATGTTAACAATTATTTAAAAATATCAAGAATTTTATATTTGCAAGTACTATGTAGCTTTGAACCTTTGAAAGATTCAAGAGTTTTGTCTGACACACTCATATGCTGATTTCACTCATAGCAGATTAACTCTGCTAAACATCACGTAAAGAGGTCAACTGTGGTTGGTTGCTTTACATGTTGGCCACATGGCCCCTTCCTGTCTAAGTCAGTCTAAATAAAACTGCACAGCGAACCAGACTTAAAGACAGTCAAAAGTCTGGACACCCAAGACAAAAGCACTGCTAAGGTTAGGGGGCAAAATTTCAGGTGTGACCTAGAATGTGCCACACTGGATGCAACACATACTTTGCAAATCCAATGAAGTCCTCATGGTTGGTGTTGATGTATGACAGCTCAATATCAATCAGCAGAAGGACCTGGTAAAGACAATAATTTTGCACAATGAGAAAATTATGAAAAACTCCAAGTGATAAAAGTAGATCTCTCATTGGTCTCGCACCTGGTCCTTGGTCTTTCCTTCTCTCTCTCTGACGTAAGTAGTGACGATTCTCTCGGTCTCTTCTCGCAGTCTGGGGTAAGAGCTTAGCTGTGGGGAAAAACACCAGATAGATGCAGGCTACAGCATGTACACACAGCCACACACACACACACGTACATAATCACACACACGCGTTCTGCGACATGAAAGTGGTAGAAGCTAACCACAGGTAGACCTTTTCACACAGGTCGATGTGAGGACTAGTTTTAGCTAAGCCACCGTGCACAAAAAGAATCAGTGCAAGAGAGAGCAGATATGCGCACACTCATACTCACAAACATGCAGATTTGGGCATTTCAGCAAGTTGTGCAGGTAAGACAGCATTCACTCCCAGCTAGGAAAAGACAGTGAATGAATAAATGAAGTTCTAAGGTGCAGTAAACCAAATTTAAGGGATGCTGTTACTAGGGTTGGGAATCGAAAACTGGTTGTGAATATGATTTTAAATCATTAAATGGCTTAAATTTAAAACTTAAATATTTAAAATATCAACTTTGTTTCATAATTGACAAATTTCGCAACACTGACAGTTATTGAACTGAATTGAATCTACACTGAACTGAATAACGACACTATCGTCTTCTGCTTATAGCTGAATTGAACTTATTTCATAATTGATGAACTTTACACAGTCAATAAACTGACTATTTTCAATAGTTTTCTGTTTACCACAGTAAAGCTGCTTTGAAACAATCTGTATTGTATAAAGCACTATATACATTAAAATGACTTGACTTAAAATACTACAGCCAAATGATTACGTTTTGTTCCATTAACAGTTATTATATACATTCTTCCATTAATGCAGACGAAACAAAAGGTTTATACAAAACCAAGGCAAAATACATTATGATTTAGTGATTTGTTTAAAAACCTTTTATAAATCAGCCGAATGAATCGCAGACTCACTGGTCTTAAATGACTCATTCACTCACTCACTGAACCTACCAGAGTAGTTAGTGAATTAATAATGGACTCACTGTAAAAGTAATACACTCCTGAATAAAATTGTAGCAACAGATTACAAACAATATAATTAATTAAATTCAACACATTAGAATTGAGTTAGAATTAATCAAATATATTCCTTAAAAGTCAACCATTTAAATTGTGTAAAATTAGCAAACAAAACCAAAACCAAAAACTGACATAAAAAGCAAGAGTCAAACTGCCCAACTAAATGAAACACTGATCATCACAATGGCGACCAAACATTTTAAATAAAATCAACATCAACATCTAAACCTCTGTTAATTCTTGTGTTTCTCTTTCCTTCAGTGATTCTGCTTGTTATCATTGGGTGTCTTCAATGTTGGCAATACAAAATAAAAAGTTGTTAATTCATCTTTGATGTTTGTCTGTTATTCAGATATTTTTGTTTAAATTTTACTTAAATTTTACTCGTTTTAAATGGTTGACATTTAAGGAATTTGATTCATTCTAACTCAATTCTATTTGTTGAATTTAATTAATTATGTTGCTTGTAATCTGTTGCCAAAATTTTATGGAGTAGATCTAGCGTATTACTTTATACAGTAACATAATTTATGGCAAGTCGTTATTTTTGGTCAAATTAGACTTAAAATAAGCCACGAACTGTGTCTTAAATGTTCTATAGACCCATTTTATATTAAATGTCTTTAACTACTATGTACTAAGATTTAAATTGTTTATTGGATGCAATTAACTAATTGTGTTCATATACAATAATTTGGTCCTTCCTCAAATGTATTAAAATACTTATTCAAAATGGAATTGGAGCTAGAATTAGAATTGTTAAATTCCTTTACGATTCCCATCCCTAGTTACTAAAACGTATTAATCTTAAGTGATAAAATGATTTTATGTTAGCAAGTATGTTGTGAAGTGCAGGAAATAATGACTTTTTGACGTGAAAAATCACACAAATACTCTTCCAAATCTGAGAGTGAAAAAGTGAAAAGATTTAAGAAAAAGGAAAGGATGTGAAAATTAAAAAAAAAAAAAAAAGAAAAATAAGAAAAGTGTGGCATTAGGGAGGGAAGACAGAATCAACAGAAATATTATACTGCAGTTCCTCCTACGACCACAAGATGGCAGGTGACTGGTTCTTTGTTGCTATGACAACAGCAGCAGCCTTTTGTGTCTGGAGCGGTTGGCAAACCGTCTGTCACTGTATGTTTTTTAATTTTACAGGCAGTGGTTCAGGTTAACTGATGCTCTACTAAAGCAACAAAGAGCGAAAGAAGGTAATGTACCGCTGACAAACACTGGAACTGGGGCTCTAAAGCGGATTCAACTTAGAAACACCCTGTTTTTCCAAGCAATCTGGATGCTATTTATTGGAGTCACAGGGACTATGGAAATGTAAGGCTCATTATGGAACAGAACTTTGGACATGAGTGACATGAACACATTCCAGACACACACGATGGGTGTGGCGGAGAGGGCGGGGCTGATTTGATACAGGTGGAAAGCTGATAGGACAGTTGGGCGGCAGCGAGTGGAAATGGAGGGAGGAGTTTTTGTTTTTAAGCTCTGCCTCTTCTCAATCCGCTCCTGGTTACCTTGTTGGCACTTTTCCTGACGAGGGTGGTGAGTTCGGACACCACCAGGTCCACACATTTCAGGCTGGGCTCTTTCAGTTTGCGGATCTGCTTTTTCACTATAGTCTCAAAAGCCAAGTCAGGGGTGAACAACCCCGTTCTGAGGGGGGTCAGGGTGATGCCATTGGGCAGGGGGGAGAAGAAGTGTTGAGGTGTTAAAAGAGCACAGAAAAAAAGAGAAAGAAGGCAGAAGAGAGCATAGAGAAGGGGAAGAATAAACAGAGAGGAAATGTTTAGTTGATTAATCATTGCTTATCTATGAACAGATACAAAGTGACCTCTAAAAGGGGGAGTCGCAGGTTTTCACATCCATGAATTATGAGTTATGTATTTTTGCACCACAATAAACACCCTAGGAAAGCCTATTCAACTCCAAAACAACTAAACAATAATATCGGCAAAACACATTCACACCAAGTCCTATGCTACACAGTATTAAACAAGTACACTAAAGTTTACTTCTTTTTCACAAGGATCAGACTGAAGGTTTGTATGTTAATGTGCATTTTGAGTTGTGTTGTAATGTTACTGTCACACCTGTTTTGTGGCTTTGTCCAGGTTTATGTTTTCATGTGTTTTTTTATTATTATTATTATTCATTGTGACGAGCAGGTCGGGCGAGAGCCGTGAGGGAACGGTGCAAGGCCGGTGGAGTGATATCCTCGAATCTCTCTCGCCCGCCCTGCTCGTCATATTCATGTTCCTGTTTGTCATGTAATTCCCATTCCCCTAATGTGATCTTGTCATGTGCTTCCATTGTTTAATGCGTCATGTTCTGAATAAGTTCCTTTTTTTTATGTGCCATGTTTTCATTGGTTCATGGTGTTAAGGTGTTTCATGTTTGTCGTTAGTCCTTTTTGTATAACTAGCCCTCATATTTCCATTGTTGGCTTGTCGTATATTGATGTCAGCCCAGTTTTGTCAGGTCCAGTCACGTCTAGTTCATGTATATGTTCTCAGTCAGGTTTACTTCAGTCATTGTCTTGTTTTGTTCACATTGGATTATATCAATAAACGACACTACATTCAACTTGCATTCAGTTCACTAATGTTACAGATAGAGTAAATTACGCAAATGGTTACTAAAAGAATTGTCACTGGGTTCATTAAGACAGTGGAACAATCCCACTCTTACTTCATATGCATTTCGGACTTGGTGTGAATGGGCCTCAATGACCCTTACATTTCATTTTCAATATTTGGCTACATGCTCAGCATTCAGCAGGATGTTGCAGACCCACGGCTCATCCCTTTTAGACTGCAGATGACCAGAGAGTGTCATTCTCTGCTCATCTCCTTATCACAAGACTGTCACAACACCCCAACACACGACAGCAGAGCCAGCGCACAAGGCAGTCGGGAGGGGGCTGAGGGGGTCACGCTGACACGCAAACACGCTCCCCAAAGTCTATCGTTCAACCTCTAACTCTCCCTCTGTGCTTTTGGCTGAAAGCACTGTCTGTTTGTCTCAGGTGTAGTGTGACCCCCTCACTGGAAGCCCCCCTGTGGCCAGGCTGGGGTACTGCAGTACCTTGTTGGTGCACTGCCTGAATGTGTTGATGAGCTCTTGAATAACCAGATCGATACATTTCAGACAGGGCTCTTTCAGCTTAATGATCTGCTTTTTCACGATGGCTTCAAACGCCAGATCTGGAGTAAACAGCCCAGTTCTGAGAACGCACAGGACAGACAGACAGCAGGACATAAGAGGACGGAGACAAATAGTGAGGAGAAAGAAAACAAACAACAAAAGTGGCAAAAAGTAACTCAAAGACAAATATTTGTGACAATGAGGTGAAAATTAAACAAAACAGAAGTGAAACCAAATTGAAAACAGGATATTTGAAGGTGGAGGGAAAGAAGACGATAAAGACATTGGTTAAGCTCACAAAGACTAGAAACAGAATCCTAAATAATAAACGGACAGATAAGTATGGCTTGCTGAGGGGAAAAATAAGTCAATTAGACATTTCAGAGAAAACAAGGTTCCTCAGTGATTTTAAGAATCATTTTAGGCCATGCCCTCATGGCGCTGTTTTTACGGTTACAGATGATTTTTTGAGGGTCTGACAAGAGACACCTAGATCACAGCCTAATACAGTAGCTCCTCACTGCAGAACACGAGATCCAGGATCCAGATCCAGGGGGTGGAGACAGGTAGGTTTAGGGATATGTAAAGTGGGAGCAGTTGGATCCAGATCCAGGGGTGAAGATGGGTAGGTTTAGGGATAAGGGGATGGAGACGGGTAGGTTTAGGGATATGTAAAGTGGAATGAGTTGGAACCGGATCTAACCTCGCCCCCTGGATCTCGTGTTCTGCAGTGAGGACCATCTCACCTAATCAATGCTCACTCCAGTTGCAGACACGCGGTAAGCTTGAGTGGAAATGTCATAATCAAGATCAGCTCATTTGAGTCAGAGTCAAGACCGAGAGCAGAAGAGGGTTGAATCCGACAAGACCGTCCACATGCTCCCAAGTCCATTGGGTCTCATTCATGAAACATTCGTAAATATACGAGTAAATATGTGAGTGATTTGCGCGTAAAGAGACCTTCCCGAAAACTCTTCTCCTGATTCACAAATACTTCGTAAACATCAGAAGTGATAGTGAAATGTGTGTGTTAATGAATTCAAATCAGTCGTAAATGGGACGTGCGTGCACGCTCATTCTCAATTACCATAAATCCCGCCCATTAAATCCAACTGACAACTATATATGGGCATCATATTATGACACCAAACGAAGGTTTTTGGCCATTTGGGGCAATTAGTTTGCCCAGCCCTATTGAAATCAATGAATTATTTGATTAAAGTGCTCCGTTTGCAGATGCTATTACTGGCTCTCACAATAAAAGTAAAAACAAAAAACGTATGTAATTACTATATATAATATTTTTTCAAAATGCTGTGTAATGTACCTTATTAAGGTGAATTAAAATTCAGCCTTATTAATGAGCAAAACGTTCGGATGTTAAACGCACTATTTACGCGTGACTGGGAGCAGGTGTAGATTTCTTTCGTACCAACTAACATTTGGAAAATACGAACATTTTAATGAATCCGAAAATTTACGCCAGAACCACTTTACACATGATTTACACAAAAATTTGTTCTGCTCGTGTTTCATGAACGAGACCCATTGTGTCCAAGTACAAGACCACATTTTATATTTTCATTGTCTTGGTCCTTGAGTTCAAGAACATATTAACATGGTCTTGGTTTTCAGGGCCAATATTACAATTTCCTGGTCTTGGTCCTCCCTAGACCATATTTTCACGGTCTTGATCGTGGCCCTCGAGTTCAAGATCATGTTTTACTGGTCTTAATCCTCGAGTCCAAAATTGCAATTTCATGGTCTTGGTCCTCAAATCAGAGTTCTACACCATATTTTCACGGTCTTGGTCCTCGAATCGTTCTAGACCATATGTTCATGGTCTTGGTCCTCGATTCTGAGCCAAAGACTATTTTATTCATGGTCGGATCACAATTTCTCGGTCCAACCTCGATTCCGAAGTTCATATGTTCATGGTCTTGGTCCTTGAGTCTGAGTCTAAGTTTATATTTTCATGGTCTTGGTCTTGTCAAGGCTGCACATGACCTTCTTCGGGTCTCGGACTTGACTTACACTTGAATGAGCTGGTCTCAACTACAACGGTGGAGTAGTTAAACAATGTGATCTGGGCCGGGTTTGAGCCAACATTGACCCCGTAATGTTTTGAATCATATTTGATATTTTCGCCCCGTAATCTCGATGAATAAGCAACTACACTGCAAACAATGATGTGCGACAAATCCGAATAGAAAAAACGTTGGAGAGAGAATGAAACATTTTTTTGTCATTTTTTTAGGGAACTAAAATACATGTTCATAGTATTTATAATGCTTGTAAATGTATCGTTTTATTTACCTGTACTTTACATTATTTCTGAATGTAATAATAAAGCATTACCTACACACCATTGTGACTTACCTGTGTTCTTTTGCAATTTTGACCCAGTGCAACTTATTTTTCAAAAAATACGGTATTGTCAAAAGTGTGGAGACATGCAAAAAATGCTGTTACTGATATATACCGACTGACAAATGCTATTTGTAATATTTTAATTACTTGTAAAACAAGACAAATGATAAGAAAAAACGTGACGTGAGCAGTAAAACGATTCTGGTAACGGCGTTGGGAAAGCATGGCCTTATCATAAGACATGACAGAGAAAGAAAGTGTGTGATTGCAGTGAAAGAGTGAAGGATTAGTCAGTGACAAAGGATATAAGAAGTGCCATGGCTTTCATGCCACTATATGGCCTGCAGGGCTGACAAGCGCCTGCAGTCAGTGGGACACCACTTGCCTGACACCATGGACGTTCTTAATGGCGTGACTGATTTCTCGCCGGAGCTCCTTCTCATCAAACACAATCTGAAAGAGAAAGAGAGACTTCATAACAGGGACTTGCCACTGCACCTGTGTGGCATACCGGTTTTCCAGGAACTTGTTGTGACTTGTTATCTTAAGATCAAAGTAGTATTTGCTGGATTCTAGACACGTACAATCATTCAGGCAAACTTTGACAGTTCAAAAGCAGACAAAACCAAGAGTTCTGTTGAAAATAGAGGCACTTTACCTTGACCAGCTCAAAGGGGAAGCGCTCATGGAAAATTCGGTTAATCCGGGCACCTCCAGACAACTCTGCTGTGTCCACCTGGTCTCCGGACCCTTCGATGCATTTCTCAAAGTCAACTCCAAACTGCTGGACCATCCTGAAAGAGGTACTCAGAGTTATGCACATCTGCCCTAACCTAGAAATTGCTTTAGTTAGAGAAGCTAGTCACGTCACTGTACTCACTGCAGCAGAGCCTTGGTCTTTCGCGTAGGGTCATCCGGGCGAAAATTTTTATACTCTTCTACCTCCTTTTCCAATGAGAGAAGCTGAGACTGGAGTTTGCTGCGTAAACCGGGTAGCGTGTCCCGGATGTGGTTGGTCAATTGCTAGAAATAAAAGAAAAGGAAGTGAGAATGTGATATGCAAATATAATGGCACAAGTAGCATTCACCAAACAAAGTCATTGTCAGAATTGTGCAACGTAAGATTCGAAAATCCATTCCAAAATGGCCAATTATTTGCACAATTCCATAGCCGCATTTTTCCATGTGGACCGGCAATATGTATGCTGCAGCCAGTGATGTATTCCTACCTGGTTGAGGGTCTTCTGCAGGTGAGGTGTTCCCATTCTTTCAGCCATGTGTCTGTAGCTGGGATGGGATAGGAAGAACTTCCTTTCTGCCGCAAGTGCAGCACGAATATCCTTTCTGCCATCTATGTCTTTCTGACTTCGGTTCACTACACCAATATAACCTGGGACAAGGAAAGTGACATTAAACAGCCTGTGTCGGGGTTGGATGGTTTGACAGTATATACCCCATGCAATGTCCAGGAATATAAGTGGGCAGGAATGCTTTACATTATTTACATATGACAGTAACAAAGAAACAAGAAGAATGGTAAAAATACAGAACAGTGCATGTATAAAACATATCAAGACACATTATGTTATGATATGTTATGTTAATCATTAAAATAATATGGGGTCAGTATGATTTTGTTTTTACTTTTCTATTTAATAAAATTTAAATAAAATCAAATAAATGCTGTACTTTTGAACTTTACATTCAGCAAAGAATCCTAAAAAATTTATCATGGTTTCTACAAACATATGAAGCAGGAATAAACACAGGAATAAACTTTAAAATAAATGAAAGGGATAGTTCACCCAAAAATGAAAATTTGATGTTTATCTGCTTACCCCCAGCTCATCCAAGATATAGGTGACTTTGTTTCTTCAGTAGAACACAAATGATGATTTTTAACTCAAACCGTTGCAGTCTGTCAGTCAAATAATGCATGTCAATGGGAACTTAGTCTATAAGAGTAAAAAAAAAAACAAAAAAAAAAAACACACACACAGACAAGTCCAAATTAAACCCTGCGGCTCGTGACGACACATTGATGTCCTAAGACACAAAACGATCAGTTTGTGCGAGAAACCGAACAGTATTTACATTATTTTTTTACCTCTAAAACACCACTAAGTCCAACTGCGTTCAGCATCCGGTTACTGAGGTCTGAAAACACGTTCTGATGACGGAAGTGATGTCTCGCGCTTTGCTTCAGTGAGTGCTAGACATCACTTCCATTGTCAGAGTGCGTTCAGACCTCACTAACCGGTTGTTAAGGGCAGTTGGACATAGTGGTGTTTTAGAGGTAAAAAATTATATAAATACTGTTCGGTTTCTCGCACAAACTGATCGTTTCGTGTCTTAGGACATCAATGTGTCGTCACGAGCCGCAGGGTTTAATTTGGATTTGTCTGTGCATGTTTTTTTTTTGTACTCATATAGATGGTGTTGCCATTGACATGCATTATGCGACTGACAGACCGCAACGGTTGTAGTTAAAAATCATTATTTGTGTTCTACTGAAGAAACAAAGTCCCCTACATCTTGGATGCCTGGGGGGTAAGCAGATAAACATTTTTGGGTGAACTATCCCTTTAAAATAGAAAACATTTGTAATAATAGTTCACAATATAAGTGTTTTTACTGTATTTTATCCAAATAAATGCAGCCTTGGTGATAAGTGACTTCTTTCAAAAATATTTTTAAAAATTGAATCGACCCCAAAGTTTTGAACAGTAGTGTATATGGTTACTGAGACATAAAATGACTCAAAAGTGATTGACAGTAAATTACACTTCTGTAATGTTTCAAGTACAAACTTCCTACCTCTACGCAGTGGTAAGAGTTTATTTTCCAGGATATCCCGAGCATCTGTACCCTCATCCATTAGATCCAGTTTAGTAATCACACCAATGGTACGCAGTCCTGTTGAAATACAAACAAAAACATATTAACAACATCATCAGGGATTGTGTTGTCTCCACAGGACTCCCACTCTATTGGCCAATGAATTTCATTGACTTTTCCATGACTTCTCCAATTGTTTGTGATTACTTGATCAGGATTATTTAAAATAATAATAATAATAACCTAAATTAAAGTTGATTCACTATCAGAGCATTTGGGATTCACTAAAAATAACCAAAATCACTCATGGTTGCTATGCTATAAGTTTCCATAACTATGTGAACTCTACCTTTCATTATTTCATCCCTCCCAGCAATCCTCACCTTGAGGGTCCACCTCCTTAGCCACCTTGAGGGCATCAGAATTGGCCAAGTCAGTGTTGGCCGGGGTGACGGCAAGGATCAGGCAGCTCTCCCTAGTGATGAACTGCAAAATCATGTCTCGAATCTGGTGCTCGATGTCTACCGGCTGGTCGCCCACCGCAACTTTGGTCATACCGGGCAAATCAATGAGAGTCAGATTCAATACTGTTGAAGAGAGAGAGAGAACATTTTAACAATGGCTGCCGCGATTACGAGTATGGACTGAGGAAAGCAGTGGTCTTACGGAGTCTTGTGTTGTATTACCGTTTGGAGAGTACACCCTGAGGTTGATGGGAATAGGAGAGATGCCCTTGTTGGACCCTGTAATCCTGTCGGTTTCTGCTTCAATTTCCTGCCGGACTTCATCAAAGTCCACAAACTTCCTCCCTTTGCAGTGCAAGAACTCAGCATATTCTACAGAGAGATGGAGAGTGTGGATTAGAGTGATAGTGTGATGGGCAGATGACATTTCTTCATCAAAGCATGTGAGACATGAAAAGCGGTATTTTCACCTAAAGGCTAATCCCTTTTACTGCCACAAAACTTGAGAGATAGCATTCCACACTAGGGCTATTATAGTTAACTAAACCATAAAAACTATTTGTTACAATAAACAAATTTGGTTAAGATAAATTTCAGCTTCAAATACAATTAATTATATAGAATATTAAGTATAAAAAAAAAAAAAAACATATCATAGTTTAAGCTAGTTACCACTTAGTTTAACCAGATGTACTAAAACAGCTAAAACAGAAACTAAAATAAAAAAGTATATTGATGTTTAAAAAAGGTTATAAAATATAACACCATTCCACAATAATATACAGAAAAGATGTTTTTTAAAACATTTATTCCATACTAATTTACAAAAATGCCGCATGTTCACAGTGCTTAGTTCACACAACAACAGCAAAAAAAAAACAAACAAAAAAAACATATTGCAATTATTTTAACAAATATTTCAACTGCAATGAACTAGGCCTACTGATTTAAAGGGATAGTTCACCAACAACTTTAGTTTTATTTTAATTTAGTTTAAATTGATGTACAGAAATAAAAAAGAATAAAAACTACATATAAATGAAAAAAATGACAAAAACATTAAGCATCTTGTATATTAAGCAAGCAAGTTTGAGCTTCCGTTTACTATATTTGATGTGCTCTATGTGTTGATCAATGTTTATATGTAAATAAATCTGTTCATGATATAAAGTGATTGTGTCTCAAGCCATGTATGGAAGTTACGATAACTTGCGGTTCAGTGAGTGAGTCAGTAATTCCACTCTGGGAGTCATTATGACAGTTTCATTAACAAGATATACTCTTCACATAAGAGTTAAAGGGATAGTTCACCCAAAATAGAAAATTCTGTCATCATTTACTCGGCCTCCAAACCTGTATACATTTCTTTGTTCTGCTGAACACAAATTAAGATATTTGGAAGAATATTTCGTCCCCATGGAATTATAAGGTTCTATCTGCGTTCGGAGCAGATTTGAGATATTGAGCTTCAAAGTTTTTGCATTCCAAAACCTGAATCCTCTTAATAGCACTGCTGGCTAACGTTAGCGTGGTGTCTAACTGAAAGAACTCCTCAACAATCAGATAAAGCAAAACACACAAAAAGACTGTAATTTCCTGGAATTTGGGCTGCTGTCATTGACAAGATTCTGCGATCTCTTCTGCTATCGCGGCGATATGAAAAAGAACGCTGATCCTGATTGATCCTCTTGTGTGCATTCGAAGTGCTGATTGGCTCACGCAGATAGAACCAAGTTAGAGTGCGACTTTGTAGATAGAACCTTTTTGTTTTCTAAAAAAAAAAAAAAAAAAAATACCAAAATGTGCTCAACTTAAAAAAAGAAACATTACATAATGTAAATAAGTTGTAACAGAATATGAATATGTGAATAATTCAATTTTGACAAAAAAGTCAGATAGAACCTTATAATTCCAAGGGGATGATTTGTAACCACGCAGATCTCGCCCCCCATTGATTACCATAGTAGGAAAAAAAAAAAAATACTATAAAAGTAAAAGAGGGGGCGAGATCTGCTTCCAAATATCTTCATTTGTGTTTTTTTTTTTGTTTTTTTTTTACAGGTTAGGAACAACTTAATGGTGAGTAAATGATGACAGAATTTTTTATTTTTGTGTGAACTACCACATACATTGTGACCAATCAGTCTGATTCATTAAAGTATTTCAGTATGATGTTGTGTCTACAAAAAATAGAAGATTGCAGACATTCAAGAAACCAAACAAAGTAGTATTAATTCAAAATGGAACCTGTTCTCTGCTTCTCGATTCCCAATCATGTGAATGATCCACAGATATTATGCATTTAGAAGCAGACAACAGCAGTTCAGCTTAGTTATGTTCAACTTTACGGTCAATTACACTCATTCGGAAGATAATTTGTTCTGTAATGTCTTTCTGTCTGAATTAAGTCTCCATCTGCACTTCCATGTTCTCGCTACATTACAGTACATTCATACTGAAAAGCCATATAAATGATAATTGCTTGTAAAGTGGCTCAGAGCTGTAAATGTTAGAAGGGGAATTTTCAGAGGAGAACTGCCTTGTGTATGAAATCTGAATAAGATGACGTTATTAGTTAAATATTAAGTGTGGTGTTTTTGTGCCAATAGCAACAGGAACTGCAATAAATAACTTTTTTTTATTGTTTTCAAACTAGAGTATGATAAAACGCATGTTTATGTGTAAAGTGTAATGTCATAGAATGTGTCAATTTAGATGAATAAATCAAAATAATTATTGTACACTTAGGGGCTGTGTACACAACACCATTTTTCAACTAAAACTAAAAACTTCTTATGGGTTTCAATAAGCATGAAAGCATGTGGTTTCACCCATCCACATACATATTACGTACCTGAAAAGGCTTTGTTCAGTTGTGCTCATTAACACACTCACCAGCTTTGTTGTTAACTAGCTGCAGAATAAGAGGCCTGCGGGTGACGATGCCTGAACCTCGGGGAAGGAAATCCCTGTTCAAAAAAAAAAAAAAAAAAACACAAGAGAAAGAGAAAGTAAGTATAGATGGAAGAGGGGCAAACAGTCCTGAGTCATTCATAGCAATCAAGCTCAATTTTCAGGGGTAGCAGAACTGATCAAATTATTCATGAGTGAGGGGGCGAATGTTTAGGAGCAACCTCTTTGCATTCATATCAGAACACACACACACAAACCAAGACACTATCTGGTCCCTTGTAGCAATGAATATTAAAGCACAGTGGCATCTTTTGAAGGCCTGCAATTCCTAAGAGGCTGCAATGCTTTTGCAAATGAATGGCCACTGCCGTATCTTGCAGCCAAATCAGGGTACATTTAATAACACTGTGGTGCATTACAAACACCCTCTGAGATCAAATTGTGAGCTGAGAGCAGGGAAATTTCAGTTATTATACTCTGATATATCCACAGATTTAATAAGCAGCACAGTGGACAGAAGAGGTACGGTTTTAATGGTAATATCAGGGAAAATGAGGCAGGCATTCAGTCAGTCCACAATCAGAAATGCAAGTATGACACAAATACACAACCAAAGCATTGTGAACATACAGCCCTGTTGCACAAGCGTGTTCGCGTTACTCTGTGGTTACAACCTCCAGTACTCAAGGGGGCGATAGAGTTACTTTCAGATGTTGCTTGCTATAAACAAAAAAGTAGCATGTTATTATTTGAGCATTACAGGGTTAGTTCACCCAAAAATGAAATTTCTGAGCCGCCGTTCAGACGTAAACACGGAACTGCGTACGAGTCTGAAAGGGTAGATAAGAATTTGTTGAATAAAGTCCACAAAAAGTATTCTCGTCACTTCATACAATTAAAGTTGAACCACTGTGGTCATGTTGACTGTTTTAACGATGTCTTTACTACTTCTCTGGACCTTGGGAATGGTGGATAAATTGCTCGTCTATGGACGAGTCACATACCTCACGGATTTCATCAAAAATATCTTAATTTGTGTTGAACAAAGATGACCAAAAGTCTTGCGGGTTTTGAACGACATGAGGGTGAGTAATTAATGGCAGAATTTTCATTTTTGGGTGAACTAACCCTTTAAGTGATGCAGATACAACCACCTAAAGGGAAAGTTCACATAAAAATCATCATTTATTCACTCAAATGTTGTTCCAAGCCTTCTTATAAGAGGACATAAAATATTTTTTTTCTGTCCATACAATGGAAATCAACAGTCATCAAAACTGGTTAACAAAATTCTTCAAAATATCTTCTTAGAAGACACAAAAGAAACAAAAGAAAGTTTGGAACAATAATTTGTTGTGGGGTGCGTATTTGATGACATGGTGAATTTATGATGACAGAATTTTATTTTTGTATGAACCAACCCTTTAACAACTCCTGAGCTAATAACAGGTCTGTTGCCATGCCAAAAATTTCAATGCAAAATAAATAAATAAAAAGGGATTTTAAATTTTAGAAACTAGTCAAACTGTCAATCTACCATGATAGTAGCTGACCTGAAAGATACAATTGGATGTAGAAGATGTAGGCTAGTTAATACTATAAACATTTACTTGTATCTGGTATGTTTCAGGCCTTTGGAACAATATAAAACACATGATGAATTGCCTATAATGTGTCTTTTTCCACTTTGATGGCATCCCACATGCTGTGGGTTGGTTGAAAGCGTGTCTGCGGGTTCGAGAGTCGTCCAATCAGAGCCTGTCTTAATGAGTAAGCCTGTCTCTCCAGGAGTTCCTGCTCTACATCTGGTCCTGATCAAAGCCAGTGCAGTCAGCTGTGAATCCAGCCGCCATTTCCCTGAAATCACCGGCCCACCTAATGCACAATACAGCAGAGCCCGAGGGTAAAGACAAACCATGCTTTAAAAACACACACAGACAGTTACACAATAAAAGAAGGGTCGTACACAAAGGGATGATGAGATAAAACAGGGCTTGACAATAAGGGCTGCCCAATGGCTCGGGGCCAGCGAGAAAGACGCTGAGATTCGGGAATTTTCAGTGGCACGACTGCTGCTTCGCCATGAAAGTTTATGATTTGCAAATTTTTAACTCTTTCCAGCTTAAATGTGAAGTATTTAGTTTCTGACAGTAGTGGCACCTAGCAGAATAACAAAAACAATGCATATTTTCAAACAAAAGAAAAGGTCCAAAAGTTTAGGAATACTTTTAGCTGTGTTGTTATGTGTCATGCAAGGTTCCAGACTAACATTTGAGAGCAGTGGCGCTGATGCCACTAACTTGCACAGAAGGTGGCGCTAGCACATGATTTGGTGGCCCTTTTTTTAAATCATAAAGGTAATTTAATAATATTACTATTGTTTGCATTGATTAATAAAGTGCAGTTACTAATAATATTACATGTTTATTCACTGGAAAAAAATGACAGTAAAGCACTGAACTTGAATTGATATGCAAATAAACTTATTAACAGTAACGTGCAAAAACAATATTATAAGGAAAAATATTCAACTGTTGTTAAATGTACCATACTGAACTGACTGACAGTTTCAGTGATTCTAAAATGAGCACTCTTTACTTGCTTTCTGTGTAATTCAGTCACAATTTGAAGAAGTTTTTGTTTTTCATGAGACTTTTCCTACTTTTCCATATATTATAGAGTCAATAAGTGCTTCTATGCTGCCATCTAGTGGTAATTTCATGTTGTTTTTTGTTTGCCTAGAAGTGTTAGTTTTCCTTCATCTTTAAACTTCCAGTTTTACAAATCATCACATTAAAAATAACATTAAAATTAGTTCATATTTACAGCTTTTAAGTGCAAAAGTGTGAAGCACTTTAAAAAGTCCTTGAAAAGTGCTCGACTTCCACTCTCAAAGGTTTGCATGAACCCTGAAATTAATAATGTAAAAGTATTCGAGTATTTCTGCCACAATACCACAGTTTCAGTAAGCGTTACTACATAAAATCCATGGTGATTTGTGCACTGTGGAGCCTTAACTTGTTTGTGGCACAACGTTTCTCCTGGATTCCACGTGTTCTGATACCTGTGGTTTAAAGCAGAGAATTCTGCACTGAATTTGAACACTTCCCACTAGATCTCGCAACGACGTTTCACTTTTGTTTCATTTGCCGTTTGATGTTTCTCATATGAAACAGAAATGGCAGGTCTTATCAGTTGTGCAATGTGGTGGCACCACTGTGACCTCAAACAAGATTTAGTGGCAAAAAAGGGGCTGCAAAAATGCGACCATTTAGTCACAGTCTGGAGCCCTGTCATGAGTAAGCAATTGAGAAGACTTACACAGTCTACAGCAAATGCGAACGCCTATAATAATAATTGCTTATAATAAACACAACCAACGCATCTTGCATGTCACTGTTTGAGGCTGTCTACACTGGTAATATCAAAGCAAACATTATATAACTGGTACATTTGTCTTTCTGAATGGGTGCATCATGACGCTGTATTGAAGCCTCCATTGTAGCGTGTAGCATCGCAACACCCTGTTCACTTTGAGGAGCTCATGAGTTGTTTAATCTTTGAAGATCTAAATGAGGTGAATTTTGACTTGCCCTCCTGTAACTGAAGCTGAATGTCTTCTATTTCCATCTAAACACCATCTAGCTCCGCCTACTATGGTAGCCACACCCCAATCTCTTGCTATAAGTTGAGCTGGAAAGAGATTGACAGATCTGAGTGGACCGCTCTCAATGTTTTTATTGTGCTTGAGAGGCTCAATGTTTACACTTTTGGGGGAGATAAATCCATGAATGGCATACTAATAATGACATAAATAAATATTACATACTTCACCTTTAGTAGGGATACTTCACTCAAACATTACCCTATAATTTACTCACCCTCAAGCCATCCTAGGTGTATATGACTTTCTTCTTTCAGTCAAATGGAAGTTATATTAAAATATATTCTGGCTCTTCCAAGCTTTATAGTAAGAGTGAATAGTAACCAAAGGGGCTTTCGCATCGAATAGTTCTAGGAACTCAGTTATAGGAACTAGCCATTAGGATAGTTCCCCAGAACTAATTTCTCCCCAAGGCCTGTTCCTGGTTGCATTTGCACCGGGAATAGGAACTCTGAAGCGCCGACACTGGCGTCTTTAAGCACGGCATTTACACACTAAAAGTGTGAAAGGTGAAAGGAGGATGCCTTGATCGGAGCTGTGTTTGTTGTGTGTTGTGGGTTTCATGATAACGGAACACCTAATTTACATTCCAAGAGCAAAAAGTGGGGCTAAGAAACAAAATCTCCTATGACAACTTTCAGTATTACATACTGAGGCAGAGAAAAATAACACAACCTTGCAGACAACAGGTAAATACTGTTATTTCTGTTTTCCATGGCATGTTCGAAGTAAATATGTTTACACAGCTTTTTAAAATTGCCAGGTGCCAGTGTTTGACATGCGTTTGACCAATCAACGTACACTTACGCCACTATAGTTACTATAGTGCTGGTTTAGACCCTTCTCTGAAGGAGGAGCTAATTTAGTTCCCCCAAAAGGAGTTCCTAGAACCAAAATTGTTCCTAGTTCCTGCGGTGTGGACAAGGCAAAATCCGGGGACTTCAGACAATAGTTCTAAAACAAAACACCAGTCACAAATTGGAAGTCTAAAATGAGAATTTTTGAAGAGAAATGTCAGAGTAGCTTGAGTTTTTTGGCTGAGGTAGCTTACACTACTCCTACATCCTACATCATACGTCAGAACTCGACTCTCTCATGAACGCACAGACGGACGTTTCTGGATGCTAATGATTACAGTCTATGAAGTTATAAATATGGATATTTTTCTTACAAAAAGCCATAACTTCACTTCAGAAGGCCTTTATTAATCCCCTGGAGTCGTATGGATTACTTTTAAGATGGAAGGGTGTGCTTTTTTGGGCTACAAAATTTTGATTGCTATTCCCTCCCATGATTAATAATGTTTGAAATTTATATAACTTTGAACTTGAATTGTGAAATTTTACTGGCATCTAAAATTGTGGTGTCATAATAAGTTAATTTATTCGAATACAAAGTTACTTGGGTGAAAAACAGCGAAAACAATAACTTTATTTTTTTGAGGCAGGGCCAGTGAAAATGTCCTTAGCATCGAGCTCTGCAAAAGTAAGCCAGAGCATTCAAATGTAGCCTATGAAGACAGCACCGTCTGGCTGCATGAAGCACGTGGCTGTAAGACAACGGCCAAAGCCTGGAGGGGGAGTAGGGCGAACGAAAACAGGCCACAGAGAGCCGTGTGCTGGCATAACCTCACATGCATGGCTCTCGACTTACACCCACTCTGCCAGCAAAGACAAACACCTACAAACACCCACACACGGCCGGTAAATACACACATGCTCAACGGATCGAGACGCTTGCAAATAAGAACAAATACCCACATGGTAGGAAGCAATATGCTACGAGCACATCGGAAGACTCTTTGCTTCGTTTCTCACTTATTTCCAGAGCAAACAGGCAGGTGGGCTGCTGTCCATTATTCATGGGCTTTAAATGATAGAGGAGGCTGAGCAGATTGTGTATCATTTCATCCATTATGCATGCAAAACCACGGAGCGGCGCAGAGAGAGAGTGGAAGGAGACCGGGAGAGACAGACAGGACTCGTCTCACTTCAGCTACACCCAGCGTGAGTCTCCCTCCACCAACAGGAGAAGCGGCTAATCGCCTGCTCTTATTATCCAAAATATGAGTGCACAGGACACAGCGCACCTCAGAAGAGTTCGCTCATTAAAGAGGATGGATCATGGAAAACTGAATTTTCCCCAAAATCAAAAAGAAAGTAATGAGAAATAATGAAGCCTATTTTGGGGACATTAAGTTTTTTTTAAATTGAGACATTTAAAGGTGCTGTAATCATTATTTTGAAATAGCAGGTATGAAATGTCCCTGCCACCTGACAGATATCACTGAAATAGATGTGCTGAGTAATCTCTTTAATTAACCAAAAAATAAAAAAAGTTAGCCTGCACTTTTTTCAGCCAATCAGAAAACTCTGTCTAGAAATGGGTTAGTGTGTGGCAGTGGTGCTTTACAGGGGATGGATTTAAAGATGTATCTTTTTTGAGATCTGAGATTGAGATTTCTGTATCAATTTTTGCTTTTATTTGAGAGGATATGAGGAAGTGATAGGGGAGGAGAGAGGCAAATTTTCTTCTAAAGCACATTTAAAACAGCTCCTGCTGACCAAAGTGCAGCACAATTTAACAACACAAGATAATACACTACAATAAAATTCATAAACGGATAGGAAAACACACTAATTAACACAATTACATTGATTTAAAACGATCAACATCGGAAGATAGCCTAATATGTACCGGCAAATCATTCCATAGTCGTGGGGCAGCAACCGAAAAGGCACTTTTAACTTTTAACTTCAAACAAGACAGTGGCACAGTCAGCATCAAACTGTTTGTGGACCTTAGGGGCCTAGAACATTTCCGGTGGAGAAGAAGATCTGTAATGTATTGTGGAGCCTGGCCATTTAACCCCTTAAGGCCCGTTCACACCAAGAACGATAACTATAAAGACAACGATAATAACAACGATAAAGACATAGTTGTAAAAATCATTCTAAATATAAGAGAATAGCACTGTCCATGCCACAGCTATACCGATAATGATAGAGAGAAACCATATCATTGGGATCACTGCCAGGATGATAAAACAGCCAATCAGAATCCATTCTAATTTAGCTCAAAATACCCCATAGATTTTTTTTTATTAATTTTTTTAACTGCCTATTTTGGGGCATCATTAACTATACACTGATTTTGGCAGCGCGCCGCCCCTTTAAATCGCCTGCTCCCTGCCACACGAGCTCTCGACTATATTACAGTGCATTTACAAAGTTCACACAGCTAATATAACCCTCAAATGGATCTTTACAAGATGTTCTGTTCAAGATGTATGCTTCAAATTATGTGAGTAAAGTATTTATTTTGATGTTTACGTTTGATTCTGAATGAGTTTGAGGCTATGATCCATGGCTAACGGCTAATGCTACACTGTTGGAGAGATTTATAAAGAATGAAGTTGTGTTTATGAATCATACAGTCTGTAAGTGTTTAATAATGAAAATAGCGACGGCTCTTGTCTCCGTGAATACAGTAAGAAACGATGGTAACTTTAACTACATTTAACAGTACATCAGCAACATGCTAATGAAACATTTAGAAAGACAATTTACAAACATCACTAAAAATATCATGTTATCATGGATCATGTCAGTTATTATTGCTCCATCTGCCATTTTTTCGCTGTTGTCCTTGCTTGCTTACCTAGTCTAATGATTCAGCTGTGCACAGATCCAGACGTTAATACTGGCTGCCTTTGTCTAATGCCTTGAACATGAGCTGGCATATGCAAATATTGGGGGCGTGCATATTAATGATCCCGACTGTTACATAACAGTCGGTGTTATGTTGAGATTCGCCTGTTCTTCGGAGGTCTTTTATACAAATGAGATTTACATAAGAAGGAGGAAACAATGGGGTTTGAAACTCAATGTATGTCATTTCCATGTACTGAACTCTTGTTATTTAACTATGCCGAGGTAAATTCAATTTTTGATTCTAGGGCACCTTTAAAGAAAATGGATATATGAAAAACAATCGGCCATATACCCTCTGAAAAAATTATGAGAAGTAATAACGATGAGATCATTATGTCAGGCTAGCGAAAAGTGTAACATAAAATTACCTCAGGTATCCAGCACTAGTTTCCACAACATTGTCTTGTTTCCTTTGAAGTTGCAATGAAAAAGATTAGGCGTTGTTTTTATTACACTATTTTGACTTCATCAGCTAAATTCACTGTTAGATTAGATCGATTACACCAACTATTCACTCGAAACACAGCAGGCTGAGGACATCTGCTGGTTAAAAACGTGTAAATGCAAAAAGAACAGCACAAACATGCTGTACACACAGCACGCTAGCTTAAAATAAACAGACCATTATCGTTCGTTGGTGTGGACGCAAATATAGATATAGCTATCATTCTTGATGTGAACAGGCCTTTATACAGGAACACAGGACTGGCAAAGGACCACGAACTTGGGTCAGCTGATGCGCTGCATGCTGAAGCGTTGCCCAGGAAGTTATGGATCCGAGTATACTGAATATTTATTATAACATACTTAGCATGTTACATAGTTATCTTAACTTAAACATAGTAATGTGGAGCCATTCACAGGCATTCATGGTTATGGTCTTATTACAACAAATGCTACCGTTAAACTAGGAACTATGTTAAATATTCATAAGAGCGAGTACACAGTGGAATCAAGGGCTTTAGAGCAGGACCTCCATGAATTATGGACCAAACTATCAGTTTCCTCCTGTGTATGCTCTCTCATCAGAGGAAACCAATCTGGACTTATTTGCTTTTATATATTCCAAGAGATGAATTAAATCATTAAAAGCCCAATGAAAGGAAAGCTAAGCTATATATGTGAGAGAGTAAGAAACACATCAGTGTGAACTGCTGTCAGAATATTTTAACAATCTTTATACATAAGCCAAGTAAGTTTGACTTCCCACATGACAAAGTATGGCTGCAATAGAGCTGCATTAATTATTAAACGATCGCAATCTCAATTGAAACACCCACGTCACCTTATTCCTTAATGACAATGATTCAGCTCTCTATTAAAACCTTTGACAAAATCATAGCAGAACATTGAGATCTGTGTCCACCCTACCGCTGATCCAGAAAGAGCAACTGTCATGTATAGGTATGAAGCAGATTCACAATTAGTCTTTTCAACCACACACACTATTGTTATTTGTTTACAATAATTACAATAATTCAATGAATGATCACTGCATATTCAGTGTTTTCATCATGTGTACACAGAGATCAACCAATCAACTTGCATTTAAAAATCAGCAATTCCAGCGTTATGGATATGATGTTTGCAGTCAAAACTTGAAATATTAATTCTCAGAGAATGCATTTAATACCAACTTATTGAACGGCCTGTTTATATATTCATAATCCCTTACTTAAACTGTCAGTCTATACAATGTTTTTTCTATTTTAGATGAGGGAAATATACACGTTATACACGGAAATATACACGTTACGGACGTGACAAAAAAAAAACAAAAAAAAAAAACACTAAATTTTGGGAGACAACAAATTTTTTTTAGGAATTCTGTTAATTACTCTGCGCAAACCAAAAGTAATACTACCCACTGAATGAAGAAGGTAAAAAGTAATAATTTTATTTCATTTTTCGTGTTCGCATTGATGAGGAAAAAAACAATGTTACAGACATGACAGTTCTCCGTTATGGACGTGACCACTCCGAAAGCAGCAAGGAAGACTTAAAACTTTTGAAAGACCTCAAGCAGGAATTTAAACCACCACATGTTGCATTTATGCAAGTCTTAAAGGCACAGTACCACAAACAGGCTGTTTAATTCTAAACAACGAAAGGGGGGAAATGGTCACGTAAAGTCCATATTTTTGGACATGATCACAGTATAATAGTATTTTCAATGGTAAATTGATCGGAACTAAAAAGTAATTCAGGGTACATGTTACCACAACTTAAATAAAATGCATGGTTGCAAATTAAAAATTCTAATTTATTGTTTTAATTAAACCTTTTTAGTTGCAAACATTATTTTGTAAAGTTCTGCTTTCATAATAATATTGATCATTACATCAACTTAAAATTGTCTGTAATTTAAACTCAAATTCCTGCGTTAATTGGCTTTTTTTTAACAGATTAGGTTGTAGTAACTTAATAAAATTGTTTTGATAATTCAAAAATTAGGCAGTGGAGTTCCCATGTTTTGGGTAGGACTAGACTTGTGCCGATATTCGGTAATGCGATAAATCGCGATAATGAATATGCACGATATTGTAATCGTCGGCACTTCAGAATACCGTAAATAATAATTTATTACCAATTATTAATTTTTTATAAGGCAATTAAGAATACTTTACCCATCAATCGTATAAAATGCACAACACCGCTGTATTATGCGTCAAAAGGACACACGCTCAGATGTAAACAATCCCAACGTGCACGAGAAGCACATGGCAGAACCAGTGAAGTAGACGAGATGAATTAAAGTGCGCGTTCACTCTCTGACCGCAGAGGGCGCTGATTGAACAGCAGAGTGCAGCGGTTACCACGGAAACCATGCAAACAAAGTAACTGCGCTAGTGAAGTTTTTAAAATGCTTCAAACAGCCATTCATTTTTTTGTAATCTCAGTGTTGTTCATCACAGCACCAAATACTGAATACTTAAAAAAGACTTAAAATGATATTTATTTTCAAACCTAAACATTTTTATATTTTAATCTGGACTACAACATGCCCTAATGATTAGAAATGTTCTGATTATTTGTTATTGTTCAGTAAAACTTTGAAAACATACAGCTTCATTAGTTAACATGTTAATTCATTATCACTAAACGGACAATAAAAATACTTATAAAGTATTAATTAATGTTAATTTCTTAGTTACTATTTAATAACATTACTAAAATCAAAACAACTTATTTAATGGACCTGAGATAAAACAATGATCAGTTGTTTTTTTTTGAACTAATATTAACAAAAAATAACACTTTCTGTAACAAATGTAGCTATTGCTCAATCTTAGTTAATGCATTAAATAGAGTAAAGTGTTATCTGTTGTTCTTTATAGCCTAATTCTTTTGCATTTTAATCTGTTTGAAAATTTCAGTCAGAGTTGTTTTTGTTTAATTACAAAAAAAAAAAAAAAAGTTCTTAAACCTGTTAAACTATGACAAAAATGGTTTTGCAACTTATTTTAATATCGTGATAATACCGTATACCATGATGAAAGCTTCATCAATTAATCGCAACATGAAAATTTGATACCGTCACATGCCTAGATAGGACTGGTGAGAATAAATGTTGAAATTACATGTTAATTTATTTGTTTTAAGTGAAGGGAAAGGCCTGTTAGCGTTTAATGCTGTTATGTTTGACATTTAAAAGAGTTTTTGTAATGTTGAAGTTTTTGACTCCGCTAATACCAGTGACAAGTAATATCATACTTGTTCATTAAATATACATGCTAAATAAGCATGTGCTATGATAGCTGTGGATTTGAACTGAAATAGATAAGATAAATGAGTTCCAGGGCTACAACTCTAGTAGTTGGAGTGACGTAATTTTTTATGCTACAAATTATTAAGTTCCTCTAAGTCAATGTAGCTTGTTGGTTGAACGTAAATCACATAACTCATGTAAAAGTTGTCATAATTCGAAACAAATTGATGCAAAGTGTTGCGTTAATTTTTTTTGTTGAGCCAACACATTACTTTTTAGAGTGCATCACTATAGGGTTCTGAACCTGTTCTCAATGGTAATTTTTTGTGTGTGTGTGTGTGTGTGTGGGAGTGCTACACAATAAACAACATACGGAACAACAAAAGCATCAACTTCCTTTGTCTCATCCAATTCATAATTAATAACTGATGGGTTCAATTTCACAAAACAGCCCATGGCATTATCTGCCTGATCTGCCTGCCTGCCTTTCACAAGGTTCATGCTGTGTTCTCGCTCCAGTTTTATACTCCTCCCATAGTGAACACAGCAAAATGAACAACAGCCCCACCTAAAGCAGCCGGCAGAGCCAGATAGCAGAAGTCACGCAGAACAATGACATCAGCCCTGCAATAAACAGCCATGATGGAGGCGCTGGCCTGCAATCGGATCAAGTCAGTTTAAACCACCAAATCTGGAGAGAGATCTTGAAAATCCAGTTTGGCAAGATTAGATCTGACCAACAATCTTAACGTCAGTCTCATTCTACTTGGCATGTTGTAACGGCAGATGCGGCATGGATTGGGCTAATTAATATGTGCAACTTACTAATGTTTACTGAGCTCTGATTGTGTCCGTGAGATGAATAGTGCTTTTGTTTGTTAATTCCCAGCTGTCTAAATGTTAGTATGGTGGATAAAGGCCCAACAGAAGGTCAGAGAGCGTGTAAAGCACTAAGGTAACACTGTGCTCATAACATGCCATGCAGTTTTAATTATTATATTTGAACAGACATTGTTTATCAGACTCAATTGCGCTCCTGTGGCCATTTATTCAAATACAGTGTCGCCTATGTGCCCAACTGAGCTCTCTCTTCCTGTCTACACATTCAGAAGGCTCTATAATAAGGATGGGGGCCAGTGTGAAAGAGTTTCGAGTCAGCTGAAAGAATGGCCACTTGCCTGTATTGGGCCAATGAATTCTAGTCATAACGTGCACTTGCATCTCCAAATGCTTTTATGACAAGAAATTAATGTAAACACAGTCAGTTATATCTTGCAGACAGGACAAAACACCAGACATCCTGAAATAGATTTGTGAATTTGTGCGAATGCAGCCTGTTTGACAACTTTAAAGGCTACAATGTGACCATTAACATTTTCTTTTTTGGAAGCCGTGTCTGAAGTGGCATTTAGGTATATTTTCCCTGTATAAATGTGCAATATGTAAGAATTTTGCAGTAAAATATAGGGATGTCCAGATCCGATCACATGATCGGAAATCGGGCCCGATCATGTGGTTTCAGACTCGATCGGAATCGGACATTACCTCCCGATCAGGACTCGGATATATATGTATTAGGGGTGCAACGGTTCTCCACTTACGGACCGCACTTGCACTGCGGTCCATCTCGAATGACGACGCATCTATTGGTTAATATGGTTTGTTTAAAATAGCAACGTGGAATACAGACAGAGTTCAGATAATGTATGTTTCAGTCGATGGATGCACAAAACGTTACAACGACGATAATCAGAAAGCGTGGACAAAACAGTCACTCTTTGTAAACTGTTAACTGCGAGTGCCGTCTGCTCTAATGTCATTTACGCCGTCATCACCCGGGTGTTGATAGCGCGCGAGCGCAGGTGAGACCTGAACAGCACACGTTGCTGTCTGTATTTAAACTAACTCGTTTAAGCCTTGCTGATTTAAACCTTAAAGAACAAGACACGAAAGAGAACTCGCACGCGCTGTGAGAAGATTTGTGTGCGCTCATCCGAAGCGCGCACACGCTTATTCCAGTCAGCGCGCAAATACTGAGTTCTCTTTCAAGTCTTGCGCTTCGGCGGCCACATTCATACAAAAATTATGTCAATATGCCCGTCCTAGCGAGTATCCTAGCAAACATAGTCGGTTATGTCTTAAGTGAACGTATATTAGTCGAGAAAGACAGCGCATGTGGAACAGTATATGTACTGGATCGTGCATGTCTTAAAGGGAAAACAACTATTCCTGCTGCCTGTATTTAATGTTAAATCAAACAACAAAAAACAAAGAAATCACTCACTGCTCTTGACTGAATAGTTTTTGTAACTTCAATAATGATGAATCTTTATTTATTTTATACAGTAAAGATAATATGCAGTGATATTTTATATTTGATTACTATTTGAAAACTGAATATCTGAAAAACCTGAAAAGCACTGTTCCTGGATCTGTTTTTTCGCTCTTCTTTATTCTTTTATGTAGGCTATTAAGTATCGGATCGGGACTCTGTATCGGCAGATACTCAAAATCAAATGACTCGGACTCGGACTCGAGGGCAAAAAAACGTGATCGGGACATCCCTAGTAAAATATCTAAAAACCACTAGGCCAGTGTTATATATTTTGTTCACTTGAGTACTTACAATATCTCAAATGTTTCCAACTATTTGTAAATCGTGAGGAAATTACAATTTTAACCAAGGCTTCGGGACGTGTGAGGAGTCGCCTGTCAATTGCGTCATACCCGCGTTACCCTCGGTTTCCGGTTTTGTAGAAACCATGGAAACACCAAAGACGCTTTAATATTTACATGTTTTAATAGACAAGGGAACAACTGTTTTAATATATTTATAGACAGAAAACTAATTATTGATATAGCTCAACACGTTTAGTCTTATTGTTTAAATCTAATTTTCTTGATTTTTTTGCGAGTGCCATGCTTTACCGTGCCTCAGAGAAAAACACTATTTTGTCAAGTAGCTAACATAGCATAATCAGATGCAGCTTTATTTTTAGTAGCAGTAATACCGCATTTTCTCCATCATACAATACAGTTTAAAAATAACTGCATGCCATATTTCAACAAATTTCAAGCCATCCAGCATTTATTAAAGTGATATTCTAAAATCGATCAATCAGTGTGTAACAGTGTCTCACAGCAGCCGCCGAGTGAACGCACAGAGAAATGTTAACATTTTCAACACACTTAAATGTATCAAATATGATAAACAGAGCTGCATTACCTCATATTAATGACCGGAAAATCGGAAGCAGCGCCGGCGACTGTGTCATAATAAAAGTTCTGCTGCTCGTGAGGCGTGTGTTGTGCAGTCGCTCCAGCGGCCTCGTTCAGCTCCAACAACACTCGGTCCTGCTCTGCTTCATACTACAGTAATGTTTATAATCGCATCCATGAACATGATTTCTTCCCGAGTCCTATCCCGATTCTTTTGCACCAGCTATGAAGTGAAGACCACATGTCCCAAGATTCCGCACTCAAACTTGGCATCATCAAGCTACGCCTTTGTTTGGAATAGGCCTCTAGCGACCTCTAGCGGACAGAAAATCATACATATTGCACCTTTAATGCAGAGCAGAGGTGGCACGAATATGAATAAAAAATGAAAAGATACTTTAAATATTAAACCACCAGTAGGTGGTGGCAAATCACTGTCTTAATGAGTGAGTCACTGAATCATACATTCAACAATTCATTCAAACAGCTGATTCATTCCGAAAAATCAAGTGACCGTCTTAATTGAATGGGTCACTGATTCAATGACTCACTCGATTCATTAAACTGCGGATTCATTCAGTAATGAAACACCACTGTGTGATCAAAGACTTGGCTTTGTTTAAAACAATTTTCATTGTGAAATAGAGCAAAAACAGAAAATATTGTGTCTAAAATGTATCATAATATTAATTTCTTGCATAAAATCAATTTCACATTAGCAATTATGCAGATATTTAGGAAAAATCTGCACTTTTGCTCGTTTAAAATTGCTAAACTATATCATATGATATAAATATAATACAAAACCCATACAGAGGCTTTTTTGCCGTAATATCTTGAATTTTTAGTGGCATTTTAACTGCATTATAATTCATCACGCAGTCAGTTTTCGCCCTGCATAATGTTTGTAACTAAACAGAATGTGATGTAATGTGACATACAGGTCTGGGTAGGGCGCTTTAAAAGCATTATTCATTTTAAGTTGTTTATTTTTTCTATAATTAATTACACCAAAACTAAAAAGTTGAAAAATTAAAAACATAAATTATTTGTTGTAACTTGTCAGTCCTGAACAACTAGTTGACTAATGGGTCTTAAAGAAGCAATGTATAATTAGACTGGTCTCGGGTTCACCTAAATTGTTTCTTAGGGGGAGGTACAAATAAGATGCTTTCAAAAACAGGTAGAGCAAGTGTATCAGAATGGAAAAGAAGCCTCAAGATGGGTTTAAAAAAAGGACTAATTTTAACTCGCCGCTTTGGGGGATAATAAATAATAACACTAAAAATGTTGACTAGAAATAGTCAATTAAATCCTTATTGTTGAGTCATGAGAAAGCAAGTGCTGAGTTACAGTATGATGTTATCAGAAATATGGCTGAAAACCAAAAAAAACCCTAATTTTCAGGGTTCAGTGCTTTTACATCAAGAAAACGAAGTTAAATCCATGAAACAGCCCACGCTCTAAACAAACTCAATAAACTGGAGCGAGTGAATTCAAATAACACCATCTGTGAGACACAGCCCATTCCAGGAAACTATTCCTCTGAGCCTTATAGTCTTACAACTAAAGACTCATAAACAATGACCAATTAAGTTTACTAAACTCTCACAGCAGCACTAGAACATACCAATGAGTGCCATGCAAACATCAATTCAATCAAAAGAGTCTTTCAGATAATATGGATAAACATTTGTTATTTTACTAAGTCTTAGAAGACTTAGAAACGAGAGCTTCCAGAAATTCCTGATGAGCAGACAGGTGTCAGGTAAACACTAGTGGTGTGACTCCATTTTGTCTCCCTGGAGGACGGCCCAACCCTGCCTTCATCACAACCACTGCAGTCACACGCACACACAAACATGGTATTTCTATAAGAATACGTGTTTTACTAAGCTTATAGCGACAAAATTGATCTAAATGTCCCCGGAAGGTTATCAAAACTTGCCATCTCCTTGCAGCAGATTTTCGTTTGTGTGCAACGGAGGAATTCTTGCTGCCGTTTTGATTTCTTGTCACATTTTCTAAGCTCTTCCTGAGTTCAGCTGGTAAAAATACCAATGTAAGTACACACATACAAAGAGCGAATTTAGTATACTTCACAACATTGTTTTGGATGTAAGTTCTGTCTCAAAACACACATCATAAAAGCAGTTTTTTGTTTTGTAACTTTAGGTTACGTGTTAAAAATGAGTGTGAACGCTAAGCGAACCAGGAACTAAATGCTTCATTTTCTTTTTTGGTCCAGAATCAAAAGAACCAAAACAAGTGTGAACACATTTTACCAATGAATTTTTCATTCATTTTCTCTGTTTGTGAATTCTGGACCAATTCTTAAAAATCATTTAAATTCAGACAGATTCATTGATAAACAATTCAGACTAAATTTGTGTGTCAGTTTCATTCAAAATTTGCTCAAAAGATTGATCCTTTTGCCTTACAAACAACTTTGGTTCTACACCAAATCTAACTAATGAAATATAAACATTAAGCATGTTTTGTAATTTTTTCAGGCTTGGAAAACCTTAAAATTCAATGATATTTCCTAGTTTTCCATCGTCATATGAATCCTGCATATTAAGGAGGATAGTGGATGTGAATAGAAAGTGTCTTTCAGGACATGTATTCTTCATAGGCTTGTGGGTGTGACATGCGTGTATATCAAACAATGATTCATCTATGCAATCAGGCCCTTAGTTGTGATAAAACAGAAGAAACTGTTACGTAACAGTCACATTACCGTCAGAGATTTGTGATGGTAATGAAGTAAGATGACTCAATACACAAATGCCATACACATCTTAGATAGGGAAAGAAACTAGGCAACGATAGGCTAATACGTCATGTTGGCTTAAACAGTTCAAAGGTTTTTGGTGGTGTTGTTTTATACTATCCATTATATCATTTTCACATGTTCAGAGTTCTCAGAAGCGGAAGTTGTCATTGGGTAAACTTCTATAGTGTGAACAGAAACCATTACAAATATAATGTTTGCATTTTCATTTGCTCCAAAAGCATTTCTATGACTTTCCAAGAGAGAGAGAGAGAGAGAGAGAGAGAGAGAAAGAAAACAACTAGAGAGAAAGATCACACTCACACAATAGAACAGTGTTAACTAGTTTTCTGTAATTTAATACCAAGGTAATAAAACACAAAGTGTATTGTTATAAATGTACTTTTTTAATTAAATATTAAAATATTGACTTAGACTTGTGATGTTAATAACTGTGGAAATGCATTATCAGAGTCTGTGAAAAGGGTCCATTAGAGGATAAATTGAGAATCATGTTTTTTTTGTTGTTGTTTCAAATAAGAGATCATGATTCTCCCATGATTCTAAACTGACAACTAAATAAAATATACATGTAAATTACTAGAGGTTCTGACAAAATATTGATTACTGCAGTCTATTTAATTTAATTAAATGTTTAATTAATTAGAATACATTTAAAAAAAATGGTTTGAATGAATGATTCAATGACTCAAAGATTCTCTCAAAAAATCCTTCACTTTATTGAATGAATCAGTGTTTTTGAACAAATCTCTTGAATGCATGATTCAATGACTCACTCATAAGGACTTCACTTGTTTCATTACTTGATGAATCAGCGTTTTTGAACAAATCTCTTGAATTCATACCTGGCTCAGCGGTAGAGCGGACCTGTTCTGAATATACTCCCGGTTTGCACTGAATTTCGACTCCCAGGCAAATTATTACCCTCCTCGTTGAAGTTGCTAACCGATTGCCTAATCCTAACCCCCCCCACCCCCCCCCCCCCCCAATCCTAAACCTACCAATACTTGGGGGGTAATAATTTGGCACAACACCAGTATGATTTTGTCAAAGGTTTAATAGACAGGCAAATCGTTGTCATTTACAAATAAGGTCACGTAGGTGTTTGAAACGAGATCGCAGTCTTTTAACGATTAATCGTGCAGCTCTAGTCCATTGTTAATGTAAAGTGTTTCAAGTTCAATTTATTGTCATACTTCATAAATAATTCTAAATTACAAGTGTAATTTCATACATTTCCAGCCACAACAAAGTTTGTGGGTTTAAACACACCACCCTGCAATGCCATAGGAAAGCGAACAAATGACCACAAAAATATTAGCTACAAATGCACAATAAAATAACAATATTTAATACACTCAATATAGGGCAATTCCAGCGTTATGGACGTGACATTTGGAGTCAAAACTTGAAATATAAACGCTCAAAGAATGCATTTAATAGTAACATATTGAACCGTCTATTTATATATTCATAATCCCTTACTAAAGGAGTCCAGACATTAGAAAAATGTCAGTCTATTCAACTGTTTTATATTTTAGATGAGGGAAATATACAGCGTTACGGACGTGACAAAAAAAGTCACTAAGATTTGGGTGACAACATATTTTTTAAGAATTCTGTGAATTACATTGAGCAAACCAAAAGTAATACTGCCCACTGAATGAAGAAGGGTTGGCTCTCCACAGAGCATAAAATAATAATTTTATTTAATTTTTCATGTTCGCATTAATGAGGAAAAAACAATGTTACGGATGTGACAGTTTTCCGTTACGGATGTGACCGGTCTGAAAGCGGCACAAAAGACTTGGTTTAAAACTGCTTTAAAACTTTCACAGAGACCTCAAGCAAGCATTTAAACCACCAAATACTGAAATCTGGGATACCAGTATGGTAAGACTCCACAATTTATCAAGTTTTTACTAAACTTTATACAAATGTAACGTTATACTCTGTAGTGCAAAAGGTTATGGATTAGACCTATTTCTCATGTTGACCAGCATGTGCGTTGTTCAAGAATCAATTTAGAGACCATGATTTTCCTTCTTACAGAACTGCTTGCTAAAATACATTGACAAATATTTATGTTTATCATAAAGCAGTTTAAAATCGCATGTTTTCCCCACAGTCAGGTGAACCGATTGACACTATTGCCAATCGCAATCATGTCAGTTTTATGTTTTGTGTCTAAATGACCACACGGTTTTTCGTCTAGTTTTCAGAGTTTAAAGCGGAGTCTTGAGTCAAAATGATCAAACTTTATTTCAAGTCAAAATTATTGCAATCTTATTATTTTCATTTTGTCAGCTTGATCGCGCGGATTGTGATCAATATAGGCTAGGCTATTCATTTTTAACCAACCGGTAACGCGACATCCCAATTCTCGAGGGAAGTGTCCTATGAGACACAATGCTCTTCTATAAGTTGTACTGTATCATATAGGCCTACCTTTTGATGTTCATATTTCGTTCTCTGGCAAGAGGAAGAGAAGATCGGTTCATGTGCACCTGATCCGCCGCTTACAGGCGCTGCAGTAGCTAATCTGTCACGCGCCGTAGGCTATTAAAGAGCGACATCTATTGTTTAAATTTTGTTATAAAATCGACTGAATTTGAAAGTTAAACCTTTTTCATATTAAAACTAACAAAGCACAAAGAGTATTGCGATTATTGGATATGTTCTGATATGGTAAGCCTGAAACAGATGATAGCAATATAAAGAAGCAAACTCATAGGATTTAATATGAAGCGTCCGTAACGGTCACGTCCGTAACGCTTATTATGGTTGTTCAGAGCAACGTAGTGAAATGAATTGTTGATCCTAATAAGCATAAACATAATTTAGCTTTGCATATAAAGTTTCAAGTTATTTGCATTTATAATTGTTATATGACATAAACTTAATCTTTAAAACGTTACGGACGTGACAGAGTTCTGAAGCGTCCTGACCTCTTTATTCTAGCTCTTATAAATTCATCAGGCAGTGCTGTTATGACTAAATGAGTGTATTTATTTCTCAGGCATGCCTCCATCTTTCTACACAATGCTTACTGCTAAAATAAAGTTTAAAAAATGGGGTCTTTGATCCCTTTTTTGAAAGCATGAAATATGGTTGGTTGAAAATTTAATTTAAGCATTGTTGCTTACCACATATATTGTGGATAAACAAGGCAATTTTCTTAAAATTTCTGTTAGAGCACATTAATACAGTATATTACAGACCTAAATGGACAATTTAAAAAGGGTTTTGTTCTTTTGGTTAAAACTTTTTTTTTTCATGGTAAAGATGACCTTTGCGTGGAATTGCCCTATAACAAATATAGCTTTACCTAATGGTTTATGCCTAATTTCTCCTGTCAGTTTCAAAACTGATTGTTGACCCTGTAACGGTTTGTCCTGGCCAAACTGATAATAAAATCCAAGGTAAATGCATTTTTACTTGCACTGCAGTTTCCTTCTATGCTAATAATCTCAAAACTGATAAATATTCTGGCCAAATATCTTGGTCTTTCACGACTAATCAGTTCCAATGATAAAGAAAATGGATGTGTGCATTCACAAGCTCTCAATAGATGAACGCATGTATGGGAAATGGAAACTAAATTTCAGCCAATTAGTCTGATTCATACTCTGTCCTCTGCTAAAAATCATCAAGACAAAATTCATTCAAATTGGACCGGAGACAGAGCAGTCGCATTAAGAAGATTGTGGGAGGAAATGAATGCAGGAAGCTGCAGCTCATAATGCAAAAAGAATATTGACAGTAACAAACATCTTCTATATGCCTTCCTCTCCCAGATGAGAGTGAACAGGATTGATTTAGTAGGGTTTTATTATTATTATTATTATTATTATTTAGAGGCCTATCAGTGCTGAAGCCTGCTGTCTGACACCGGTGTGGCATTGACCTATGAATACTGCAAAACAGGCGGTTACACCACCAACCTGCGTTACACACAACTCAAGGTCAGGTGGAACAAGACGGGGGAAAATCACTCTCTCCTGTATACATAATGCAAAGATGTTACAGTACCTGGATACTTTAAATAATCTATATTCCCTTTCCTAAATTGTCATAGTATGCAGCACTAGTAATGTAGCTAGTATGAGTGAAGCATTCAAGTATGAGCTATTTTTAGAACCATTTCAATTTTTAATGAATTGTGACACTTTTTCAATTGATAAAAACTTCCTTCTCATTACTATAGAGTGAAAACAATGCTGATATTTTATTTAAATTTCAAATTATTTATACATTATTACACTGTTCTGATACAAAATAATAATAATAATAAATAAATGGAGTATTACGATAATGAGTATCTAATTTATAAAAGTAAAATTACTTTAAAAGTAAACATTACAATGATGAATTACGGTAATGATAAAGACTAAAACCTCACCAAAAAACTCATTTTCATGGCTGTAATGTGGAACTAATATTGATATTTCATTCAAAGTAATTGCAAAATAATTAAATACTTAGCCAATTTAAAGGGTTAGTTCACCCAAAAATGAAAATGTTGTCATTAATTACTCACCCTCATGTCGTTCCACACCCGTAAGACCTTCATTCATATTCAGAACACAAATTAAGATATTTTTTGATGAAATCCGTTGTCTCAGTGAGGCCTCCATTCAAAGCATTGACATTTCCTCTCTCAAGATCCATAAAGGTACTAAAAACGTATTTAAATCAGTTCATTTGAGTTCTTATATCTTAATATTTTAAAGCAACGAGAATACTTTTTGTGCGCCAAAAAAAACAAAATGCTGACTTTTCAACGATATAGTGATGGGCAGATTTCAAAACACTGCTTCGGAGCTTCATGAATCTTTTGTGTCGAATCAGTAACTCGGATCTTCTATCAAACGGCTAAACTGCTGAAATCACCTGACTTTGGCGCTCCGAATAACTGATCCGATTCGTAAAGCTCCGAAGCAGTGTTTTGAGATCGGCCTAACACTATATTTTTGAAAAATCAGCATTCAACACAAAAGTCAACACAAAAAGTATTCTTGAGGTAGAACTACTGTACTCACATGAAGTGATTTAAATATGTTTTTAATACCTTTATGGATCTTGAGATTTTCGATGGCATTGCTGGTGATGGAGGCCTCATGGAGCCATCGGATTTCATCAAAATATCTTAATTTGTGTTCCGAAGATGAACAAAGGTCTTACGGGTGTGGAACGACATGAGGGTGAGTAATAAATGACAGAATTTTCATTTTTGGGTGAACTAACCCTTTAAGGACCACTGCCCTTTTTTTTTTTAACAAATTATGTTCTTCTTATTTTCATAATTCTCATGACTGCAATGTGGAAATGACATTTATATCTTATTTAAATTGCAATTTAAATAGAAATACAGAGAAGTGTATTGCAATAATAAATCTAATTTAAAAAAAAACTTAAAAAGTATACATTCTGATGTTTTATAGTAATGACAACTTGAGTGAAGTGTGCTTGTTTCTCATAAAAAAATAATTTCACAATGAAAATAAAATCGGTACACTAACAAAACAAAACGTTAAGTGGTAACATTACTTCTTTTTTGGACATGACACCACTCTATTCTCGGAGTATTAAACAAATATCGCGATACACAATATACAGTAGTAATCATTTAGTACCACATTATATTTTAAAATATAAAACCTGAAAGAATTACTCGACCATGTTAAGGGTTTTTATAAGGGCATATACACAAAAGCATGACGTCAATGTCCAGACAAGTGTCAGTGTCGTAGGATACGTGTAAACACATTAACACTCCGAACGAGGAAATGACTTTAACGGCTTAAGACACAGCAATGGATATCCTAGCGGTTTTGATTTCCGTTTTTATGCATAATTGAACTCTCAAGGACACTAGGGCTATAACTTCATCTGTGTTTGTTTGTGTGTGCAGTGCACTGTGCCGCCGACTTCCCCATTTTGCGCTCAGCTCCCACTTACGCCCATTTCATTGCAATGAATGAAGGCGAGAGTCGGCTTACGTCAACTGCGTAACTCACATTTGTGAATGACACCCTATCCAAGTGCATCGAGTATAAAAACGCAACTGGAAAGTAACAAATAAGACGTGTGTCTTCTTATTAAGTTAGATAATGATACATGTAGCGAGCTAAGCTTTAGCATGCGATCGAAGTCAACCCAAAACAGAAACGGGTAACAATAGTAACCAACCTGCCGACGAAATTTTCCAGCACGGAGCTTTTTCCGGCGCTCTGTCCTCCGACCACGGCTATCTGCGGCAGATCCAAGTTACAACTTTGGCCAATGGAACTGAAAGCATCTTGGAGTTTATTGATCAGGGGGATCAAATCCTCCATCCCCCGGTTGCCCATGGTTTCTGACCGTCTCTCAGCGCGCAGGAACGGGCTCGCGGCAGCACGGCGCTCGGGTTACTTTCAAGTGTTCAGTTTCCAGCCTTCAAACGCTTCCAGATCGGGCTGTCAAAGACAAATAACTCATAAATCACTCGCTGACAGGTAGATGGCGCGTATTAGGACGCATTCGTTAAGATCCTTCTTGTGATCTGAGGATCAATCATTCGTAAACTCACAAAACAAAACTTCTCGCTATCATCCGGTCAGGCGACATCCGACCTCCACCGGTGACGCAAGTCCCGCCTCCTGTCAACCGATGTCGTGCTATCCGATTGGTGCGAAAGAGCGCTTCCTGGTGTGTACTGTGTTTTGATTGGCTCGATCTTCGTTTCTAACTCAAACGGCGGAGGAGTGCTATTGGACGGCTCAAATGTCAATTTAGTTTCAGTAAAAATACTAGGAAAAGTCAACGTTGCACATTGAAACAATAATTATAATTTTATTAAATGATACATATACAATTACTGTAAGATTGCCGTGAATAAATTAACCATATTACCGTTTTAATAATTTGTATCAAAATTATTGAGAATTATCATTAATACATTGTTCGGAGTCTCCAGTTTATTATATATCCACTAGTAGAAAAAAAAGTGATCATAAATTTAAGCTGAATTCACACAATAATGCAAATAAATGCTTATTTTAGGATTCTGATCTGGTTTCAGTTAAACTGACTTTTCTGAGTCATTTATTGTGACGGGAAGTCCGACTCATTTCCGCGAATCGGTTCCTTCAAATCAATCATTCATTAATTATTTAACGTCATTACGTGACCGCTGGCGTGACTAACGTAAGTCATGTAGGCACATTTGCCGTTTATAACGCATATACTGTTTTATTAACAACCTGTTTTATTTATGTTGTATTAACAATGTGATATGGTGATTCCCTGTTCAGTTTGTTCGAGCCACAATTCAGCCCATAAAACAAACGAATTATTTAAAATCTATAATATGAATGCATCGTACATTTATGAAAAAGACAGTTAGTTGATTTGATTCGCGTGCGAGTCGTTCGTTTTGAGTCGGATCACTATTTTGAGTCGGATCTTTTTTATGAATCGCAAATCAAAATGGCTGCGCCCTTACACATCAGCACACATGAGTGTAAAGACAGTATGGCATCAGTAAAGGCTGTATCCTCTGCTGCTCCTCTCGCTCTTCGTATCGTGGCGGAGTGTCCCGTGAGCAAGGCGAGGGCATGCACTCTTACTCTGCCCCACTGCGCTGTAAACACCCCGGTGTTCATGCCCGTGGGCACTCAGGGGACCCTTAAAGGCATCACTGTAGACCAGCTGGAGGATCTGGACTGCCAGATATGCCTGGGTAACACGTATCATCTGGGCATGAGACCGGTATGTGAGAGGAAATACTTCAGATTGTCTGATTGTATCATCAGAAGCACTATGTTTAAGACTGTTATTGTATGTGTCCAAACAGGGTCCTGAGTTAATAGAGAAAGCCAATGGATTGCACGGATTTATGAAGTGGAATAGAAATCTTTTAACGGTAATTATTTTTATCCTCAAATTATTCTGAAACACCAGAAGAACTAGTAAGAGTAGTAGTAAGGCAAATTAGTAGTAAAACTAGTAAGAGTAATTGCAAAACGCAAGTAAAACAAAAGTTTGTTTTATATTCTCTCTAATGCAGACAGCAAAGTCTTAAAGGGTTCGTTCACCCCAAAATTAAAATAATGTCATTAATTACTCACCCTCACGTCGTTACACACCCATAAGACCTTTGTTCATCTTCAGAACACAAATTAAGATATTTTTGTTGAAATCCGATGGCTCAGTGAGTCCTTCATAGGGAGCAATGACATTTCCTCTCTCAAGATCCTTAAAGGTACTAAAAACTTATTTAAATCAGTTCATGGGAGTACAGTGGTTCAATATTAATATTATAAAGCGACGAGAATATTTTTGGTGTGCCAAAAAAAAACAAAACAACTTATTTAGTGATGGACGTAGTGTTGTCATGATACCAAAATTTTGACTTCGATACGATACCTAACTTAAATATCACGATACTGATACTTAAACGATACTATGGCAAAAACCTAAAACAGCAGGAAAAGTAAATAAATAGCATATGACAGAACTTCTTTCTTCACCAGTGTTCAGGCTGATAATTCTGGATTTGAGCTTCATTGCTGTGAAGTTAGAGTTAAACATTAAAAATTATATTAAATCTATTATTTTCATTCAATAAAATTGTAAATTATTTGCTGTTATGCTTTTTTGATGTTTTTTTTTAAATACATGTAGGTGTTTTTGACAGTAAGATTATTGTAAAAATTTGATTACTGTAAATACTTAGAGCAATGTTATTAAAGCATAAATTGGTTTAAAATAAATGTATATACCCTTCACATATTTATGTATTTTTAAATTAATTTTAATTTTGCAACCAGATATCACTTATTAAACTTAGACTCAATAATACACCTCATTGCGGAGGTCTGCTTGCACGAGTAAAATAAATAAAAAACACTCATTTAATGTTTGAGAGCATCAACATAATGCTGGTATCACACTAACCTGTCGCTCTTTAAATTCTTTGTACAAATCGGGATATTTGACGGCAAGATGCTTTTGACTCCCTTCGCTTGCGCTATTTTATAACAACAATTTGTGGACGGTCTGCAAGAGCACCTGTATTTGCAACCATACTTCTTGTTTCGTCACCATAAAAGCCATTGCGCAGTTGAGAGGAATAAACACGCACTCAATGTGCCTTTAGAAGCAGCGAGCTGCACGCACACTGCCCCCTGCTGTTGCACATTAGGAAATACAGCTGGCACTCAAAGTACCGGTACTAATAAAATGAAGAACCGTACCGTTTTTGAAAGCAGGGTATCGCGATACCTTTCTAGTACCGGTATATCATGCAACACTAGATGGGCGATTTCAAAACACTGCTTCGGAGCTTTACGAATCTAATCAGTGACTCGGATCTCCTATCAAACGGCTAAACTGCTGAAATCACGTGACTTTGGCGCTCCAATTCACTGATTCGATTCATAAATCTCCGAAGCAGTGTTTTGAAATCGCCCATCACTATATGATGAAAAGTCGTTATTTTTATTTTTTTTGGTAAACAAAAATATTCTTGTCGCTTTATAATATTAATATTGAACTACTGATCTCACATGAACTGATTTAAATATGTTTTTAGTACATTAATGGATCTTGATAGAGGAAATGTCATTGCTGGCTATATATATATATATATATATAATATACATGCATACATATATACATTGCTTTGAATGCAGACCTCACTGAGCCATCAGATTTCATCAAAAATATCTTACTTTGTGTTCTGAAGATGAATGAAGGTCTTACGGGTGTGGAACGGCATGAGGGTGAGTAATTAATGACAGAATTTTGATTTTTAGGTGAACTACCCTGTTTTTGCATTTAAATTTATATGTTTAGCAGATGCTTTTATCCAAAGTGACTTACAATAATGGAACAAAAGCAATTTGTCCAACAAGTTTTTATAGTGAATATAAATTATAGTTTTGCCCTGCTCCGAAAATATTTCATAGGCTACATATGTGGTGTATAAAATACTTTCAAGCCAGCATGAAACATAAGTCTGTCAATTTCAATGTCTTATTGGAAATATTTACATACTAATAAATCATATTAAAAAAAATCTCTTAGAAATATTGGCACATTATACATACAATATTGTGTCCAACACAATATGATAAGGCCCCGCTGCTTCCATATAGGCTGCTATGGTTCCCATATTTCCAATTAAATTATGATAAAGCTGCTTGTTTTCAGACTTTTTTTTTTAATTAACAGAAACTGGGAGTATTGATATATTAAATGATATATTTTCTGATTCCATAAATTGCAAGAACTGCTTGTTCTTCAATAAGCACAACATTTTATGTGTTTATGTGCTTGGTTTTAAGTGCCCATATTATGCTTTTTTTCATATATTACCTTTCAATTTGTGTGTAATAAAGCTGTTTGTGATTGTAAAAGGTCTGCAAAGTTTTTAAAATCATGGCAAATAATGTTGTCTTCTCCTAAAAGAAAGAACTGATTCTGAACTGCCTGAAATGAGTCTTCAGTAATTAGTCTTAGTTTCTGCTCAAACCTACGTAAGTTTGCAACACGTTTGAATAATGTTAGCCTGTGGTCTTCATTAGCTGCCCACAAACGTCTACTTTGACCCTCAAACACTGTAGTTGTAGCTGAGGTCTGGAAGAGTTTGGTTCTGATGCTGTTTTCTGCTTTGCGAAAGCAAATCCACATATGGATCAAGTGCTGAGGAAGCAGAAATTCAGACATTCAGTGCATTTCGTTTCCAACACGCACTGTAAGCGGTCGACCAATCAGAACAGACTAGATTTTGATTGGACTAGACCAATCAGAGCAGAGCAGACCAATCTCGGGGGTTTACAGAGACTGAATCTTTGAACGAACCATTTTCAGAGTCTTTGAGAAACATGCTTTTTATATGCAATATATATTATGAGCAAATGAAAGTGTGTTTTTTGTGTTTCACCCTCAAATTTCTTTTAATAGGACAGTGGCGGGTTCCAGATGGTGTCGCTAGTGGAGCTGTCTGAGGTGACGGAAGAGGGCGTCACGTTTCGTTCCCCTTATGACGGAAAAGAAATCCTGCTCACCCCTGAGCAATCCATCGCAATACAGAACAGCCTCGGTACGAGTCATGGGGTTATTATGCTTAATACTAAAACCATTAAAAAAAGCTTATATAATAATAAAGTTAACATTATAGAGTTAGATCACCCAAAAATGAAAATTCTGCCATCATTTACTCACCCTCCGTTTGTTATGGTTGACCATGTTTGGTCCGTTTACCATATCTGATCAATGTATGTCTGCTGATCAGTGTTTATATGTGAATAAAAGCTTAAATTAAATCTTTTCATCATATAAAGTGATCATGTCTCTTCAGAAGACTTGTGGATTTATTTTATGATCTCTTTATGAACGTTTTGAAGCGTCACAGTTTTGGGTGAACAGACTTTCAATGGAGGGACAGAAAGCTCTCAGATTTCATTTAAAAAGATCTTAATTTGTGTTACGAATATAAACAAAACTCTTACAGGATTGGAACGACATGAGAGTGAGTAAGTGATGAAAGAATTTTCATTGTGAAATAAAAAAAATTAAAAAAAAGAGCTTTTATATTTCAGCTATTGCCAAGCCAACATATTGCCCATTTTAATTTAATTTGAAAATAGAGAATATAAATCTAAAAACAAATTCAAAATATTAAGTCCTGTTGCAGATCGTCGTCTTTCAACCAAATGCTTGTTGAAATCTTTGTGTGCAGGTTCAGACATCATGATGCAGCTGGATGACGTGGTCAGCAGTACGGTGAAAGGCCCGCGGGTGGAGGAGGCCATGCACCGCTCTGTGCGCTGGCTGGACCGCTGTATCAAGGCAAATAAGAATCCAGACCGACAGAACCTGTTCGCCATTATTCAAGGCGGGCTCGATGCCAAACTGCGCAAGGCCTGTTTAGATGGTGAGCGCTGCAGGACTGCAACAGCGGCATTAGTGCAACAGCACAGCGTAAAAACCATATTAAAATGCCATTTACATACAAAAGTTTGGGGTCAGTAGGAAAAGGTTTAAACAAATAAACACTTTTACTCAGCAAGAACACATTAATGTGATCAAAAGTGACAGTAAAGTCATTTATAATATTACAAAATATTTCTATTTCAAAAAAATGCTGTACTTTTGAATTTTCTATTCATCAAAGAATCATGAAAAAAAAAAGTTTCTACAAAAATATTAACGATTATCTATGTTTCCATTCAAAGTTGCGAATTTAAACTGAGCGCAAAATTGGAATATCACACGAAACATTTGCGAATAAAGCACTGTTTCCAGTTGATGCAATCAGGGCTCTTTTTTTAGTACATCATAAATGCGCAGCTGAAACTGAAATAAATGCTGTTGTGATATCTTTGGCTTAGGCATTTCAGAATGACCAAACCTACATTTGAGATGAGTTAGGCGCATTTTTATGTTTATGCATTTATGCACATCTTGCCATTTACGTCCAATGTTTTTTAATGCAATATCGCAAAATTTGCATACAAATAGTGTGACGCTAAAGACTGGAGTAATGATGATAAAAATTCAGCTTTGATCGCAGGAATAAATTACATTTTAAAAGATATTAACATGGAAAAATGTTATTTTAAGTCCCCCTGTGGTGAAAATCAAGTTTTTAATGTTGTTTATATGTCTATATGGTGTTTTTAATATGCTTGAAGACAAACTATGTGCAAATTCATAAGTCAACACCATTGCTGAGTATTTGCAAAAAAAGACTGTTTGAAATTATGAAATTTCAGAAGGCAGCTGTCTGACTCTGAGATGAAGAATGTAAACGCGCTTTGTGTAACATTAGCAACATATTATTTGCTGTTTGTTAACGCAGTCAAGCAAAACGCTAATCAGATTAATTACCGTTATGTGTCCGACATTGTAAAAATTGATACCAATGTGCAGCGTTTACATCAGTAACTTGAGCGAGTTGATCTCTGAGCTGGTGCGAGTGAGTGGATGCTAATTAGCATATTCATAGCTCCGTGTATAATAAATGAAGCAAGGGTGTAGAGTTACATTCAAGCTATTTTAGTTCACTTTAAAATGAAAATTAGCCCAAAATTTACTCACCTTCAACCCATCCTAGATGTATATGACTTTCTTCTTTCTAATGAACACAATCGGAGTTATATTAATAAATATCCTGATGCATCCGAGCTTTATAATGGTAGTGAACAAGACCAACGAGTAGTGCATCCATCCATCCATCATAAACATACTCCACACGGCTCTGGGGGGTTAATAAAGGCCTTCTGAAGCGAAATGATGCGTTTGTCTAAGAAAAATATCCGTGTTTAACAAGTTATAAAGTAAAATATCTAAGTTTCGCCAGTTAAGCTTTTTTCAAATTACGAAAAAAGCTTAACTGACACGACGTCAATTACACTTCAGGATATTTATTAATATAACTCTGATTGTGTTCATCAGAAAGAAGAAAGTCCTATACACCTAGGATGGCTTGAGGGTGAGTAAAGCTTGGGCTAATTTTCATTTGAAAGTGAACTAATCCTTTAAGGCATGAGGCATGAAGATTCTTTTTTAATATGTCATTTTTAATATGTCATTTTGGAGATCAAAGATGAGTTTTAAGGGATAAAATTATTGACTACAGGGAGACTTTAAATTTGAGTAAGATTTCAAAATATTACTGTTTTCACTGTATTTTTGATCAAAGAACTGTTGCCTTGGTGAGCAGAAGGGACTCATTTAAAAAATCGTACCAACCCTGAAACTTTTGAACAGCAGTGACCCTGAAAAGGTTTTGGACACTTCTAAATGTCTGAATGTCATTGCATAAGAGACAAAATATCAAACCAAAAAAAAAAAAAAAAGACATATTTCTCAGAACACCCTTTAATTTTCTGAACTATTTTTTGAATGACACTTCACCAGCTGGAGTCACAGCTGGTTTCAGAGTCATGTCCCTGCAGAGTAACCACAGATGTCGTTCATCACACTATGAACATGGTCCGCTAACATTCGACAAATACAACCTGAAGCATTTAAACATATTTACACCCCACCTTGCTAGAGTTTTTCCTTTTCGTTTCTTCTCTCAGAAATGACGAAGCGTGATGTGCCGGGCTTCGCCATTGGTGGGTTGAGTGGAGGAGAGGAAAAGGATGACTTCTGGAAGATGGTGACTCTCAGCACAGACCACCTCCCCAGAGAAAAGCCCCGCTACCTCATGGGAGTCGGGTAAGACATTGTGCTTGTGTTTTCGTTTACTGTTGTTACACTTTTCATTATTTGTGAGAATTGGTTGTTGATTGTCTCTTTTGCTGTGTGTTTTAGCTATGCGCTAGACCTGGTGGTCTGTGTGGCCTTGGGCTGTGACATGTTTGACTGTGTTTTCCCAACGCGAACAGCAGTAAGTGTTGGACTTCTGTTGACCTCCCCTTCTGTTGATCCTTCAGAAATCACTTTAATATGTTCAAAAGAACAGCATTTATTTGAAATGGAAATCTTTTGTAGCCATGTAATTGTCTTTGCTGTCACCCCTAACTCTCTCTCTCTGCCTTGGTTTGCTTTTGTAAGAGAGAGCTTTCATATCATAAATATTAAGATATACCCAGATATTTTTTTTTAGCTATATCATCGACTCCTACTTTCATTATTATATAATCTTCCTATTCTACAATGTTTATAAAAATGCAGTCCTCAGAAACATTTTATTAGAGATTCTGCAATGCTTTGGTCAGTCAGGATAAACCTAGAAGAGTTTTAAAGGGGTCCTCTTGTGCTTTTTTACATTTTCAGCTTTCTTTAGTGTTTAATGTTGCTGTTTGAGCATGACAAAGGTCTGTGACATTACAAAGCACAATGTCACTTCAGAAAGTGTTATTCTCTATATTAGTAACAGTGTTTCTGAACTCCCCGAAATGCCTTGATTGTAGTCTAGAGTTTTCTTCTGGGAACGAACACCTCACAATATTCCTCATTTTAAAAAAATAAATCCCGCCCAAGGAAGGCATATGCAAAATAAAAAGGCCGAGGCCTGGTTGAGTTGAGTTAGTAGTGTGTTGAAACTTGCTGTTACGGTAGGGCTGTTACATTTCCGAAACAATTTCAAAGCCGTTGGCCAATCACAACACACTGGTCCAGCTGACGAATCAGAGCACATTCCACTTTTCAGAAGGAGGGACTTCACAGTGCCCAAGGAAGTCGACCGGAAGTTGATGTCGGCCGGGTGCCGCCATCTTGTAGCAGAACTTCACTTGCGTTAGCATCCCCATTGACTCCCATTCATTTTGGCGTCACTTTGACAGTGAATAACTTTACATCTGAGGCGTTTAAAGACTCCATTTGTCCATTATTTATTTCCAAAGATACACGACAATGTATAAAGTGCTCCATTACCTTCTATGTTACATTATGGCCCCGTAGAAACAGTTTTTGTAAAAATAAGCTAACGATTGCGTCATAACCACTCGACTCTCTGTCGCACATTAGAGAAATTACTGACAGAATGGGAAGAGATGTGCTGCAACAATGTCAAATATGTGAAAAATAATGTGTTTTTGAACATTCAAGCATGAAAACGTATTATAAAAATGCATCCTAAGGCTCTGTTTCCACCTGGTATTAAGATGTGGTCAATCGGATCACAAGTAGATAAGGGAGACACACTCGTATACACCTGGTGTTTTAATCCGTCTCTTCTGTCCACTTTCAACCACTTCTGTCCTGATTTCTTCAAGGGTCTATAGGTGGGTAAATGTATGGATTTTTTCAAATCTTTCGAGCTAATGGACAAAATAAGCTCACGCAATTTACATATGAATGCAAAAGGAGACGATGGAAAAACATGCGGAGAGCAGCAGCTTTCGTTTCTGCTCTGACAGACCTGCCGAACGTTGTGAGTGCGTGTTAGAAATCAGGAATGGTGAGAGAACATTGTGCTTGGTATGTTTTTCATCTTCAATCAAACTTGGGTCTTCGGCCGACAAAGTTTAAATTCCGTCTGGCTTGCGCATTTCCCATAATGTTTACACATTCAGTCAGTAGATGAGAATAGGTGGTCTTTTGGTGACCACTATATGAGCATTTACACTACGAAAATAATCAAATGTGTTTTCGACTACCTCTGGAAGTGGTCGAAAGTGGACAAGCTCAAAACATTTTAGACTCCATTTATACCTGTATTTAGCGTTGTCAAGTCAAGTCACCTTTATTTATATAGCGCTTTTTACAATGCAGATTGTGTCAAAGCAGCTTTACATTGATAACTGGTACTGAACATAATTTTGGTTGCACAGCAGCTCTTAAATAATAGTGTCAATGCAGGCAGATCAAAGCACTGTTGAATAAATGTCAAGAATACTGTTGAATATCAATTGTCAAGTCAAATGTCAAGTGTCCCCAACTAAGCAAGTCAAAGGCGACGGCAAACCAAAACTCCAACAGGTGACATCAGGTGGCAAACAAGTGTTAAAATGGAGAAAAAAACCATGGGAAAACCAGGCTTAGTTGGGGGGCCAGTTCTCCTCTGGCGAACAGTGCTTTGTTACGATTTGCTATCATAAGTCCGATAGGATCGCAACATTCAAAGTATTTATTTCAGTTCCATCCAGTTGAGCATCGTATTCATCACGCCGGTATGGACGGTTTGTTGAGGAGCTGTGCTACTGGCTGTCGTGTCGATGAGGCCTTCACAATAGATGATCTAGTTGACTCGATCTCTGCTGATACTTCAGGGCTGCGTTGTGGTCGTGTCCAATTGAGGATCGTATTCATCACGCCGGTATGGACGGTTGTCCACTTGTGATCCGATTGACCGAAACGCATCTTAATACCAGGTGGAAATGGCCCAAAAAACAAAATCAAGACTCATAACAGGTCCTCTTTAAGGCTTTAGAACTCTGCAGAAATACTTGGATAAATCCAGGATAAATGTTTACAATGATCTTGTCAGTATTTCTCTAATTTTAATGAGGCAATGTCTGGTTGTTTCAGAGATTTGGATCCGCTTTAGTTCCCTGGGGATCTCTGCAGCTCAAACAAAAACAATATGCTAAAGACTTTCAGCCGATTGATCCTGACTGCCAGTGTCCCACCTGCAGGAGGTACAGACATCTGTCTGGAATTTAACAGCATAAATTATTGGATTAGTATGCTGATGTTCATCTGTTTGCTGTACTTGGATGAATAGTTCACCCCCTTTCCCCGACCACTTCAGACCATTTTGATCCATAAATGATCCTTATTCCATACAAAATCTCTCTCTTCTAAACCTAAATCCTTTTTTCTTTGTCTCGACAATGGCAGACACAGTCGGGCTTACCTTCACGCCTTGTTCAAGAGTGACACTGCAGCCATGCATCACATCACCATCCATAACATCTCTTACCAGGTAATTACCAACCACGGTGACAAATGTACTACGTGTTTTTTTTTTTTTTTAATACCATATCTATTATTATTGCTGTCACATTATTTCCTCCTGTCTACATTAGCTCACCCTCATGCGTTCAGTGCGTCAGAGCATCATAGATCAGAGGTTTCCTGAGTTTGTGAAGGCGTTCATGAAGAGGATGTTCCCGTCCACTGTGCAGTACCCCAGCTGGGCTGTAGAGGCACTGCAGTCAGTCAACATAAACCTCAGCTGAAGCCGACATCAGGAACATGATGAGAGCTGCATTTTAAGAGAAGAAAAAGACTTGCTGTTTTTTAATGGATTTGATTTTTTTGGTGTTTCTTTTTTAAATACTAACATTTTTAAAGTAAAATATCTCTGTTTTGTAAATAAAAACTATCATTTTCAATTGCATCCACATCAAATAGTTTGTTCTTTATCATTCATTATATCAATATAATCTTGTTTGTTCAACCATTAGCGAAGCAATGCGTTTGTGTAAGAAAAATATCCATACTTAAGTTATAAAGTAAAATATCTAGCTTCCGCCAGACGGCCTTTCCGTATTCAACTTAGGAAGAAAGTGTAACGCCTCTTGCAGTTCAAAACGCTTATTCTATGTCCTACGCCTTCCATATTCAAAGCTTAAAGGGTTAGTTCAACCAAAAATGTAAATTCTGTCATTAATTATTCACCCTCATGTCGTTCCACACCCGTCAGACCTTCATTCGTCTTCAGAAAACAAATTAAGATATTGTTGATAAAATCCGATGGCTCAGTGAGGCCTTCATTGCCAGCAAGATAATTAATACTGATTCCAAACAAAAGATTCATAAAGCTTCGAAGCTTCATGAAGCAGTGTTTTGAAATCGTCCATCACTAAATATTGTTGAAAAGTCATTATTTTGTTTATTTGGTGAACAAAAAGTATTCTCGTCACTTCATAACATTTGAACTGTAGAACTGTTTTAAATATGTCTTTAGTAGTTTTTTGGGCGTTTGAAAGTGTTAATTGTCTTGCTGTCAATGGAGGCCTCACTGAGCCATCTGTATTCTGAAGATGAACGAAGGTCTTATGGGTGTGGAACGACATGAGGCTGAGTAATTAATGACGGAATTTTCATTTTTGGGTGAACTAACCCTTTAACTGAAACAACGCCAGTTAGCTTTTTCTATAAGTTGAATTGGCCTACGGAAGGCGGTCTGGTGGAAGCTAGATATTTTACTTTATAACTTGTTAAAGGGATAGTTCACCCAAAAATGAAAATTTGATGTTTATCTGCTTACCCCCAGCGCATCCAAGATGTAGGTGACTTTGTTTCTTCAGTAGAACACAAATGATGATTTTTAACTCCAACCGTTGCAGTCTGTCAGTCGTATAATGTTTGTCAATGGGAACACCATCTATAAGAGAAAAAAAACATGCACAGACAAATCCAAATTAAACCCTGTGGCTCGTGACGACACATTGATGTCCTAAGACACGAAACGATCGGTTTGTGCGAGAAACCGAACAGTATTTATATGATTTTTTACCTCTAATACACCATGTCCAACTGCCTTGAGCGCACGTACACCATCCGGAGGTGTGTACGCGCTCTGACGTGGTTTACGCAAGTGCCGGAAGTGATTTCTCGCACGTATACGTCACTCATTGTTTACACAGTGCACTTACATTGCAAGAATGACAGCTAATCAAAATGGTACCTTAGCTTATCCGGATTGTTCAAACCAATTAAAAAATAAAAGATTACGTTCTCTCGTGCAAATTCATTTGGGAGTGGTGACTTTCCACATGTTCCCAATTTCTGAGCCTGATCACCTGAAGTTATGGTTGATTGCACTTCAAACCATCAGCTGTGCCTATGGTTTTTCCACATCCATCTGAGGTATGTGAACAAAATCTTTGTATGTGTCCTTTTTATTTGTAAAGCCCTTATGAAAAGTAACAAAATAAAATGAAGTTTTGATTTTTGATGTTTTTAGTGGTTTACTTCCATTTGTATAACAACTGTCGTACTACAGGCACATGTTTAAACTACACCAGAGCACATACACACCTCACGCACCGGATTCCATGTGTGCGATCAAGGCAGTTGGACATAGTGGTGTATTAGAGGTACAAAATGATATAAATACTGTTCAGTTTCTCGCACAAACCGATCGTTTCGTGTCTTAGGACATCAAAGTGTCGTCACGAGCCGCAGGGTTTAATTTGGATTTGTCTGTGCATGTTTTTTTACTCTCATAGATTTTGTTACCATTGCCATGCATTATACGACTGACAGACTGCAACGGTTGGAGTTAAAAATCATCATTTGTGTTCTACTGAAGAAACAAACCTACATCTTGGATGCCCTGAGGGTAAGCAGATAAACATAAAATTTTCATTTTTGGGTGAACTATCCCTTTAAATATGGATATTTTTCTTACACAAATGCATCGTTTTGCTTTAGAAGGCCCTGGAGCTGTGTGGAGTACGTTTATGATGGATGGATGCACTTTCTTCAGCTTCATACACGTTTCCCGTTCACCGCCATTATAAAGTTTGGATGCGTCAGGATATTTATTAATATGACTCTGATTGTGTTCATCAAAAAGAATGAAGTCATAAACACATTGGATGACTAGGGGGAAAAAATCTTACTGACCCCAAACGTTCAGACACTATTTTGCATATCACCTTAGACTTGAATGATCCTTACTGTGTTTTAATGGCATTCGGCATCATTAAAGCCATGGTGTGAATCGCTCTAATGCCTCAACTGAACACATGAGCCGGGAAAAAGACCATCGAAACCTTTAAAGGTTAAGGTTATATATAAAACCTTTCAGTCGCTAAGCGGGGAAGATTTATTGTGCTTCTCCCACAGGCAGCCACTAGGGGTCAGAGCGCTCAAGATCTCACTGTGGAATGGATTAATATTGACAGCTTCAGAGCTGCAACTGGAGACTCGATTCTGTTCCAGTGGAGAAATCGAATGTGACAACACAATTAATTTGACTCTAGCGTGGAAATTTGACTTCTTTGATTTTGATTGCATTATTATGCTAACTGCATGCATATGCATGCGGATAAAGCATGTCAAACACCGCAACAGGTGTTCCCCTTCACTTTCGGCACATTTCACGCGGCTTATTTGCAAACCTATCACATTTGAGTGGGTAAATTTGCTGCACTATTTTTGGTAAAGCTGATGTGAAATGAATCTTTTATGGCAGCGTTGGAGATGGGTATTTCATTGCCTACATTACTGCTTTTTGATTGACTGTAAGCTTTGATTGACATAGCAGGCATATAAACGGAGTTCAAGTAAGTGCGTGGACTTGTTGCCATCTCATGCATTTTACAACAATGCAGCAGACGAAATTACTTCATGCGGCGTGCAAGTAGATGGATTATAAATGAACTTGCCCACCCCTCAAATAGCACATGCTTCAATCAATACAGGACAATGGTGAAATAATGCACTGCAGCAATAACTGGTAACTGTTACAGGTGATGTGAAACAGCTTGTGTCAGCAGTGGAGCAGGATGTCCAGGCAGGCGCTCTGTCTTGTGTCAGTGTTTTGTGAGCTCGGGGAGGCACCAGTTGCTCAGCCGCTGCTGTGATAGTGGATCCGCGTCTCTGTTACTGAGTGATGACAACACTTTATATATGTGAGCGACCTGAAACAATCACAGCGGAGGGATAAGCGAGGGCGAAGGCGTTTAATTTCCACCCCGCGTTGATTTGTGCCCTGTTCCGACTATGGTGGAGCTGGAGAAGGAGGTTCTGCCGCTGCCGCCGCGGTACCGGTTCCGAGACCTGTTGCTCGGGGACTGGCAGACGGACGACAGGTAGAGCAACTTCAACTCTTCAGCTTATGTTTACATACGTGCTTTACCAATGACACACGCTTCCAGTTGAAATAACTACATATGAACACTGCACAAGGAATTAACGTTACTCAAGAATTATGGGCATTGAAGCCTACTAGTGTGAATATTAGTAATAGCCGTAGTATTAGCATTGGTAGAGTAACCTACTTGTATTGGTTGTATCAGTAGCTATTGGTATTTATAGAGTAGTAATTGGAATGCAATACTGCTACTAGCTTTAGTAGGCTAATATCATTAGTATAAGAAAAAGTATATTATAATTATTAATATTATTAGTAGACTGTTACAGCCTGCTTGTATCAGTGTGAGTATGTATTATACAGTCTTTAAACTTATTAAGCATCTTGTGATGCCCACAAATGCTGTCTAGCTAGGCAGTCTGTGTGTTTATCCTGGCTTGCGTAGTTGTTTAATGCAGTCTTTTACGCAGTCTGGTCACATTTAGATCTCTTTGACTTCAAACAGCCATTTTACAGACAGCAAAAGCAGAAAAGGATGAACTGACAAATATTTGGGTTTGTGCATGCTTGTATCATGTATCTAATATCTAACGTGATGATGTTTTGCACACCTCAGATGATATTACTGCTTGTTTATTCAGTTCAATCTAGCAGTTTATAGTGCCATGCATCACTGGGTCTCCAAATTAATGCAGAAACATGAAGATGGTATATTTAAAATATTTGTTTAATGGCATCTTTTTGTATACTATAAATGAAGGCCAGTATCACCAATACCAACACTGCTATGGATGTCTCTATAAATGTTTTTCTCTCCCTCTCTCCCTCTCTCTCTCTCTCTCTCTCTCTCTCTCTCTCTCTCTCTCTCTCTCAAATTCTGAGGATGAAATGAGAAATTATAGCTGTTTAACGGTAACATTTTACATACCAGTACAATTCTCGTTTCCATTTTTTATTGCACAACAAAAATTACTTGCATAACTAATATTTCGTTCAAACAATTTTAAAAACAAGACAAAATAAACAAATTGCAAGTGATAGCACAAATAAAAAACATTGCAAAGTAAATAAACAGTGCTTTAAGTTTTTCAGGTAGTTGTAACAGTAATATTCAGGTAAGAAAAACTACAGAAACTGAATAAAGTAATAAAATGTAAAGTAACACGCATTGTCTTTATTGTATAAGTAGCCTAAAACATAGATTAATCCTTAATAAAGCTACAAAAGTTATTCAGTCAAGAGCAGTGAGTGATTTTCTCTTTTCTTTGATCAACAGACTGCAGCAGGTATATTAGGCTGCTGTCACTTTAAGATTGCACACCTGACACTCATCCGTTTTTCTATTTAAGGTCATTTAAGATTTCTTAACTTATTTAAAGGATTAGTCCACTTTCAAATAAAATTTTCCTGATAATTTACTCACCCCCATGTCATCCAAGATGTTCATGTCCTTCTTTCTTCAGTCAAAAAGAAATGAAGGTTTTTGATGAAAATATTCCTGGATTATTCTCCTTATAATGGACTTCAATGGAGCCCAAACGATACCAGACGAGGAATAAGGTTCTTATCTAGAGAAACGATCTGTCATTTTCATATGCTTCATATGCTTTATATAGACAAACGTTCACCTTCCAAGTGCTTCCACCAAAACCGCATATCCGTATTCATCAAAAAGCTTACGCTGTTTGTCCTACGCCTTCCCTATTCTACTTACGGAACAAACGCAGCGCCAGATAAATTTTTTCCGTAAGTAGAATAGGGAAGGCGTAGGACATACAGCATAAGCTTTTTGAAGAATACGGAAAGCGGAAGCACTTACAAAGGCGATCATTTGTTTATATAAAGCATATACATTCACTTTTTTTTTCGAAAATGACAGATTGTTTCTCTAGATAAGATTCCTCGTCTGGTATCACTTAAAGCCCTTTGAAGCTGCACCTTCAACCGTTTGGACGCCATTGAAATCCACTATAAGGAGAATAATCCTGGAATGTTTTCATCAGAAACCTTCATTTCTTTTGAACTGAAGAAAGAAAGACATGAACATTTTGGATGACATGGGGGTGAGTAAATTATCAGGAAAATTTTACGAGGATAATCGCCAAAACTGGCATTATTATATAATTTTGTGTGCTTGTCTGTTCAAGCCTGATGAGATGCAAAAGAGAACTTAGTTCAGTACTCGCACGCTGTCTGATTCGGCTTTCGGGAAGTTATTTTTCCTCCTTTGCACAGAAGTAAAAATAAGATGGAAACACCATTACAGCGATATTTTTAACAAACATCCAGACGCCGTCTGCTCTGCTGAGAGAGATGTTTAGATGAATATAAATGTGTGCTGCGTGCTTTTCGAACGTGATTAATACATGAAAATTCTTAGTCATATTTTTAATGGGTTAAACAGAAAATATTAATCACAGAAACAAACATATTATTTTGACAGTCCTAATATATAGATAGGCCTATTTCAATCACTTATCAATCACTCAAGTGTAGCAAATCTAAAGAGTAGTCAACGCTTTCTTAAATGTCAATTTACCTGTAATATCGTGGTATATTGTGAGAGCGACGGCACCTAAATGTTCACATGAGCTAAATATGCCATTTAGCCAGACAGTGGAACATAAAAATCTGCATTGTATGTTTGACACTCCGTTGCTAGGTGAGGAATGAGGACCAAAACACTTTAGTCCTTTAGAAAGATAAGAATGAGTTTTCTCCCTTGCTTCTGGTCTTCCTGAGTGGGCGTTTAAAATGCACTAATTGGCGAGCGCTCATTCGTAAGAGGGTTAAAAGTAGGGGACATGTCTTCATAAATGGTGCAACTACTTCAGGTGATAATTCCTCATTTGAAACAGCCTCCATTTGACAGTTTCAAAGGGATCTCATTACTGAAATCATATCTAATCACTCTCACCTACTGGGGATTGATTATGTTATTTGCCTATCAGAGAGCGTGCGGGGGTGGCAAATGCTGTGGTTTGTCGCTCTCCCCGTGGATGCGTTTTGTAGTACAGCAGCTGATAAAGATAGAGAAGCTTGTTTCCTGTACAGACAACCCACTGAACATTGTCACTGCATAAAGCTTACAATCCAATTCTGTGTGTGTGAAACATTAACCTGCTCAACCTGGCTCCCTGAAGACTCGCATAAGGATGTCTGGCTCCTTCGGCTCTGAATTAAATGGGAAGACCTCGGAAAGGTAAAGGCAAAAAGCAAAGTCCAAGTAGGCAAATCACTTTATGCCAATGTAAAAAGAATATGGGCATTAAAGGAATACACCTTCTGTCATGATTTAGTTTCATCATTATTATTGCAGCATAAAAGAATCATAATAAAAAAAAATAAAAAATCATCTGCTCTTTTCTATCCGTATGTTTTTTTAGGGGCAGTGCCTTCTCAAAACAATTGGATGAGAAAATAATCCATATTACAAAAAAATAAAACAATGCAAAATTACAAAATGTGACATTAAATCACTTGTTTTTCTAAAGTAACACTGATAAATCCCACCTCTTGTTTTCATGTGAATCAGTCTGAATTAACAAAATAATGGTGTTAATGGGAAGACTAATTAAAAAGTAAGTAAACAACTTAAAAAGTAAGTTAGCTGGTTGCCTTAACATTTTGAGTTCATTGAAATTAAAAATTTGAGTTAATACAATGAAGCCGATTGGTTTAATCAACAGAAACTCAAAATATTATGTTATCTGAACCACATTAATTATCTAGGTTGATTTGACAAAAGAAAAAAATGTTATGATAACAAATCATGATTTTTAATTTTTTATTTTTTTACAGTGGACCAGTGTTGACCATGCTTTATCACTAATGAAAATGCTGACTGTTAAAAAGAACATCTGAACATCAGTTCACAAGTATAATATATTGTTTAAATTGTTACTGCCTTGAGTTGTAACCCAATCTCACGGCAATTCGTACGTATTTTACGAGGTGGCTAAATTGTAGAGCGACTGATATATCGATTCACTGATATTTTCCCCAATATTTGAGCATTTTACCATAATCGGATATCGGTTTTGTAATATCGGATTTACCGATAAACGCCACCATCTTGTGGGTGTTTTGAGAATTGTGCGCAAGATCGCCTTTACAGCGTATCTGAAGGGAGACGAGACAATGGTGTGCACATGTAAAGTAGCGTATACATACCTGCTTTGCTGTAATTAGTAAACTTTATTTAACATAACATCCATTAATGCACAAATTAGATGTTACAAAAATGTCTGAAATGTAGCTAGTTAATAGAGACAAGCTCATGGAGTCACGTAAGATAATCTGTCAAATCCTGACCCAATAATGATGTAACTTTGCATGAATTAAATAATACAGCCATGAATGAGCACATGTTGGAAATAAAAGCGCTGAATTTAATTCTCTCTCTGTTGTCTATGTTCATCAGTAGTCTCGTGAAGTCGTCTGCATTTTGCTGTTCACTCAGCGGGTTGATGCTCAGGAACGGCCACCACATGTAACTTTTAACAAGATTCACTTGTTTAAAACACCGTAATTATATAAACATTTACTATATAACCATTAATTCGCTAATAAACATCCAAGTAAATGCAACTCTATTGAAACCAATTATTTATTATCTCCGCGAGCGATCACAGTTTGAGTATAGTTCTGTGTAAATGCAAAGATAAACAGCACTTTATCAGCAGATATTTCAAAATCTAGAATGACAAAAACATTATTAATAATTCTGATATAACATACCAGTTGAGAAATGCAATAAATACAATGTTTTGTTTGTTATAGTCCAATATTCCAGAGAATATTATTCAGTTATTTAACATTATCCAGCGATTAGTTCACTTTCTAATTAAAATTCTGGCAGTGTAGACGCTGCTAAGTGTATTACTGCCCTCCACAGGTCAAAGTTTGAACTAACTGTTATATACCTGCACTAGCATATTGTATATGACAATTTAGTTCAAACTTTTTGACCTGAGGAGGGCAGTAATACACTTAACAGTGTCTACACTGCATGAATTTTAATTTGAAAGTGAACTAATCCTTTAATAGGCTAAAGAGTGAAGAATAATTTGCTGCATAATGTTCTGGAATGTTTTCATCAAAAACCTTAATTTCTTTTCGACTGAAGAAAGAAAGACATGAACATCTTGGATGACATGGGGGTGAGTAAATTATCAGGAAATTTTAATTTCAAAGTTAACTAATCCTTTAAACAGCTTATAAATCTACTAAAGCTGTAGTTTAAAATTAAGTATTACATTTCTGCAAAGTTGATATGACTCCTGTCTTTAATTTTCTCCATTTGAAAACATTAGACATTCTACATTTATTTTGCTTATTGTTAACATTAGTGTTGCTGCTGATGCTTTTTATAAATAAAATTATTTTTGTAATATGAAGATTAAAATTATCAAAATGTATTGGTGTATAAATGAGGTTTCCTATGCAAGGAGGGAGTGACTGTTATAAATAAAATGGTTTGTTCAGTTTAATGGTATTGTAGTCGTGTCAAAAATAGAAGTATAATAGTAAATAAATATCGGTTCTGCATATTGGTTATCGGGCACATAAACACAAAATTTATCGGTATCAGTTCTAAAAAAACAACATTGGTCGATCACTACTAATTTGTACGGATTTGTACGACCTCACTCGTACAAATTTGTACGTTTTTTGCTAAATCGTAGGTATTTTACAAGTTGCCAAATTAGTATGAATTCGTACAAATATCCTACACCTAACCCTGCCCATAAACCTACCCGTCATCAGGGTTTAGACAAATCGTATGAGTTTGTACGAGTGAGGTCGTAGGAATTAGCCACCTCGTAAAATACGTACAAATTGGCCGTGAGATAGCGTTTCTGTAACGAAGCGGGACTGGGGCGGAGATCCATTTGCAAGCTTTTATTACAAAAGTAAGCGTGGTCGTACAGGCAGGGTAAATCAGGAGCAAACAGGTACAGCAGAGGGTTAGGCAGAATCGTAGTCAGGGCACAGGCAGTAGATCGAGGCAGGCGGATATCATTCACAGAACAGTATAACAGGCAAGGGTCAGGACAGGCAGCAACGGGTCAATACACAGGAACAGGCAAGATCAAACACAGGCAGACAGGATACAAGGTACGCTCAGAATTGTCACTAGGAATCAAGACTTCGCGGTGAGGTGGTGTGTGTGAAAGTCCTTTATAGTCCTGGTAATGCGCGGCAGCTGGGTGTGGTGATTAGTGGAGTGATTGGTGGAGTGAGTGCAGGTGAATGGCAGTGAGGATTATGGGTAATGTAGTCCGGGAACTGACAGGAACAGACGGTGATCGTGACAGTTGGAATGGATGTAAAAATGCTTAAAAAAAAACCTAAATTTATGAGATCTATACTTGGTGTTAATAAATAGAACATTAATTACATAGTTAAAGCTGCTGTCCGTAAGATTTGCCTCTTAGTGGCCATCTCTGTTTGAAACCTGCAATTGCAGTGATATGCGGAATTATTATCATTACGTGCGTTGTGCATCAGAACATTATTGTTATACTTTTTTCTCAAATTATTAATGTTAACAACATCAGCATTGTATGACTCTGTGTATTTAGTGTGTGTTAGCGTTACCTGTAAATTTCAATTTCTGTAGCCACTCTGCAGTCCGAAGTCTTTTGCATTTGTCTTCGGGTTCCTCTCCAGTTGTTGCTGGTGATTGTCATTTGGACCTTTCAGGATTACAATCCGCCATCAAAATGATAAGTTTAATTATTGTATAGCTGCTGTGAGAAAAGGCTATAAATGATCCCCTCAGCAGCATACTATATGCATAGTCTAGCAGAGACTCCTATCTTTCTGTTTACAGATGTGACGTAATGACGCAAAGATGGACTGCTGCATACTCGAATTTCCTGTGGAAATCCACCAGTATAATTTTATTATAAAACATTATTACAAGCTTACTGTTGTGAATCGGGCTAAAGTAAGGAAATAGTTTGGAACACTGGCTGATTATGTACAAAAATTGATTTTGGATCATTTTTAACTAAAAAAAGTTACGGACTGCAGCTTTAATGTAAAAGTTCAAAATTACAATTTTTTTGATGTAATGTTTATTTAACCAGGAAAATGTGACACCACATATGTAACTATGAAGATCCAAGAACAGAAATCATCAAAAGAGTAATCATTATTACTTATGTATTATATTTCAAGGTCCTTGTGTGGAAAACAGCTTATGAATCATACTAAATTATGTTTTTTGAAAATGTAAAAATTCAGAAAGTTTTCTGTGAGTATTGTTTAGGGGTAGGTTTAGATTTGGGGATAGAATATGTAGTTTGAAAAAATATGAAAATCATTATATCTATGGAATGTCCCCAGAAAGCATAAAAACCCAATGTGTGTGTGCGCACTTTTTTGTGACATATCAGGACAAAAATTTGTATAATGACATGGGTATGACATAGGTATTACAAGGAGAGGGTGACTTATGATGACATTACCCCATGTCCCCATTTTCAAAAGGCTTATAAATCATACAGAATGAGTTTTTTTGAAAAAGTAAAAATGGGCACAGTTTCCTGTGATGGTTAGGTTTAGGTGTAGGGTTGGTGTAGGGCGATAGAAAATACAGTTTGTACAGTATAAAAACCATTACGCCTATGAAATGTCCCCACAATTCACAAAAACAAACGTGTGTGTGTGTGTGTGTGTCAGAGGCAGTAATTCCTCCTCCCCATGCCATGGTGTTTCTCACTGTGTGCTGTCACTATCATCTCCTTACATGCATAACAAAATACTGTCTGGTTATCTAGATAGACAACACACAGTGGCCTACTGCAATTCAAGGGATTCCCTGTGATCCATGTAATGGTGTCCTGTGGTGGTTGGAGAAACAGTGTTCTTGATGGAGATGGTGATATTATTTTGTCAAATTATCCTCCTATTAAAGGGTTAGTTCATCCAAAAGAACAGTGGCTTGCACAGACCTCCGTGTAGAAATCGTGTTCCTAAATCACGTTCCGGGGGCACATCGATATGACCACTTTCACAGTTAAAGAGGCAAGGGCTCAAGCCATTTTAGGCAATTTAGAAATCCTGGACAGGACGCGTCCTGGGAGAATGGCACATATGGTCACCCTAGGTAAATGGAACGTCAAGCATGTTTGCTTGACGAGCAAGAACCAATCAGGTTCATTTTCGTGAGTAACGCAGCACATGTGAGCTTCCTCGAGAACCAATGAGGTTCATTCTCGTGTTACGCAGCACGTTTGAGCTTCCTCGAGAACCAATGAGGTTCATTCTTGTGTTACGCATCACGTTTGAGCTTCCTCGAGAACCAATGAGGTTCATTCTGGTGTTACGCATCACGTTTGAGCTTCTTCGAGAACCAATGAGGTTCATTCTCGTGTTACACAGCACGTTTGAGCTTCCTCAAGAACCAGTGAGGTTCATTCTCACGTAACTCATCACGTTTGAGCTTCCTCGAGAACCAATGAGGTTCATTCTTGTGTTACGCATCACGTTTGAGCTTCCTCAAGAACCAATGAGGTTCATTCTCGTGTTAAGCATCACGTTTGAGCTTCCTCAAGAACCAATGAGGTTCATTCTTGTGTTAAGCATCACATTTGAGCTTCCTAAAGAACCAATGAGATTCATTCTCGTGTTACGCAGCACGTTTTAGCTTCCTCAAGAACCAGTGAGGTTCATTCTCATGTAACTCATCACGTTTGAGCTTCCTCGAGAACCAATGAGGTTCATTCTTGTGTTAAGCATCACGTTTGAGCTTCCTCAAGAACCAATGAGGTTCATTCTCGTGTTACGCAGCACGTTTGACCTTCCTCAAGAACCAGTGAGGTTCATTCTTGTGTTAAGCATCACGTTTGAGCTTCCTCAAGAACCAATGAGGTTCATTCTCGTGTTACGCAGCACGTTTGACCTTCCTCAAGAACCAGTGAGGTTCATTCTCACGTAACTCATCACGTTTGAGCTTCCTCAAGAACCAATGAGGTTCATTCTTGTGTTACGCATCACGTTTGAGCTTCCTCAAGAACCGATGAGGTTCATTCTTGTGTTACGCAGCACGTTTGAGCTTCCTCAAGAACCGATGAGGTTCATTCTTGTGTGTTACGCAGCACGTTTGAGCTTCCTCAAGAACCGATGAGGTTTATTCTTGTGTTAAGCATTACGTTTGAGCTTCCTCAAGAACCAATGAGGTTCATTCTTGTGTTACGCAGCACGTTTGACCTTCCTCAAGAACCAGTGAGGTTCATTCTCACGTAACTCATCACGTTTGAGCTTCCTCGAGAACCAATGAGGTTTATTCTTGTGTTAAGCATCACGTTTGAGCTTCCTCAAGAACCAATGAGGTTCATTCTCGTGTTAAGCATCACGTTTGAGGTTTAGCAAGAACTAGTGAGGTTCATTCTCGTGTAACGCATCACGTTTGAGCTTCCTCAAGAACCGATGAGGTTTATTCTCGTGTTAAGCATCACGTTTGAGCTTCCTCAAGAACCAATGAGGTTCATTCTCGTGTTAAGCATCACATTTGAGGTTTAGCAAGAACCAGTGAGGTTCATTCTCGTGTTAAGCAGCACGTTTGAGCTTCCCCAAGAACCAATGAGATTCATTCTCGTGTTACGCAGCATGTTTGAGCTTCCTCAAGAACCAATGAGGTTCATTCTCATGTTACGCATCACGTTTGAGCTTCCTCGAGAACCAATGGGGTTCATTCTCACGTAACGCATCACGTTTGAGCTTTCTCAAGAACCATTGAGGTTCATTCTCGTGTTAAGCATCACATTTGAGGTTTAGCAAGAACCAGTGAGGTTCATTCTCGTGTAACGCATCACGTTTGAGCTTCCTCAAGATCCAATGAGGTTCATTCTTGTGTTACGCAGCACGTTTGAGCTTCCTCAAGAACCAATGAGGTTCATTCTCGTGTTACGCAGCACGTTTGAGCTTCCTAAAGAACCAATGAGATTCATTCTCGTGTTACGCAGCACGTTTGAGCTTCCTCAAGAACCAGTGAGGTTCATTCTCATGTAACTCATCACGTTTGAGCTTCCTCGAGAAACAATGAGGTTCATTCTTGTGTTAAGCATCACGTTTGAGCTTCCTCAAGAACCAATGAGGTTCATTCTCGTGTTACGCAGCACGTTTGTGCTTCCTCAAGAACCAGTGAGGTTCATTCTCACGTAACTCATCACGTTTGAGCTTCCTCGAGAACCAATGAGGTTTATTCTTGTGTTAAGCATCACGTTTGAGCTTCCTCAAGAACCAATGAGGTTCATTCTCGTGTTAAGCATCACGTTTGAGGTTTAGCAAGAACTAGTGAGGTTCATTCTCGTGTAACGCATCACGTTTGAGCTTCCTCAAGAACCAATGAGGTTCATTCTCGTGTTAAGCATCACATTTGAGGTTTAGCAAGAACCAGTGAGGTTCATTCTCGTGTTAAGCAGCACGTTTGAGCTTCCCCAAGAACCAATGAGATTCATTCTCGTGTTACGCAGCATGTTTGAGCTTCCTCAAGAACCAATGAGGTTCATTCTCATGTTACGCATCACGTTTGAGCTTCCTCGAGAACCAATGGGGTTCATTCTCACGTAACGCATCACGTTTGAGCTTTCTCAAGAACCATTGAGGTTCATTCTCGTGTTAAGCATCACATTTGAGGTTTAGCAAGAACCAGTGAGGTTCATTCTCGTGTAACGCATCACGTTTGAGCTTCCTCAAGAACCAATGAGGTTCATTCTTGTGTTACGCAGCACGTTTGAGCTTCCTCAAGAACCAATGAGGTTCATTCTCGTGTTACGCAGCACGTTTGAGCTTCCTAAAGAACCAATGAGATTCATTCTCGTGTTACGCAGCACGTTTGAGCTTCCTCAAGAACCAGTGAGGTTCATTCTCATGTAACTCATCACGTTTGAGCTTCCTCGAGAACCAATGAGGTTCATTCTTGTGTTAAGCATCACGTTTGAGCTTCCTCAAGAACCAATGAGGTTCATTCTCGTGTTACGCAGCACGTTTGACCTTCCTCAAGAACCAGTGAGGTTCATTCTCACGTAACTCATCACGTTTGAGCTTCCTCGAGAACCAATGAGGTTCATTCTTGTGTTACGCATCACGTTTGAGCTTCCTCAAGAACCGATGAGGTTCATTCTTGTGTTACGCAGCACGTTTGAGCTTCCTCAAGAACCGATGAGGTTTATTCTCGTGTTACGCAGCACGTTTGACCTTCCTCAAGAACCAGTGAGGTTCATTCTCACGTAACTCATCACGTTTGAGCTTCCTCGAGAACCAATGAGGTTCATTCTTGTGTTACGCATCACGTTTGAGCTTCCTCAAGAACCGATGAGGTTCATTCTTGTGTTACGCAGCACGTTTGAGCTTCCTCAAGAACCGATGAGGTTTATTCTTGTGTTAAGCATCACGTTTGAGCTTCCTCAAGAACCAATGAGGATCATTTTCGTGTTACGCAGCACGTTTGAGCTTCCTCAAGAACCAATGAGGTTTATTCTTGTGTTAAGCATCACGTTTGAGCTTCCTCAAGAACCAATGAGGTTCATTCTCGTGTTAAGCATCACATTTGAGGTTTAGCAAGAACCAGTGAGGTTCATTCTCGTGTAACGCATCACGTTTGAGCTTCCTCAAGAACCGATGAGGTTTATTCTCGTGTTAAGCATCACGTTTGAGCTTCCTCAAGAACCAATGAGGTTCATTCTTGTTACACAGCACATTTGAGCTTCCTCAAGAACCAATGAGATTCATTCTCGTGTTACGCAGCACGTTTGAGCTTCCTCAAGAACCAATGAGGTTCATTCTCATGTTACGCATCACGTTTGAGCTTCCTCGAGAACCAATGGGGTTCATTCTCACGTAACGCATCACGTTTGAGCTTTCTCAAGAACCATTGAGGTTCATTCTCGTGTTAAGCATCACATTTGAGGTTTAGCAAGAACCAGTGAGGTTCATTCTCGTGTAACGCATCACGTTTGAGCTTCCTCAAGAACCAATGAGGTTCATTCTTGTGTTACGCAGCACGTTTGAGCTTCCTCAAGAACCAATGAGGTTCATTCTCGTGTTACGCAGCACATTTGAGCTTCCTCAAGAACCAATGAGGTTCATTCTCGTGTTACGCAGCACATTTGAGCTTCCTCAAGAACCAATGAGGTTCATTCTTGTGTTACACAGCACATTTGAGCTTCCTCAAGAACCAATGAGGTTCATTCTCGTGTTACGCAGCACGTTTGAGCTTCATAAAGAACCAATGAGATTCATTCTCGTGTTACGCATCACGTTTGAGCTTCCTCAAGAACCAATGAGGTTCATTCTTGTTACACAGCACATTTGAGCTTCCTCAAGAACCAATGAGGTTCATTCTCGTGTTACGCAGCACGTTTGAGCTTCCTCAAGAACCAATGAGGTTCATTCTCGTGTAACGCATCACGTTTGAGCTTCCTCAAGAACCAATGAGGTTCATTCTTGTTACACAGCACATTTGAGCTTCCTCAAGAACCAATGAGGTTCATTCTCGTGTTACGCAGCACGTTTGAGCTTCCTCAAGAACCGATGAGGTTTATTCTCGTGTTAAGCATCACGTTTGAGCTTCCTCAAGAACCAATGAGGTTCATTCTTGTTACACAGCACATTTGAGCTTCCTCAAGAACCAATGAGGTTCATTCTCGTGTTACGCAGCACGTTTGAGCTTCCTCAAGAACCAATGAGATTCATTCTCGTGTTACGCAGCACGTTTGAGCTTTCTCAAGAACCAATGAGGTTCATTCTCGTGTTAAGCATCACATTTGAGCTTCCTCAAGAACCAATGAGGTTCATTCTCGTGTTAAGCATCACATTTGAGCTTCCACAAGAACCAATGAGGTTCATTCTCTTGTTAAGCATCACATTTGAGCTTCCTCAAGAACCAATGAGGTTCATTCTCGTGTTAAGCATCACATTTGAGCTTCCACAAGAACCAATGAGGTTCATTCTCGTGTTAAGCATCACATTTGAGCTTCCACAAGAACCAATGAGGTTCATTCTCGTGTTAAGCATCACATTTGAGCTTCCTCAAGAACCAATGAGGTTCATTCTCGTGTTAAGCATCACATTTGAGCTTCCTCAAGAACCAATGAGGTTCATTCTCGTGTTAAGCATCACATTTGAGCTTCCACAAGAACCAATGAGGTTCATTCTCGTGTTAAGCATCACATTTGAGCTTCCTCAAGAACCAATGAGGTTCATTCTCGTGTTAAGCATCACATTTGAGCTTCCTCAAGAACCAATGAGGTTCATTCTCGTGTTAAGCATCACATTTGAGCTTCCTCAAGAACCAATGAGGTTCATTCTCATGTTAAGCATCACATTTGAGCTTCCTCAAGAACCAGTGAGGTTCATTCTCGTGTTAAGCATCACATTTGAGCTTCCTCGACAACCAATGAGGTTCATTCTCATGTTAAGCATCACATTTGAGCTTCCTCAAGAACCAATGAGGTTCATTCTCGTGTTAAGCATCACATTTGAGCTTCCTCAAGAACCAATGAGGTTCATTCTCGTGTTAAGCATCACATTTGAGCTTCCTCAAGAACCAATGAGGTTCATTCTCGTGTTAAGCATCACATTTGAGCTTCCACAAGAACCAATGAGGTTCATTCTCGTGTTAAGCATCACATTTGAGCTTCCTCAAGAACCAATGAGGTTCATTCTCGTGTTAAGCATCACATTTGAGCTTCCTCAAGAACCAATGAGGTTCATTCTCGTGTTAAGCATCACATTTGAGCTTCCTCAAGAACCAATGAGGTTCATTCTCATGTTAAGCATCACATTTGAGCTTCCTCAAGAACCAGTGAGGTTCATTCTCGTGTTAAGCATCACATTTGAGCTTCCTCGACAACCAATGAGGTTCATTCTCATGTTAAGCATCACATTTGAGCTTCCACAAGAACCAATGAGGTTCATTCTCGTGTTAAGCATCACATTTGAGCTTCCTCAAGAACCAATGAGGTTCATTCTCGTGTTAAGCATCACATTTGAGCTTCCACAAGAACCAATGAGGTTCATTCTCGTGTTAAGCATCACATTTGAGCTTCCTCAAGAACCAATGAGGTTCATTCTCGTGTTAAGCATCACATTTGAGCTTCCTCAAGAACCAATGAGGTTCATTCTCATGTTAAGCATCACATTTGAGCTTCCACAAGAAGCAATAGACCTTTTTCACAAGAATCGGAAATCACGTGACGCAGGGTAAAGTTAGTTCCGCTATGCGTCTACGGCTATTACATTGATATGCTCTTTTCTCAAATATCGCTTCTTACCTTTTCTGTTTTCCAAATAGCTTTTGTATAATCTACAAATAAATTATTTTCTACTTGTTTGTAGCTTATACAGCCACTCAGACCGTTGATCGAATTTACCGGAAGATGGATTTATATCACCAGCTGTCATACAGCAAAGGCTATGCAGCTACGCATTCAGCAATTTCCCAGATCGTATTACGTACTACGAACATTTATATAATTTATTAATTAAAAAAATTAACTCCCAATATATACTTTAATGTGGGATATAAAGTCGTGAGATACATAATATTGTCGTGAGTTTAATAGCTACGTTTTAAAAAATATATAGCATGTCTCATATGGCATCACATCCCACATTCAAGCATATGTTATAATTAATCCTGATCGATTAAAATGATTAAACTAAGACATAATTTCCAAAACCACACTGTACACAACTATCAGTCTTTGCATATTGCAATAGTACAACAATGCTGCGCATAATACACACTTTAAGATGATGATGACAGGAAAATGAGTGAGAGATGACCGAAGTGTTTATATCCAGAAATATCATGGTGCGAGCAGTCCTGCTTCACGAATCAGAGGATCAGGCTTGTGTGATAAGGGATCTACCAGTCGATCATTTCCCCAGCACGTCGCTAAAAACACTCTATCCATCTCATTGCATACTATCCACCCTAAATAGTACTGAATATTAATAATGTCACATAGTATGCACGTTTAGACACAGACACTGTCTTTACAGCACATGGAGCACGATAATGCACAGCCGCGCCAAACATACACGAAGAATATAACCAGTTTAACCGCCATCACTTCAAATTATTTATTAAATTTAGCTTTTAATGCGAGCTCTGTAGTCTCACCAATAATTCACAAAGACCGTTCAAACATTTTCAAGACATTTAATTCGTAAAACGACTTTGATTCCCGAACTGGTTCTGATCGAGGCTATCTATCACTGTAACCGGAAAATCTTTTACACTGCGTGGCTCATTCCGGAAGCCAAAAACCCGGAAGTGTGAAAAAGGTCTATGAGGTTCATTCTCGTGTTACGCATCACGTTTGAGCTTCCTCTAGAACCAGAAATTAAATTACCCTAAATTAAATCTATTCATCATATAAAGCTATCAAGTCTCTTTAGAAAAATTGGACTAAACTGCTCAATTCATATGGATTTGTTTTCCGATCCCTTCATGAACTTTTTAAAGCATCAATGAGGTTGTTGCGAAACTGTCTATAGAGGAACGGAAAGCTCTAAGATTTCTTAAATATCTTTATTTGTGTTCTGAAGATGAATGAAAGTCTTACGGATTTGAAACGACATGAGGGGGGAGTAATTAATGAAAGAATTTTCATTTTTTGGGTGAACTAACCCTTTAAAAGTTTAGTTCACATAACTGAAAATTCTGTCATCCTCACCCTCACTGGAGTTGTTTGGAACTCAGCTTTTTTCAAAATTTCTTCTTTATACCACCGATGAGGGAATGTCATACAGTAACTACATTTTAATTTTTGTGTGAATTATTCCAAGTTTCTCTGCAAAATGCATATTTTCTCTTCATCCTTCTAGGTTTCTGTCATTTAGAAATTATAAACCTGGTTTACAGTGAATCATAACAGAATGTTTTTAGAAGTTTGACTAACATTCTGACAAGGTTCTCTTGAAGTTATGAACAAACATTCTTTCAGAAACAATACGTTAGTTCAAAGTTATCTGGTTCTTAATAATGTTCTCAGATCGCTAGTAGCACAAAAACATATATACATCATTCATGGAACATTTTTACATGTTCCCGTAATGTTTGCAAAACGGAATGTTCCCTTAACCTTCACATAACCAAGAAAAACATTTTAAACTGAATGTTTTGAACGTTTAGTGAACTTTCAGGAATAACATTTTCATAACTTGATGGGAGTGTTAGCAAAACTTTCTGAGAACATATTTTTGTTAGCTGGATTAGCACTGGAAATTCCATTTTTAAACAGCTCAGTTAACATTTGATCTTGACATAAATTAGAGTGAAGTGCTTCTGAGAATCTTGAATGAACCTCCATTCTAAAAGCATTTGTTTACATCACAGGACCGAAGTCAGTATACATTGACACTTCGTTTACCATGATTGTGCCATACTGACATCTGTGTGAACGAACAGCTTGAACGAAGCGAAGCAAAATCAGCACAGCATCCCATTGGCTGTCTGACATAAAATGGAGTGTTTTTACTATGTCAGGCTGCATTTACTTTTCTGAAAGTGACAGAAGGTACAGAGACTTAAGGGAGAAGCAAGTAGCTATTTGAGGAAAATACCTGACAAACGTGGTGTCAGAGGGACTTGATTAGGTTTGAGCAGAAGACACTAAGTTCTGCGGAATGAAGGCCCAGCGCCGATTAAATGTGACAGACAGGTTAATTCAGCAGCCAACTCAGCCAAAGCTTGTCCCACATGTCTCACACCTCTCACTTCTATTAATCTCCTACGCAAGTCTCTAGTGCACAAACACACACAAGTAAACACACGTATGCCTACGCATAAACATGCAACAACACTCTGTCAGCCACTTATGTCCTCTTGATTCTTGCTAAACACACTTGTGTTTTGAACTTTTGTTTATAAATGTTTCCCCCTGCTGCGTACTCTTTGTTCAGATTACTTGAGTACCTCTTTGCATATCCCATAAGCAACCCCTTTACCTTCCGAAAAACTCACACCCCCAATAATGGAGGCTCAAGAGCTGTCATCTGAGCTGTGGCTGTACCAGAATTTGCATCTGCAATTTCCACTAAGCATATCAGTTAAATAAAAAGCGTGTTGGTTTGAAAAAAAAAAAAAAAAGACAAATATTTCATCTCAAAAGATAAATAGGACTGTGGCTCTAATGACTTTTATGGATTCCCAGCTGTAATTAACATAATACTTGACTAAAAGCACATTTGTTCTGTTAATGGCAGCATGTGAGTTGCCATGATTTTCTTGAGCTCAGAATGTGTTTCTGGGCAGCAGATGCAAGAACTGGGCCTTCCAGACAGCCTCGTCTGCTCCAGCTGGAACGTTGTGGGAAACCAGCATTATTGACAGTATCTTGATATCTAATTACCTTTATATTTTATTTAATGGTGTCATATTTATTATTGTTTTTTAATCATTTCATTGTTTGTCTTGGGTCCACATAATGCTAATCAATCGAAACACTATTCACAGCCCATTTCATTTCATTGCTACTCATTTGGTGAGGAACATTTAACGTCAGCGTTAAGCCACCCACAGGATATTACCGTGGCTTTGGAAGGTCTCTGAAAATGGAAAATTGCAGAAATATGAAAAGCACCAAATTAGAAACTTCAATAAATGTCATTTAAAAAACTCACTGTGATAGCAAATGTTAGACTGCACACCCCCACACTGGGGGCGTTTTTAGGGTCAGTGAATATTCGAAGCTTAGCCAAGATATCTGTGGACATGAATGGGACTATTGTTTGATGATATATTGGAATATGATACTGTACATTGTAAAGTCTTTAAAATGAATTTTGAAACCTTAAACCAGCAAGGAGACATTTTAATATTTCAATATGTAGACTGCATTTTTCATTCATGATACACGTTTCTGGCAGGAAGATTCTTCCATAAAGTTGGATAAGGTTGAAGGTGATACATTTTTTCAGGATTCTTTGATGAATAGAAATGTCAAAATAACATAACAATACATGTTAATTTAATATATTAAAATAATACACACACTTGCCATCTTTAACAACATGCGTGATGTCATCGAAAAGGTGGAACTAGTGACTGACTTTCGGAAACAATAGTGTAAAAAAAAAGAAACTACCGAAGCGACATGTTAGCTTAATTCTAATTCCAGAACGGGTTGCTGAAGCACCTCCGCTTTTGTTCGCCAGCATTTACCTTTTTTCACTCAGTCATTATAGTACCTCGAGGAAACATCATCAGAGGTGTAAAGTACTTGAGTAAATGTAATAAGTTACTGTATTTAAGTATCTTGGCTACTTTACGTGAATGTAAGTGCATTAGCAGGTAGTTGCTGATCGCAGGTGTTTGATTTATTAGATGAGGAAATGACTGCAGCTGGTGATGAGGCTCAAACTAGCATATACAGTAGACTTTGACTATTTAATTTTACTTAACATTGTTTTATTTATCCACTATACTGACAAGACCGTTTTGACGGATATTGGTATTTTCTTATGGCCACTTGAGCTTAAAGGGATAGTTCACCCAAAAATGAAAATTTGATGTTTATCTGCTTACCCTCAGGATATTCAAGATGTAAGGGACTTTGTTTCTTCAGTAGAACATAAAAGATGATTTTTAACTCCAACCGTTGCAGTCTGTCAGTCGCATAATGCTTGTCAATGGTCACACCATCTATAAGAGTAAAAAAAAAACATGCACAGACAAATCCAAATTAAACCCTGCGGCTCGTGACGACACATTGATGTCCTAAGACAAGAAATAATTGGATTGTGCGAGAAACCAAATAGTATTTATATCATTTTTTACATCTAAAACACCACTACTACTAATATTACTAATACAGGTCTTTTTAGTTGATAAATTAAAATTGTGAGGTAATGCAGTGCTGTTTCACTTGGTCTCACGTTACACTATCATACTAAGCTGCATTTGAGTGGTAAAGTTGTAATGTTATTCTATGTATTAGTTGTTGGCTGTATGAGACTAAGCTAGATCAACATTAAAATATCATACTGAAGATATTCTAACATTTCATCGTGTTGATGAAATGTTGATCTTGTCTAATAACGTGCAAGAGTCTCTGTCAAGTCAAAGCTCTCACCATCTCGGAAAGGCAACACTGATATTGATCCTCATTTTATTTCTCCTTTTGTCCCAAAGTTTGCTTGCCATGGTCCATAATGTTCGAACGAAAAAAAACAGTGTTTCGCTAGACGTCCGCGTCTGTTGCCAAGGCTACTATGTAGTAAGAGGAAACCAGGGAAAACGCAGATATTACGTCACTGACAGGCGACAAGTGACAAGGGAGGGACGGGGACTATTTTAAAATTGTGAATTTCTCTGACTTTACAATTTCTTGGAAACATTTAATGTAAGTACACAGCTGAATGAAATATATAACTGTGCAAGTGGTTTTTGGATATTTTAATATAAAAATCTTACATATTGTATATGGTTCATATAATATATAACTGAAGCTATTGGTTGTGAAATCAAGCATATCTTGTTCTTACTGTAATTTAGTTAGCTTATGTACTAGCATAGTGTATTAGCCTGCTAGCTTAGCTTAAATTATATTAGGTATGTTTTTTGTTTTTTTTTTGCTTCCAATATAGTTCCCAATTACATGTTTCAAATTAAAGATGTTTGTGTGTACTTAGCATGACAATTAATTTATTACAATTATATATGATATTATAATTTATTAAAATTAATATTAAATTACTTTGACAGAACATTGTATGTTGTAACAAACCTTGTACTTTAAAAAAAAAAAATCCAGTTTGTTTTATTATGCAATACATAGGCATTCATTTTATATTTCAAGCATGTTTGTGTGCTTAATGTAATAAATATCATTCAATAGTGAAATTATTATATAATTAGTCAAGACATGATAACAACTTCTGATCATGCATTGCTGATTCCTGGGGGGTGGACTCGATTTCTCATGACACCAGCATAAGCCTGACTACAGCCAGTGTATTGAGTGAATTTGGTCACGCTATAGCACTAATATTGGAAAAGTAGCTTGTTACAGGAAAAGCAGCATTACGAAAACTGAAAGTGGAATTAATGTCACGCTACTAAAAATATAGCAGCATTTACTCACTCTAGCGATCTAAACAATAATATTCTTTACTAGGCTGTTCTTTTTTTGTATGCACCTTGCCTTGATCAGACAGTGTTGAGTACATAATGGGAGGCCCAAATTAAACCGTCTCACCAGTCTATTAAACCAAGAGCATTTCTGTCTCTGACAATAACCCATGACTCAGAAATATTACATGACAAGCTGTAGCATTTCAGAACTGGTGTGGGTTGATGCTACGGTTCTCACGGTGAAAGGAGCAGTCTGGCCTTTTGCTTTGAACTGGACTTAAAGTAAAGCTTCAGGCATTTAGATTAAGAGAGAACATGAATGACACTCTTTATCTTTGATTTACTCTGAAGTCAAGCCCCTGCAGAAACACTATCCAATCACATACAAAATGATAAAATCAACATCTCTGGCCTCAGAGGAATGTTACCTAGCACAGAAATACACACACACACACACTCCATCCATCATGCTCAGTTACACACCCTTTTTGCCGAATGTTCTTCACTAGCGACGCCATTCGTCTAAACCGGTAGACTGGGACTGCAGTGGCCCACAGCTCAGCGCTGGCGCTCGGTATTACCATACAAATAACAGCCTTCAGTCTTACAGGCCAAATCTTTTATTGACTTTGCCGCTGTGTCTCCCACTTCACAGTCTTCCCCTGCAGCCCCATTATTCCTCTTTAAGCTCCATGTCTCGCATCGACCTTGATAAACTAGCTTATACAGCTCAGAGGGGGAAATCTCTGGATTAGTTCAACAAGTCACTTGTTGTGTACACTTTAAATGAAACCGATATTGACTTGAAACCGAAATGGTAAGGGTTCAGTGGAATGACCCAAAACATATATCATGGTATGGGTAATTTTATATGTGTCACAGTAGTGGCATACAGTATATGAGTTATTTTTGCAGGGAATCTCAAGAGGAAAAAAATATATAAAAATGACAATATAATATTGTTTAACTACTTTACAAATGAAATGTATTTAATGACATTTAAAAATAAAATCTTAACCAAAAAAATGTATTAATGAATCTCTTATATTTCTTATATAGACCATACAGAATTAAGGTTTATATAAGTGTCACCTTATATTAAACCAGGAGCTATTCGTTAGTATAGACTTTAGTCAGGTTAGACGCCATATTGAATTTAACATAAATGAAAACAAGGCTGTAAGGGATAGACTTACAGTTTTTACAATGGCACGCAGTGTATAAAGGTCTTTGATCACGTCATTTTCACAGCTCACAACTTTTATAACTGTTTCATGGAGTTTTTGTCTACTGATTTTTATTTTGAGAATAAACTGCACAATCAACATGTTGTTAAACAGCATTACAATCTACAAACCGATTCCAAAAAAGTTGGGACACTGTACAAATTGTGAATAAAAACAGAATGCAATGATGTGGAAGTTTCAAATTTCAATATTTTATTCAGAATACAACATAGATGACATATCAAATGTTTAAACTGAGAAAATGTATCATTTTAAGGGAAAAATAAGTTTATTTAAAATTTCATGGCATCAACACATTTAAAAAAAGTTGGGACAAGGCACTGTGTGGCATCCCCTCTTCTTTTTATAACAGCCTGCAAATGTCTGGGGACTGAGGAGACAAGTTGCTCAAGATTAGGAATAGGAATGTTGTCCCATTCTTGTCTAATACAGGCTTCTAGTTGCTCAACTGTCTTAGGTCTTCTTTGTCGCATCTTCCTCTTTATGATGCGCCAAATGTTTTCTATGGGTGAAAGATCTGGACTGCATGCTGGCCATTTCAGTACCCGGATCCTTCTTCTACACAGCCATGATGTTGTAATTGATGCAGTATGTGGTCTGGCATTGTCATGTTGGAAAATGCAAGGTCTTCCCTGAAAGAGATGACGTCTGGATGGGAGCATATGTTGTTCTAGAACAGTGTTTCTCAACCCTGGTCCTGGAGGACCCCCAACACTGCAGGTTTTGTCTTTCTCCCCAATTAAACACACCTGATCCAACTCATCAGCCAATTAGAAGAAACTCCACTACCTGAAATGAGTGTGTCAGACAGAGGAGACTTTCAAAATGTGCAATGTTGGGGGGTCCTCCAGGACAGGGTTGAGAAACACTGTTCTAGAACTTGGATCTACCTTTCAGCATTGATGGTGCCTTTCCAGATGTGTAAGCTGCCCATGCCACACGCACTCATGCAACCCCATACCATCAGAGATGCAGGCTTCTGAACTGAGCGCTGATAACAACTTGGGTTGTCCTTGTCCTCTTTAGTCCGGATGACATGGCGTCCCAGTTTTCCAAAAAGAACTTCAAATTTTGATTCGTCTGACCACAGAACAGTTTTCCACTTTGCCACAGTCCAATTTAAATGAGCCTTGGCCCAGAGGAAACACCTGCGCTTCTGGATCATGTTTAGATACGGCTTCTTATTTGACCTATAGAGTTTTAGCCGGCAGCGACGAATGGTACGGTGGATTGTGTTCACCGACAATGTTTTATGGAAGTATTCCTGAGCCCATGTTGTGATTTCTATTACAGTAGCATTCCTGTATGTGATGCAGTGCCGTCTAAGGGCCTGAAGATCGCGGGGCATCCAGTATGGTTTTCCGGCCTTGACCCTTACGCACAGAGATTGTTCCAGATTCTCTGAATCTTTGGATGATATTATGCACTGTAGATGATGATAACTTCAAACTCTTTGCAATTTTTCTCTGAGAAACTCCTTTCTGATATTGCTCCACTATTTTTTGCCGCAGCATTGGGGGAATTGGTGATCCTCTGCCCATCTTGACTTCTGAGAGACACTGCCACTCTGAGAGGCTCTTTTTATACCCAATAATGTTACCAATTGACCTAATAAGTTGCAAACTGGTCCTCCAGCTGTTCCTTATATGTACATTTAACTTTTCCGGCCTCGTATTGCTACCTGTCCCAACTTTTTTGGAATGTGTAGCTCTCATGAAATCCAAAATGAGCCAATATTTGGCATGACATTTCAAAATGTCTCACTTTCAACATTTGATATATTTTATTCACGATAGAATATAGATAACATAAGTTTATGAGATTTGTAAATTATTACATTCCTTTTTTATTCACAATTTGTACAGTGTCCCAACTTTTTTGGAATTGGGTTTGTATCTCTCACATCCTTGCTTTCATTCTGTCAAAAATTAAACATGCTCTACTTTGACTAAGGTCTATTGGGGCACAGGATCCCATTAAGTGAAAAAGGGTTCCCTTATTGTGTAGGGGGGTCTGGGAAAGAAAAAGTGTACCAACATGTTCAATTCTGGTTACATTGGGAGGAGTGTTTTTACATTTTCTTGAGTACTGTGATGTATAAGTATGGGCTTCAAAGGATGTCACTGGTTAAATGCAACCTAAACATAATTTTACAAGCTATTGTTATCATTAACCGTATCATTAACCCAGCAAATGGACAGAAACATAAACAGCTAAACAGAACATTAGCGGGATTCTCTCTCTGTAGTGTATTTGCAAACGTTGGCCTATAAAATATCTATGCAAACATTGCATTTGACTTGTGTTTTGAAAATGCTTTCCTAACATAATGGAAAATCAGATATCAAACACAACGGGCACAACGGGATATCCAAGAACAACCCATTCCACTAAATTAAATTTTTACCAAGATAATTCAACAGTTTGGTGTTTCCCAAAACCATAGTTCTAACTAATTTGTAAACAAACATCTGGAAATAAAAGGAAACCAACAGAGAACAAAAATATTGAAGTCCTCAGATACCATATTCACTAGTTACAGCAATAATCTGACATTAATATAATCTCAAATCGAATAATTAGCAGAAGTTATTACTCCACCACATGTGTGGTGTCTTTAACTACTCATCTTTATCCTGACTTGCCATATCCTGCTTACTGTTTTCACATTCCTATTTCTTTATCCATTTCCCTTTTAATAATGTAATGGCCACTAACAGGCACATGGAAATACTCTATCGACTACACCATAAATGGACACATTTTGACCATCACACAATATATACCATCATCCCATCTTATCCTGCCGACCTGTATATGCTTTGGTCAAACCGTGTCTTTAATTTGAAGTTAATCAGAGTGTGGGTTTAATTAAATTGGACTATAATAAACCTTGGAGCCTCAAGCTTGTGAGAGTGATAGCTGTGGACCTGCCAATTGAAACCAAACTTCCCATCCCTAACTTTACTTTTACAAAGGCGAAATTTAATTAATAATACAAGGCAGAGCCAACTCTCCTGGGTCCTCTGGGAATAAATTAAGATCCTGAAAATGAGGCTAAAGGGTCCGTGTGCTGACAGTGTATGGTAATACCTGTCAGGGAATACCCTTGCTAGCCTTGGCGCAAGCTAAACAGATCCTCCCATGATGCATGTCTGTGCATTTGTAGGATTATGTATCTCTGCTGCCATGGTATTGCCAACACACAACTCATGATTGGATCTCCCCTGCTCCCAAATCACGTTAGTGTAATATGCCGCCAGAATTTCATTTAGCCCTTTGCAACCTCAGAGACACTGCATTGGCTTTAAAGAACAATACACTTATCATATTTCATCAATTTTCCATTTGTAAATTGCTTTTAGTGGCAGTTCATGTCATGCCATGTCATGTAATAGACTGACATTTATTTTCATTTGATGAAATGCCAAATATATGTCTGTATGAAATTTACAGGGCTACAGAGCAGGCAGAAGGGATGGCGACGGCAAGTAGTGACTCTTGCTAATACTAACAAAGCTCTGGGCGGTACTGCGACTCTGGAGTAACATAATGGAAGACAGCACTCTAAATGGGCTAATGGACATTAAAAGTAGGGGCTAGACCAGGGGCACGTCTCTTCAAATTACACTAGCATTTTACACCTCTACATCCATATTAACCTGCCACTTAGGGTCATTCACACTTAATTTTATTACAGTAAGGCCGAATATGTGTGCTATATTAATGAAGACATCTGATGAGGGATTTAAAAGCAGCACTGGCACATAAGTAGAAACATGAGTAAAGGATCATGGGAGATAGAAGGTGATGAGTGTTATAATCAAGTCTACTCATAACAGTTGGGGGAAAACTAGAGTAAAAGGCTATTTAGTGCATTTACTTATTGTCAAAGGCTCTTGCATATGGCGGGTAAATGATGGCAGTCATTTTATTTGTTGGCTGGAACATATATGCAACGGCAGTGGGAGACTAACGCAAACATTCCCATCAGTTATTCCACAGAGTGGCCACTTTTTATGCAATTTTTAAAAAATGCTGGAGAAGCAGGGACACTCATAGACAAAAGATTGAATGAAAACAGCAAATGGCACTTTCTTCCCTCATGGTCCTGCTCACTTTGATGACATCCCTAATGGCTCACTTAATGTGGACTGGTCTCATATCCTTCAATTGTCCATGTCCATGAAGTACAGAAGACTCTACAGCAGTGTTCCTTAAATTCGACCATGGAGGGCCACTGCCATGCAAAGCTTAGCTCAAATCCTAATCAAACTTGCTTTCCTGTAAGATTCTAGTAAATCTGAAGACATGTGGCTGTTTCTCAATTTCAAGAACACAAAAGAACAGACTTACGTTCTTATGGAGACCGATCTTGCAAGGCTATCTTGAAAGAACGAACTCGGACAAACGTGAGGTCACAGAAGGCATCTTTGTGAGAAGATGAGAAGAGCTGCACTCTTGTTGCTCAACTGACCATCCCAGCTTATTATAAATAGTAGTCAATGCACAAAAAATGCCGTCACATATTTGCGATCTTGCAGTGGGAAACTCTTAAGTATGAATAAGTTAAAAGCTTACAGGCTTCCGTACATTGTCCACCCGCAGCGTCCTCTGGGATTTCTAAAGGTCAGATTCTCTCAAGTCTGCATTTGATGCATCCTCGATATCAAGTACACATCCGGGTACTTTCACGCATCCTCTGTACTTCCGTTCTTTAGTATTGGAATTGAACTTCGACGGCTGATGATGACGTAGTCCGAGAACACAAGGACGCAAGATCGCTTATAATAACGCTTATTGAGAAATGACCATTGATTAGCTTGCACACTTCTCTTTGATTAGGGTTGGAGCTAAACCCGTGCAGTGGCCTTCCTGGGCCAGATCTGAGGAACCCTATTGGATGGTGTCCCATTTTTCGCTAAAAGATTCAAAGAGGTGTTCACAAGTTCATATGTGGACTTAGTGTGAACTAATTCATGACATCACCAAGGGGAGGACCACAAGGGACCAGGGTAGAGTTGTAGTACTCAAGACAAGACTCTGTCTCAATTTCCTCTTGAGTCTGAGTCAAAGACTATATTTGCATGGTCTTAATCTCGTCATTAATTTGGGAACATTTGGACCAAGTTCATTATCGAGTGCTACAATATTGCAGATGCTTTTGGTTCTGTGCCTACTTGTGCACTTATGCTGACATGAAACCAGACTTTATTTACCCTAGTGGAAAGCATATTTACATGGTCTGAATCTTTCAGACCCTCTTTGGGTCTCTGTCTTGTCCCTATTCTGGTCTTGGTCTTAACTTGGACTCGACCCTATTCTGGTCTTGGTCATGACTCAGACTCAACCTACTTAAGGCAAGAACACACCAAGCCGACGCCGATTCAAAACGTCGAATCGGCCAAAAAAAGCAGACGAGGACCAACTTCAGACGAAGGTGCGGAACACACTGAGAAAACTTAGCCGACCAACGAACAAAAACTGCCCGACAGCTGACCGTTGGCTTGGTGTGTTCCTGAACCAGCTAATCAACATCTTCAGGATTACTAGAAATTACAGGCAGCTGAGTTTGATCAAGGTTAGAGCTATACTGCAGGAAAGTGGACCTCGATGGCCAGAGTTTAGAACCCCTGCTGTCCTTGTTGATGGTGTAGGTTACAAGAAGACTGTATAAAAGTGCTAACAGTAAATGCATAAGTAGCTATTGTTTCAATTATTGTTTGCTGAAAACAGAAACTGCAGAAGCAATCTAAAGGTTTTTGCACTCTGAATTCTCCCTTAACTTTCATTGAAAAACCTATAAAGTTCACTACATTAAGTATTATTCTTCCCTTTAGTCAGTGGTGGACATGCTAATGTTTGCCCTGCACACAGCTGTTACAAATACACACTCCATTTCTCTTCTGAACGCTCTCTGCTCCAGTGATATTACTACACCACTGATGTACATCTAGTGTCAAACAGATGCTATTTTAATGTTGTTATTTACTCTCACAACATCTCAGAGGAATATTCATCATGTCAGCTCATTCTCCGGTAGGGACATGACAAGAATTATTCAACAAAACATGGGAAATGTGGTTCCTTGTGACATTGTCTTCAGCTGTAAAGGCTCAAATGGCTTTATCTCCTAAATGTCCCTCTCCACAACCATTGAAAAATCAGTGTGTATACAGTAGGTCAGGGTCAGGCTGCCTCAGCCTCTTTTCAGCTAGATAAAGTAGACTACTCACAAACCTTTCTTTAGATGTGGCACCCGGGAGGTGTGCAATTTCTTGCTTTCCGTCGTGGTTGAGAGAGCATCTCTCTGTGTCTCTATGAATGTCATTTTTCTTGTATTATTATAGTGTTGCTTTTGTCCGCATTATGTCCTTCAGAAGTGTACGTGTGTGTGTTCCCTGTATCTTATCGCTTTTGGGAAACATTTCTTTCAGATCTTCATCAGCATGTATTGTCATGAAGGTCATTGTGGAGTCACTGTGTGGCATGCCAGAATTAGTCGTCTCTTTAGTAGAGGATGGAACTAACACTCAGTTACAAATCAAAATGCATTAGCTGTCTCAAATACATGCTGTCAATAGAGTTTAATTTTTCATGAATATAGTAGCACTTGAGCGATGTTTGGAGAGCAGATTTTTTACATCAGTTCATTTTCAGTTCAGTCTATTTCTTAAAGGATTAGTTCACTTTCAAATAAACTTTTCCTGATAATTTACTCACCCCCATGTCATCCAAGATGTTCATGTCTTTCTTTCTTCAGTCGAAAAGTAATTAAGGTTTTTGATGAAAACATTCCAGGACTATTCTCCTTATAGTGGACTTCAATGGCCTCCACTGTTGAAGGTCAACATTACAGTTTCAGTGCAGCTTCACAGGGCTTTAAATGATACCAGACGAGGAATAAGGGTCTTATCTAGCGAAACGATGGGTCATTTTCGAAAAAAATACAACTGTATATGCTTTATAAACACAAATGATCGCCTTGCACGTGCTTCTGCCAAAACCACACTTTCGTATTTTTCAAAAAGCTTACGATGTATGCCCTATGCATTCCCTATTCTACTTATGAAAAAAAAAAAAAAAACTGAGCAGAGAAGAACAAAACAAGACTAAAGTAAAACATTAGAATGTTTTAAAAGCCAATGAAAAGAGAGATGTTTTAAGACTAGATTTGAATGCAGATAAAGTTGAAGCACTAATGTAGTTTGGAAGGCTGTTCCATAAGGTGGGACCAGCCACAGTAAAAGCTCTAGTACCCCGACACTTTAAGCGAGTTCTTGGAATTCGTGGTAAGTTTTGATCTTCGGATCTTATAAGGGTGGAGTAAATTAGACAGATAGCTCAATTCAATAAGACTTAGATATACCATAGTAGATGGAGTTGCAATAATCCAGCCTAATTGTAATAAAGCATGGGTTGCAACTTCCTTCTCGGATAGAAATGGCTTAATTTTGGCAAGCAAACAGAGGTGAAAGAAACTAGAACCAATCAGAGAGCAAATATGTTTATTAAACTTTAGAGAATTCTCAAACTCCATGCCCAAATGAGAAACAAAAGGTTGTAGCTAACCAAGATTGATCGTGTTATTACTTCCCAGGGAAACAGAGGGGACAAAAACAATAACCACTGTTTTATCTGCAATTAAAAAAGCAGGTTTTTCTACTTATGAAAAAAAACTGAGCAGAGAAGAACAAAACAAGACTAAAGTAAAACATTAGAATGTTTTAAAAGCCAATGAAAAGAGAGATGTTTTAAGACTAGATTTGAATGCAGATAAAGTTGAAGCACTAATGTAGTTTGGAAGGCTGTTCCATAAGGTGGGACCAGCCACAGTAAAAGCTCTAGTACCCCGACACTTTAAGCGAGTTCTTGGAATTCGTGGTCAGTTTTGATCTTCGGATCTTATAAGGGTGGAGTAAATTAGACAGATAGCTCAATTCAATAAGACTTAGATATACCATAGTAGATGGAGTTGCAATAATCCAGCCTAATTGTAATAAAGCATGGGTTGCAACTTCCAGAGATGTCTCGGATAGAAATGGCTTAATTTTGGCAAGCAAACAGAGGTGAAAGAAACTAGAACCAATCAGAGAGCAAATATGTTTATTAAACTTTAGAGAATTCTCAAACTCCATGCCCAAATGAGAAACAAAAGGTTGTAGCTAACCAAGATTGATCGTGTTATTACTTCCCAGGGAAACAGAGGGGACAAAAACAATAACCGCTGTTTTATCTGCATTAAAAAAAGCAGGTTTTCAGAAAGCCAACGTTTAATCTCATCCAAACAGGCAAATAGGGAATTTAAAGCACTTTAATTGTTCCGAGCCATGGGTAGGTCTGTGTCGTCAGTGTACCAATGAAACGAAACCCCATGTCTCCTAAAAACAGAACCCAGGGGACGCATATAAAGTGAGAAAAGAGCTGGTGATAAGACAGAACCCTGTGGCACTCCACAGGCTAGGTTTTCTGTAGAAGAAGTGACGTTTCCTATTTTAACTGAGAATTTTCTGTTGGTTAAAAAAAACCATTCCCCCCAAGCCCACACAAAATATTAATTAAGCTTTATAATGGCAGTGAACAGGGCTAATGAGTATGAAAGTCAGAGTATGAAGCGATGCGTTTGTGTAAGAAAAATATCCATATTTAACAAGTTATAAAGTAAAATATCTAGCTTCCGCCAGACGGCTTACCGTATTCAACTTACGAAAATAAGTAAGTTAAATACGGAAAGCCTATGTAGTGTAAGCTTTTTCAACTACACTTTCTTCATAAGTTGTTAAATATGGATATTTTTTCTTACATAAACACATCGCTTCGCTTCAGAAGGTCTTTATTACCCAACACCTACATATGTGTATCTGCATTGTAAAATTGTCCTTCTGCGGCATATCCATTTTTATTATTTTATGGATCATTTCCAGACATGTGTTCTAAGTCTTTCGCACTCCTCCTCCTCAATGCACAAACAGACATAAATCCATCATGTTATTTGCTACTATCACAATATAACAAATGACATGAATAGACTCCCAGGCATATAATTGATTGAGTGCTGGATAGTGCTAAGGTCACTTCATAAATCTTTATAGACTTTTGGCAAGATGGCCTTTTATTACAGAACTCTGCTATATCAATATAAGAAAATATTATACAATTTATATATAGTAAGGGATTCCCAGTCGCACCCTTTTAAATGAAAATGTTTACTTAAAGGATCAGATGAGATTTTAAGTTTACCAACCGTGCATGTTCACAGTTATCTGATGTCAGTTAAGTGGGGGTTTTTTTTATTTATTTTTTTATTGTTATTTATTACTGTTTTAATTTGAAAATTCTACTCGCAAACCCCTTGCAATTCCCTTGTGAAGCTCATTTTGGGAAACCCTGTAAGTGATAGTTCACCTAAAATGAAAAGTACCCTCATGTCATTTTTGTCTAATTGTATTGTGCAAATTTGATTCATTTTAGTGAATGGTTTCACTAACAGTATGGATGGATGTTCAAAAAAAAATCACCTGTTTTATTTGTTTTAATAAGCCTGTTTTAATATTTAGTTAAATTCTGTAAGTTCTATAAATTCTAGAAGTTCTAGAAGTTTTACTCAGAGATATGTTTAACAAATGTATTTAAAAATGTAGATTGTATCAATATCTAATATAGCTTTTAATTATGTTAACTGTATATTTATATACTTTAGTTAGTTTTGTTGCTCACATGGCATAAAAAAAAGAACAATCTAATCGCTGTATGTTTCATTGTATGAAAAGGAGCAGCAAGAAAAGTGTGCAAAATTTCTCCCTTTGTGCTCCAAAGACAGAAAGTCATATGGGTTTGGAACGACATGCATGTAGTGTAAACAGTGTAGTGTGAGTATGTAATGACAGAATTTAAATTTCTGGGTGAAATATTCCTTTAAGTGGCAAGGGATTAGGGACGCGTGACAGGCACAAACAAAATAACTAATTAGTTTTTGCAGTGTTATTAAGAAGTCCCCCTCCTCTCATTTTCAGAGGGACCGTGCTCACTTCATTAGAGGGTTACAGAATATTTACTAGTTAAATATAGTAAAACAGTAATTTTAGGCATCATTGTTGTGTAATTGCCTTTTTGAGAAAGCAACTATATTGCCAGTATTCCCAGCATTATCAGCAAGGGAGCTGTATGGGATAGTGTGTTTGCTTCTCCCTAGAGCCCAAAGGCTTTTATGAGTTTTTAATGTTTTCCCCTCTTTCCTATAGCTAGCTAGTCAACGGTGTTATCAAACCGAGAGCTCAGCTCCTTTCATGTGGTGATGTTTACACTTTACTTGCTCACTGCTGTTACTCCCTCAAGTGGAAAAGAGTTTAACATATGAAAAAGCTATGAAATAACATATAAATATGACACAGGGAACGATCGATTTTTAGTTGTGCATTTTCCCTGCTGTGAGACTGATCAAGACTGCAGGGATCCTTTAAAGGAACAATTTATCCTCATGACGTTCCAAACTTCCCTGAAACACAGATGTTAAATATACAAGATTCTGTTTTCCATATAAAGAGTTTGTGCTTGCAGATAATATACTATGAAATTAAATAAAAGGATACTTACGTAAGTGTACCTAAAGGGAAAACACTTTCATCATTGTTTCTTAAGTACACTTTAAAATGTACTTTTTCAATAATGTCAAATTAATTTGTTATTTATTTTTATGTGTTGGTTATAACATAAAGTAAAGTAATGCATTATATTTTTAGCTGTACTGAGTGTTTATTGCATTGAAGTTAATATATATTTCAAATTGACTAAATTGCAGTGTCATTATTACAAATGTTTTTTGCATGAGATACAAATTTCAATAGAAATGACATATTTTAGTTTACCATGAATGTATATCTCTCTCTCTCTATATATATATATATATAAGTATATTATTTCCACATAATGTAGTCTTTTTTTAATAGAATGCCAAAGTGTACTTCTTTTTCATAAGGGTAATTTCCATTTTCTGGAGCAATGTACCTTTGAGGATGCATGCATGAATGGATGAGTAGACGGATGGTGAAATACTGATAAAGCCTGACACAATATGGAAGATTTTATATCTGAAAATTGATTGGGAATATTAATCACAACCGGTTTAGTTTTTGAGAAGAAGATGAGAATGATATAACAGGAACAGGAAGATAGGTCTAGTTTGGTGAGATTGTGAGTTTTGTAGAGAGATGAGATCATTAAGTGTTAATGATAGTTGCATCACATAATTAAAAAAAAAAAAAAAAAAAATCTTATCCAGGTCCAAATGCATCATCTGTCAGTGTCTACTCAAGCAAGTGGCTGGTGAATCACTTAAATTATCATTCCATGGAATACACAAGTCACTCATGGACCCATAATGATTGGCAATCTGTTAACTGCAGCAACATTTTGACATCTCAATGTTGTATACAAGACATATTGATGTTAGGAATCTCTCTGGGTCTTATCTCTTCTATTCCAGACCAACACTAAAATCCACAACTTCTCTAGTTCACGAGTTGGCACAAAAATCACACACATCAGCTGCAGGAATCTGTCCTTGCAGTGGCTAAATAATACCTCAACAATGTCAATTCGATATTTGAGATTTGTACTTAATCAGCTTAGCCGAACTTTTAATGACATATTGTTTCCTATTAAATTTTGTTGTGAAGGGGACATGACTGACACTTTTACACGAAATATAACTGTGGGTAAATGTGAAATCGATGCTACCACAATGATAGACTGACATGCACCAAAGTCTCATTCAAACAGCAGTCTACTACCGCAGTTGGCACAGCTGTGACACAACTGTCCTGTCTATTGGTAAAAAGCCAAAAAAGTGGTGTTAGGAAATATGTGGATGTGTGCAGTTTATAAGCCTCAACATTTTGTGTGACGGTTATAGTTAATATGCCTTAGTCAGTACCCTTGTGAAAAGGAAATACACTTTAGCGTACTTTTAAAAAGAGTACCTATTACAGAAATAAATTACTTTAAAATAATATAATTAAGTGTCAACTCAATGTGATGTTTTCAGACTCTTAATTCTCAAATTTATATTAAAGGTGCAGTAAGCAATTTCTGCTGTTGTCTGAAACACTGTTGATATTTGAAAATACCAAAACAAACACGCCATTACCCAAAAGAAACACACCCCTAACTTGATAGCTCCACCCCCAAAATCACAAACATGCAAAGCAACACAGGCACATCTGCCATCATGAGTGTATACACCCTTACTGTTTTCAGTCAGATCCACTTACAACAGTGTTTCTCAGAAATCACTTACTGCACCTTTAAATGCAGTTAATTGAGCTTAATGTTTTTTTTTGACACACTTAAGTGGGACTTAAGTATTTGGTAACACTTTATTTTGATTGTCCCCTTTGGACATTATGTTGACTATTTGCAATTTACCCTAAACGAACATCCTATACAGTCTACTACATTCTGCTAATACTAGAATGTGTAACTCATCCCATATCGTTTGTGATACACACTCAAATACCTCAAATCATGCGACATAATTACACATTTGCAGTGATAAAGTTGCAATTTAGGTCTGGTTTCACAGACAGGGCTTAGCCTAAGCCAGGATTAGGCCTTAGTACAATTATGGTAGTTTTTATAAATATACCCTAGAAAAAACATTACTGGTGTGCATCTTGAGACAAAACAATGGCTCTGACATATTTTAAGATCTGTCAGTCCAAGTTACTTTCAGTTAAAACAGCTCAAACATGCATTTTAGTCTAGGACTAGCTTAAGCCTTGTCTGTAAAAACTGGGGTTTTAGTATGTTAAGTTTAAATGCAATATATTAACTTTGTATTATATTATATTAACTAAAAATATATATTAACTTTACTATTGAATAACACACTACTGTTCAAATTAAAATCACTTTAGTTTGTTAGTCAACTCATTAAAGTGTACTTTAAGTATGACAAAAGATTAAATGATTGATAATTCTTTAAAATGTACTTAAAAGTAAAACTGTTTTAACAAAGTGCACTTTATAAAAGATTACTACTACAACAGTGCATTCTGGGTAATATTATTTTTCATTTTTGAGAAAGTAACCTATAGGCTACTTTTTTTGAAAATGACAAATATTACCCAGAATGCATTGTTTTTTAAGGTATATTACTTTTGTATATTACAATGCATTCTGGGTACTATTATTTGTCTTTTTAGAGAAAGTATAGACTACTTTCTCGAAAACGACAAATAATATTACCCAGAATGTATTGTTTTACAGTATATTACAGTATATGTTTCTGTGGAAAGTTTTTTTACTGTGTAAAATTGTTTTGTTTTCTTTACAGAGTGCATGTTGCTTTACTATTTCTGAAGTGTGATAAAGGTCTATGGGAGGGGAAATGGTGAATCAGGGTTGTGTTAACTGGACATGACCGGGAGATTCTTTCTCACAGAGAGCTAGTGTAAAGTCCTAGCTTTCAAATCCCAGTGCGCTATATTTAATTGGCTGTTATTAATTTCATATTCAGTGTACTCATGTACTTTCACTGTTTTTGTGAGAAAAGGAGATTCCCAGTGGGCACCATGTTATCTGTGCCTTTTCTTAAGTCTTTTTTACTGATATAGTCCTTTATTGAAAAAATAAATATATAAACAAATTACTATAATGGGATTACTGAAGAAAATGAAGGAGAAATTGCTTTTGTACATCAACAGTGCACAGAGCACATTTACCAGCAGCCATATCTCCCTGTAGCCCAAGACTGGTTGCCCACTGAAGCTAAGCAGGGCTGAGCCTGGTTATGGGAGTACCATGTATCTGAGCAAGATGTCCAGGACCTCCAGCAGAAAAATAGGCCCACAACATTAAAGATCCAGCAGTATATTTAATCGTGGGCATGGGGTACTTTTTATCCACTTTTGCGCCAAGCCCATCTGGTGGGTTTGCTGCCAAAAAGCTCTTTTTTTTTCTTTTCTTTTTTTTATCTGACCATCATCAGAAGCCGGTCCCATTTGAAGTTCCAGTCTTGTCTGACAACTGAATATGCTGGAGATTGTTTCTGGATGAAAGCAGAGGATTTTTCTTGAAACCCTCCCAAACAACTTGTGGTGATGTAGGTGTCGTTTGACCTTTTTTTTTTTTTAAGCTTTCTAAGACTCAAGACTCAACTAATCTCTGCAATTCTCCAGCTGTGATCCTTGGAGAGTCTTTTTCCACTCAAACTTTCCTCCTCACTTCACATTAGGACGATTTAGACACACGTCCTCTTCCAGGCAGATTTGTAACATCTTTAGTTGATTAGAACTTCTTAATTATTGACCTGATAGTGGAAATGCGGATTTTCAATGTTTTAGCTCTTTTCTTACAGCCACAATTTTTTGAATGAAAGATCAAAAGGATAAACAATGAAGATTCATTTTTGTGTCATTTATTATTATTAATAAATGATTAATCGTGATTAATCGTATACAAAATAAAAGTTTGAGTTTGCATAATATATGTGGGTGTACTGTGTGTAATCATTATGTATATATAAATACACACAAATTAATGTATATATTTAAGAGAAATATGTTATTTATGTAAAAAATATTTTTATTTATATATAATATAAATTATATAAAATATAAATAAATACATATACTTGCAAATATTTCTCAAATATATACATGAATGTGTTTGTATTTATATATACATAATAATTACACACAGTACACCCACATATATTAGGCAAACTCAAACTTTTATTTTGTATGAGATTAATCGCGATTAATCATTTGACAGCCCTAATTTACTTATGATATATGGCATCAGCATCTGCCATTTTAAATCATATATTGTTCAACCACATCCGTTCCATGGTATCCAGCTATCCAGATGTTTTGATGAAACTAACAAATGACAACATGATGAACTGAAATAAATGAGAGAGAGAAATCATTTCTATAATATGTGTTTTTCCTGAAGGATGGTCTGTTAGAGAAATGGCCATAAATACTACATGATTTGATGTATATTTAATAAAGCGTCTATCACCTTATATTAAGCACCGGATCACTGGTTCATTAAAAGTCTTGTTCAATGGTTGCTGTGCTTTCCCTGGTCTTTGGTCCAATTACTCTTAAGAGCTAATTAGCAATGAATATGTTATACCAAAGGGGTATGAGAAAGAAGTGTATGAAAAAGCAGTATTCTTGCACTGCACAAATACAGAAGAGAGACACATCTCTGATGCATGTTTAAATACATCATTAACGGGATGGGTCACCCAAAAATGAAAATTCTGTCATCATTTACTCACTCTCAAGTAGTTACAAACCTGTATACATTTCTTTGTTCTGCTGAACACAGAGGATATTTGGACGAATGTCAGTAAACCAAACAGATCTCGCCCCCCATTGGCTACCAGAATAGGAAAATAAATACTATGGTAGTTAATGGGGGCTGAGATCTGCTTGCTTACAAACATTCTTCCAAATATCTTCCTTTGTGTTCATCAGAACAAAGAAATGTATAAAGGATTGGAACAACTTGAGGGGGAGTAAATGATGACCGAAATTTGATCCCTTAAACAACTATTTCTTCAGTTCGGTTCCGTACATACTACAATTTTTGTAAATGTGGTTGTCACTACCTGATTTTTTTGGGAGTTAATTCGGTTGTAGAATGCAGTTGTCATTCTTGTAAATTAACTCTATGGCTATGTTTAAGTCTACTTTTAATGGCCTTCCCTCACCAACTTCGTTGTACGCCATTGCTTACGTTGCACAAGTGCCCACTACTGGCAGAACCATTGCAGTTGGTTTAAATGGAACGCCATAAGATCAAAGTCATGTTGCATTGTGGTCTATGGATCTGCCTGAAGAATAGACTTGCTCCCTCAGTCAAAATCAAGGGGACAAGGTTCTGTCCAAATAAACTTTTCTCATCCACTTGACAAAAGTTAAATGCACATCAAGATGGTGGCGGAGATTTCCCCTGAGGGAAAGAGAGTTAATGGAAGTTTGTAAGTGTATAGCTGCTTTTCTACTGTCAGGCTAAACTGTTCTCATTGCTCAACCGTTCCACTCCATGATAATCTGGCCCAACTGGTACAGATATGGTTACATTTTCCACTTTGGGGCTGATAACAGTTAACTTGCATTAACTTTGCTCAAATATTATGCCGAACCAAGCTCAAGTGGAAATAAAACTGAACTCAGGATGGTGGAAAAGTGCCTAATGTCTAAGAGTGGAGTTAAGGCCGGGACGCAACAAGCCAACAGTCGGCCTTCGGGCAATGTCAGGCTGTTTTTGAGCATTGGACAGCTTAGGTTTTTCTGTGTGTTCTGCACCGTTGGCTCTAGTTGGATTCAGTCTGGGGTTTTAGGACCGATGCAGCATGTTAAATCGGAGTCGGGTTGTAGTGAGAGAGAGAACTCTGATTGGCTGTTTAGTTTAGCCAACGAGTTAGTGCATGAGGATGAAAGCGAGGAAATTTAACATCATCTTATCTGAGCATTCAAATGATACTTTAAAATTTAATGGGTTAGTTCACCCAAAAATGAAAATTAGCCCATTATTTATCCACCTTCAAGCAATCCAAGGTGTATATGACTGTATCTTCTTGTAGAAGAACATAATCAGAGATATATTAAAAAATATCCTGGCTTTTCCCAGCTTTATAATGGCAGTGAATGGGGGTCCTGAAAAAAAGTGCATCCATACATCGTAAAAGTACGATGGCTCCGGTGGGTTAATAAAGGCCTTCTGAAGTGAAACGATGGGTTTTTGTAAAAAAATAAATAATAATAATAATTCCATATTTAACTATAATAACTAGCTTCTGGCAGTCGGCCGTACGCATCGATGAGAAAAAAGAAACATTGTGCATTGTGATCATGAAATTGATGAAAATGAAACTGATGATAATTGTGATTAAAAGAGTCACATTGCAACAATTTTAATGATCCTAAAATATAATTTATATATTCAAATATAGTATTACAGAGTAATCTAATGCAAAATATATATATATATATTTTTTATCTTTCTTTTGATTTTGCTTTGACCTGGATGTGTTTTCGAGAGCATAAATCCTGTAATCTTCTTCTCTAGGTATTAATCATGCTTACATAAATATTCTCTTACCCAACACACAGACACAACGATGAAGTATTGTTAAGGTGATCCTCACACTGGACAAAATGATGATATGTTGTGCTTCAAGAGAGTGTTTTTGGGCACACATATTGATGTGATGCTGATTTTCTCACAACAATCACTGCACTTACAGTAGTTAAGATTGTGTGCACACACCGTTGCCTCCACGGCCACAAAACTTGATTTTTACAACTAGATGTGTGCGTGTGTGCGTATGTATTAGGAAACCCGGAGGTGCTCTCTGTCGCCATAGCAACACACAGCATGGTCGGATGGGGTTCTCGCTGTGAGGAGAGGATACGTTAGGGTCGACCACCACGTGGGGTCCGGGACCCCTTTCCCGGACTGTGAATTCACATTATCTTTTCCATGACATACGAGTACGAGAGACAGACAGACCACATTCTCGCTCTTTATTCCCAGTGTTATGACATGACTCACCGGATATTATGCTTCCCTCTGTGCTTCCGTCCAATTACGTAGAGCTCTGTGGAAATGAGGCTGGCTCCAGAGATCTGAGAGGAAGTCTTTAAAAAGACTGGAGTGGTCTGGCTCACACTGATCTGGTCTGTGGCTAATGCCACTTTATGAGTCCCTGGATAGTTGGAGCCCAGGAAAACTGATTAAAACAGGACTGGAAACATGCCAGAGTACAATGAACTCAATGTGTGTGACATTCTTCCATGAGTGACCTTAGTGAGGAACAATACTGTTATTTACAACTTAATGTGTGTGGACAGCTACTGTGGTGTGATGTCAATAACCACAGACGATCGTATTGACTCTTCCTTCAGTGTCTATAAATGAATTGGAATCACGTTCACAATATATACACTGAAAGAAAGTGCAGCAGCCTTAAAGCTGCAGTCTATAACTTTTTTCTTTTTTTTTGAGCAAGTACATAACCAGCCAGTGTTCAAAACTATCTCCTTACCTTGTAATAATGTTTTCTAATTCGAGTGGTACTGGTGGGTTTCCACAGAAAATTGGAGCATGCAGCCGTTCTTCTTTGCATTATTACGTCACGTCTGTTTACATAAAGAAGGAGTCCCAGCTAGAAGGCTGTATCGCATGAGGAACATGCTGCTTGTAGCAGATCATTTATAGCCTTTTCTCACAGCAGCTGAGATAATTAAAGATGACGAAGAACATGTTTATAAAAGATGTAATATAAGTCTAAGGTTTCTCCTTAGTGTCTGTGAAGTGAATGTGTCTGTGAAGTTTCAGCTCAAAATACCCCATAGTTTGTTTTTTTTTATTAATTTTTTAACTGCCTATTTTGGGGCATCATTATAAATGCGCCAATTTAGGGTATGCGGCCCTTTAATTCTCGTGCTCCACGCCCCATGAGCTCGCACTTGCCTTAAACAACATAAAAAAAGTTCACACAGCTAATATAAACCCTTAGAATGGATCTTTACAAAGTGTTCATCATGCAACATGTCTAATCGCGTAAGTATTGTATTTATTTGGATGTTTACATTTGATTCTGAATGAGTTTGATAGTGGCTAAAGCTAACATTAAACACTGTTGGAGAGATTTATAACGAATGAAGTTGTGTTTATGAATTATACATATTAAGTGTTTAAAAAATGAAAATAACGACAGTCTTGTCTCCATGAATACAGTAAGAAACGATGGTAACTTTAACCACATTTAACAGTACATTAGCAACATGCTAACGAAACATTTAGAAAGACAATTTACAAACATCACTAAAAATATCATATCATCATGGATCATGTCAGTTATTATTGCTCCATCTTCCATTTTTCGCTATTGTTCTTGCTTGCTTACCTAGTCTGATGATTCAGCTGTGCACAGATCCAGACGTTAATACTGGCTGCCCTTGTGTAATGCCTTGAACATGAGCTGACATATGCAAATATTGGGGGCGTACATATTAATGATCCCGACTGTTACGTAACAGTCAGTGTTATGTTGAGATTCGCCTGTTCTTCAGAGGTCTTTTAAACAAACGAGAAGGAGGAAACAATGGAGTTTGAGACTCACTGTATGTCGTTTCCATGTACTGAACTCTTGTTATTCAACTATGCTGAGGTAAATTCAATTTTTGAATCTAGGGCACCTTTAAACTTATCATTTTGATGGCAGATTGTATGGTATGACAAATTAACGTTAGCAATTAGGCTGTATAGAAATTGAAATCTACAGTTAACGCTAATACACACTAAATACACAGAGTCACGCAATGCTGATGTTGTTAACATTAACAATTTGAGAACAAAGTATAACAATAATAATTTGCACAGTTTGATGTAATATGAGCTAAGCGATCATTAGATTTAATCATCATTGGCAGCGCGATTTATTGTAATGCTTTATTTTTCTCTGTTGGTCAGAATAAAAAAAAAATTGTTTCTTGTTCAGATGACATTTTCCAGTGAAAATTCTTATTTTGGTCATACTTCCAAGACTACGATCTGTGATTCCGAAGTACAGTATCCACACCAGTGTAGACTGACAGCCACACATTCTCCTCAAAACATTAGATTCATCTAGGCTGAGAAGCCACGCCATTGCACAACCCATGTAACGATAATAATTCCACAAATAACTGCAATTGTAGATTTCAAATAGAGATGGTGACAAAGAGGCAAAACTTACGGACTGCAACTTTAAAAAACATTTTAAATATATATATAACCATAAGAAGTCAAAATGCCACATATAGAAGGCTGTTCTAAGTTTGCATTGTCTAACCTGTGCATTCCAATATGTGAATATTTTCATAACATAGAAATGTGTCGCCTAGAATGAAGGAAGTTTTAATTTATTTTACCTCATAATTCTTAATATGTCATATCTCAATCTTTTCTCTGGTGACATATGCTGGACTTCACAAATGATCCAAATAACAACCAGCAGACAGATTCAAGTCCCCAGCCATCCTACATTTGTCTGTTTTACGATAGTCCATTTCACTTGTTGTTTTAAGGCTTTAGCAGTAAAATATGTACTTTTCAATAAAGCTATTTGAATTTAATTTAATATTTTTTTTTCTTTGGGACATAATTACCAAACTAAAACACTCTTATTTTCCATTTGTGCCCATGCATGAATTCCAAGGTGGGATATGGAACGTTTGAGGTGCATTTAATTTACCATGTATCAAATTTGCCATCTACAATCATCCTGGGTGACTGATCCTGGCATTTCATTTCAAAACCTGAGGTGTTTTAGCCTTTGGATTGTAAGCAGACTGTCAGTTGAATTATGGTTTACATCATTTAATTTAGTTTGCCGTTTTTTTCCATACACTGAAAAAGTAATACGCTCTATCTACTCAATCAAACTACTCAAGCAATGTTATTAATTAAATTCAACATATAAGAATTTAGTTAGAATTAATCAAATGAGTCATTAAAAGTCAACCATTTAAAATGTGTAAAATTAGCAAACACCATTACAAAAACCCCAAACTGACATAAAAAAGCAAAGAGTCAAACTGCCCAACTAAATGAAACACCGATTATCATAATGGCGACCAAACATTTTCAATAAAATCAACATCTAAACCTCTTTTAATTCTTGTGTTTCTCTTTCCTTCAGTGATTCTGCTTGTTATCATCAGGTGTCTTCAATGTTGGCAATACAAAATAAAGAGTTCTTAATTCATCTTTGACGTTTGTCTGTTATTCAGATATTTTTGTTTAAATTTCACTTACATTTTAGTCATTTTAAATGGTTGACATTTAAGGAATTAATTTGATTAATTCTAACTCAATTCTATTTGTTGAATTTAATTAATAATATTGCTTGTAATTTGTTGCCAAAGTAGATATAGCGCGTTACTTTCTACAGTGTATACAGTATAAAATTTTAAATTAATTGAATGAAAGATTTTTTTTTAACAAGAAGTTATTTTAATGTTAGCCCATATACCAAACAAGCAATGGAACAAATAAGTCAACATTGGCATATCAGCATTAATTGGTTTCTATATCTCAAACAGTAGAACATGGCACCAGCGATGACAAAGTCAAGGGTTCGGTTCCATAATTATTCCTTAAATTCAGTGCAATTCATAAATAAAATAAAAGTATCTGCCAAATATGTAAACATTAATGTAGTTTAATTAAAAAAAATAATAATAATCTGATTTTTTTTCTTAATCAGTTTCATCATTAACTGAGAATTAAGTTTCTGAAGATTAAGTATAATTTAATCTTGGGTGTTTCAAATGCATAAATGCTCAATATTACAGAGTGGCACAAAACAAAGAGGCACAAAATCACTCTCAAGGACATTTTCATTCTCTGTCCTTGCTGGTGGGATGATATTTTCAACCAACCTATCCAGAAAGCCGAATCCCTTGACAATATTCAAGAAACAGCTGAAAACTCATCTCTTCCATCAGCACTTAACTACATCCTGCTGAAAAAAAGCTTGATCTATTCTTTTGTCTATTCTCTCACTAATTCTTAATCCCTCCCTGTTCTAGCATGTACTATCCTGAACAAAGGCTGAAATTTTGTATTACTAGCACTTCTCGTGTGTATTGCTTCTTTAAGATGAATCACTTGCTACGTCCCTCAATTGTAAGTCACTTTGGATAAAAGCATCCGCTGAATGAATAAATGTAAATGCTCTGAACAGACTGATTTTGACAGCTCAAACAACAAACATTTTTACTGAGGAGACAATTTAAGTGCTTTACCAAACACAGTAGCTTCCCATTTCTGTTTTTAAACCATCTTAGTGATCATTTGTGCAAGTATACACATTTCAGTTCTTGTTTGGAAACGATTGCCTTTGGTTATTGGCATCTTGCCGCTGCAGATGCTGGACAGGCATCGGGTTGAACATGAGCTCTACGGTCGGTTCCAGATCACTGTTTGTAGCAGAGTGTGGACTGGAACGAAAAGCAGCAGAGTTATGGCTCCTCCTGTTGCGTTCGCCCTCGCTGTGGGAGTCATTTATAATTCTGGATTAAGTCAGCGCAGATAGCGAGGTCAACCAGAGCCTCCTTGCACACAAAAAGCACCATCATTTCCTTCTAAAGCTATTAGAGTTTTATATAGCAACAGCACTTTCCAGCTCTCAATTGATTGCTTTTTATTATTACCGCAATGGCAATAAGTCTAACTTTCTTGCCTCCTCTCTCATACATGTCATCGTTATCTGTCCTCCCCCCTTCCTCTCCATCTCCATCCAAACATCATGATTCCTTTTAGAGTGCAGGTAGAGTTCTATGTGAATGAAAACACTTTCAAGGAACGTCTGAAGCTGTTCTTCATCAAAAACCAAAGATCCAGTGAGTTCTCGGCCAGACCGAGGGGCGGCTCTAATTGTGGCTTTTCTTGTCCTGTGAGGTGATAGTTTGTTTTTGCTTTCACGTGCAGTTCTGTTGACCCCTGTGAGTGGCTCTGTGGAGCTGGTGCTGGGTAATTGGTTGGTCTTGTATTTGTTTTCTGGCCGTTTGATGTGCAGTCCTCTAGCTGTTGTGTCCTGTCCGTGAGTACTCGGCTTCATGTGTCTGTTGTTTGTGAAGCTCTTTGTAACTCTTATTGGTGACGGCCTCACGCTTTTGTGTGCAGGTTTGAGAGTGCGACTCTTCAACTTCTTCCTGAAGGTTGTGAGCTGCCTGCTCTACATCGTACGAGTCCTGCTGGACGACCCACGAGAGGAGAGAGACTGGTGAGACACGGCCAAATGGGACTGAGGATATAAGCTCTGAGGATATTTTACTCAACGTGAAAGCTGTTTTTCGTTAGACAGCAAAGTTATTCAGCCTGTTAAAGAGATAGTTCACCCAAAAATGAAAATTATCCTATGATTTACTCACCCTCAAGCCAGCCTAGGTGTATATGACTATATTCTTTCAGACAAACGCAATCGGAAATATATTTCAAAATATCCTTGCTCTTCCAAGCTTTATAATAAGAGTGAAGGGGAGGCGTTTTGAAGCCAAAAAAAAATGCATCCATCCATCCATCGTCATAAAATAATCCATACAGATAGAAGGGGGTTAATATAGGTCTTCTGAAATGAAGCTATGGGTATTTCTAAGAAAAATATACATATTAAAACTTTAAAAACTATAATAACTTGCTTCCGCCAGACGACCGTACGCATACTGCACAAGTCGACTTGACAAACTCAAGCTCTTCTTCTCGTACATCAAAATCCTCTGACATTTCTCTCTAAAATTTCTTGTTTTAGACTTCTAATTTGTGACCGGTGTCCCTTTAAGATCTCTTTATCTTGTTTTTGCCATATTCTAAAGATGCGTAACATTAAAAATTTACCCTGAATTTCATTTGCAAAAAAATTATTAGTGATGCAGCGAAAGTTTGGCAATCAGAAATATTCGGACAAAAAATAATTTTTGGTTTTAGCTGAAACAGTTTTGGTGGGCCGAAACAGTGTCGTTTAATTAGCACTTCTCCAGTGGCGTGGATAAGCTACAGTACATCAGTTAGCTAAACATAGTCAGCAGTGTCTAGAGCTGGGTTGACAATATTGATTTACCATTCTTAATCCATCTTCATTTGGATGAAACAAGATCTTTTAGTCTATGCTGTTTTCAGTTGATGCATGAGCAAAACATCACTAAACTTTATTTGTAGCGTGCCTCACATCCAATAATCACAATTGCTAAGCTTTGTGATTTATTAATTTTCCTATGAAACAAAGTCTGATCTTTGAAATTCTGTCAATTTTATAATTAAATTCAATCAATTAAGCCACCATAAAATATTTCAGCAACAAATTGGAGTATAAACATAATTATATATTTGAAAAGTTATATAAATGTCTTATGTACAATTAAAATTTTATGTTCTATTGGAATGACTTTGCACCCAAGAAATTTCACCGAACAGCAGTAAATGTGACCATTCCTTAAGACAATGTTGCATGTATCCTCTGTGGAGAAACAATCACAGAATGCACTGTTCAATTGTTGAAGGCAACATTGCATGTATCCCTCAAAGCAAGGCCAATCCCAGAATGCATAGCGACACTTTCAGTGAAACATTTTATTCAAAATGGCGGTTGCAATCAAGGGAAATGTCATTATAAACACCACTTAAGTTGCTAAATCAATTTAAAATATCTCTAGCTAATATAATATTGATAATTTCACCCTATATTTGTGTTAGAGGTTTTTGTTATAGTTTGAGGTTTGAAATGATTAGCTTAACGACATGCTAATGTCAGGCTCAGCCAGAGTTTATAGTCTAAAGTTTCTCTAGGAACAGCAATTGTTTGTTTGCATTCCAGCAAAGTTAGAGTAGAATTGAACTTAATGAACACTGATGCAATTCTCCTGATATATTTAGATACAGCGGTCGAGCAGGAACACCTTCTTACAACCAACAGCACAGGAATATAACAATCTTGAGTGACTAAATTGCTAACTGTCTTTATCTACACTATATTGCCAAAAGTATTGGGACACCCCTCCAAGTGCAATAAGTCCATTCGTGAAATTTCCTCACTACTAAATATTTCACGGTCAACTGTTTGTGGTATCATAACAAAGTGGAAGCAATTGGGAACAACAGCAACTCAGCCATGCACTGTGCACATGCGGAGGCACACAGTGTGCAGAAGTCGCCAACTTTCTGCAGAGTCAATAGCTACAGACATCCAAACTTTGTGTGGCCTTCAAATTAGCTCAAGAACAGTGCATAGAGAGCTTCATGGAATGGGTTTCCATGGCTGAGCAGCTGCATCCAAGCCTCACATCACCAAATGCAATGCAAAGTGTCAGATGCAGTGGTGTAAAGCACGCTGAAACTGGACATGTTTTCTGGAGTAGCGAATCACGCTTCTCTGTCTGGCAATCCGATGGACAAGTCTGGGTTTGGCAGTTGCCAGGAGAACGGTACTTCCCTGAATGCATTGTGCCAAGTGTAATGTTTGGTGGAGGGGGGAATATGTTGTGGGGTTGTTTTTCAGGGGTTGGGCTTGGACCCTTAGTTCCACTGAAAGGAACTCCTAATGCTTCAGCATACCATTTTGGACAATTTCATGCTCCCAACTTTGTGGAAACAGTTTGGGGATGGCCCCTTCCTGTTCCAACATGACTACGCACCAGTGCACAAAGCAAGGTCCATAAACACATGGATGAGCGAGTTTGGTGTGGAGGAACTTTTCCTGACCTCAACCCAATAGAACACATTTGGGATGAATTAGAGCGGAGACTGCAAGCCAGGCCTTCTCGCCAACATCACTGCCTGACCTTACAAATGCGCTTCTAGAAGAATGGTCAAAAATTCCCATAAATGCACTCCTAAACCTTGTGGAAAGCCTTCCCAGAAGATTTGAGGCTGCTATAGCTGCAAAGGGTGGGCAAACTCCATATTAAACCCTACGGATTAAGAATGGGATTAAGTTCATGTGCATGTTAAGGCAGGCAAACTTTTGGCAATAAAGTGTCTATCTTTAAGGTAGTGTTTAATAGCTTGTAGGCTATCCTGCTTGACTGCAGTATCCATCTGTATCAGTCATATGGCTGTCTGCATTTCTATTGGGAGTCACTGCATTACATCACTCCTCATCTGCATAAAATTGAACTTTGTCGCATCACCACAGGGTACTGGAAATCACCAACTTTCACTGGAAGTGTGAAGAAGAAAGACAGGCATAGATGAAGAAACAGGTCAGAGTCTGTGTAAATGAGAAAAATGAAAAACACATTTTCTGCCAAAGTGCAGAAGAACAGCATAGGGAGAAGCTCACGCCAAAGAGATGCAAGTGAACGACAGAAAAGGAGAATGATGGTCAAAAGTGAAAACCATGGATTCTATTTTCAGTTCAGAAAAGAGTTCATGTAGTGTTGGAGAGAGAGTGTGGGTGGACGAAGGGAAAGTGCGATCTAGAGAAGACTGAAGTGCCTTTGGATAGTCCATGAATAAATCCAAGCAGTTGCAACTCTTATCTGTGTGTGTTCTGCTTCCCCTGCAGTCCTGGCTGTCTCAGACAGAATGCCTCTGCCCACAACAGAAGCCATTTCGACTGGTAAGTATCCAGGCTCTTGACTCTGGCGTGAGAAATGAAGATGGTGACACAGACATACGGCGGCCATTTTAATAGGGAAAATCTGAAGAAAACTCAATACAAATTTAATGTATGTGAATCTCGTCTTTTGAATATGTTTATCAGGTACAAAGAACTTTGCATTTCATCTCTTCTGATATTTCTTATTAGGCTTAATATAACCTTGTGAAAAAGAAGTGTGCTTTGAATTTGCACTTCAAATTCTAAAAAATATATTTTTAAAAAACTGTACTTGCAGATAATTCAATATTAATGAAATAAAAGGCCACTTAATGTTTCTTAACACACTTAAAGGTTTAGTTTACCCAGAAATGAAAAAATCTGTCATTAATTATTCACCCTCATGTCGTTCCACACCTATAAGACCTTTGTTCATCTTCAGAACACAAATTAAGATATTTTTCATAAAATCCGATGGATCGCCAAAATAATGACTTTATTCAACAACATCTAGTTATTGGCGATTTCAAAACACTGCTTCATGAAGCTTCGAAGCTTTACGAATCTTTTGTTTCAAATCAGTGGTTTGGAGCTAATGTTTTTATTTATTTCAAAGACAAAAGAATTATGAAATTACATATAAAGATGTAAGTCCTACTAGCACTCTAAACTTCAGCTAATTGACCCTTCGCCCAGGAGTTTGATTGACAGGCGATCTATCCAATCATAACGCCAAATCCGCCATTTTGTCCGACAAAGCAGTCAGGGGAGTTAGTAGGTTTACGTTGGTGGACTTGATCTTGAAAATGGTGTCTACTGACATCTTTCCGTGGTTGAAACAACATTCCTTCTGATGTTCATTCATGTTTATTTGATGTTATAAATTAAGTAGTAGGAAGAGATGATCGGTCCACGAGCCGCTTGTACTGAGGCGCTACAGTGATCTGTCACGATACATTAAAGAGCCACGAAACAGTATTTATTGTTTAAATTTCTTTAAAAATGACAAAATTTGAAAATTAGTTTCATATTTGTTTCATATCAAAAGTAACCTGCTCTGTCTTATCTGTCGGCGTGTTGTTGGTGTCCACTTTGCGCCGAGATGTATTTTTCACTGCGTGAAAACATGAAGTGTGGCGTGAGAGCGGCCTGGCTTATCGGACGTAGCAACAGTTATTAAATGGGGCGGGTCTTTGAGAACGGTCATTTGCATTTATACAAATTTATACTATAATGCATTTTCATTTAAATATAAATAACATGCAGTTAAGTGTTTTAAAACATTACATTTCATTCACACTTTAGTATATTCTTTTAAAGTATAATATTTCCATAAGTACACTTTTAAAGGTATGTACTTCTTTTTAACAAGGATATAGCTGCTTTGTGACAACAAACACAAACAGAATGTTTTAACCACTGCAACAAGTGGTGGTTTCCTATTTCTGTAATGTTGTGCTGTGTAGCCCCACCCACAATCAAATCTGATTGGTCTAAAATCCCACCCTTTGTAATTGAACAGTATATTAAATATCCATCATGTTCTGACTGGCTGTGATTCAAATTACTTTTTGCTGGAAATGTATTGTTGTGTACAGTTAGGCAGTTTTGTCTCATGCCAGCAGTAAAATTGATTTATTGACTTCAGGACACTGCACAAGGAATCTCCGTGACCTGTTTAACAAGGCAGTCTGGTTTTTGCCATTTATTAAGCATCAAAAATTCTGGTAGCATTCTGTGAGCGTTTAATGGTGTGTGTCTGACACGATGCCACTGTGCTCATTACTTTAATGCAGAATTCACACCACACAGCTTTGATTTCTTCATTCGTAACAAAAATGTTCATTTGAATCTGTTTATTGCTCAGGCATTGTAAATGGATTAGATTCTGAAATTGGTGTGTTTGTTTGACATGTGAGGGGAAAAGTGTTCAGTTATGGGCCCGCTTCTTGATTTGAGCGTCTCTAATTTGTAATTTTCCTTTCATTCTTTATCTCATTTTGTCATAATAATGGCTTCCTGTCATCAGGTCCCTCATTATTTGGGTGAACAGGCCTCTACCACTCTGGGCTCTTCAGGTCAGAATAAATGCATTAACACACATACACATACACAGGTGTTTCTTCTACAGGCACTTTTGTCATTTGTGAGATTTTAAAAAGTAAAACCTTTTTAGGCTCTCATGATTTTAGACGTATCACTGAAGAATTCTGTCATCATTTTTTTTTTTTTTTTTTCCCTCAAATCACAAATCACAATTAATGTTTTCTTAGAAATCACAATGGTGGAAATTACATTTTTGTTGGAATAAAAGTGTGATGACTGCTAATGCTAATTTCATAGCTAGCATTTTATGTTTCCCAAATACTATTAAATAATAATTGCACATATTTCGACTCAATTTCAATAATGTAATTTTTGCAAAATTTTATTAAAATCATAATAAATATCATTATTTAACTCTTCCTTTAGATCATTTGTTTTGTCATTGTTTTAAAAATAGAATATTTTCCTGATACATTTTAATATTTTAACACTTAAAAATGGTAAAACCATAAAATATGTAAATAATAGTTGCATAAATAAATGATGAAAAGTTTCCAAGGCATTTTCTAAGATTTTTTAATACGACCTTAATATAACAATCTGTTATACTTTTTATTTAGATCATTTGTTTTATCATTGTTTTTATAGATTTTAATTTTAATATTTTAAGATTAAAACTTAATAAAAAAGTAAAACAAAAAAATAATGGTAATGCTTTACAATAAGGTCTCTTTTGTTAACATAGTTTACTAATATGAAATAACAATGAGCAATATAGTTTTACATCATTTATTAACCTTTGTTAATGTTAGTTAATGAAAATATTCATGTTAGTTCATAGTCCAACTACTGTTACTGTATTAATCACAGGAACTAACAAATATTTCTGATCTTGCTACTGCCAATACATACACGACACGCTGCTGTTCAATATAGCATACATGAATTACCGTAGCAGATCTATACAGGTGGAGCTGGGGAAGAGGGAGGGTTTCTGAAAGCATGCTGCAGCTGCTACAGCAAATGCTGACAGCGAGCTCATTGGCTACTGATACAGCTGGAACCAATCAGATGTGCCCTATAGAGAATGATGAGATTGCAGGCAAATTGAGTTAAGTACCTGTCAGCCTGCGCCATCTAGAGTTTTATGACAGAACAACTGATATTGATTTAACTAATGATAACAAATGAAACCTTATTGTAAAGTTTTACCAATCTCTGTTAATAATAGTAGCAGAAATAAATAGTGAAATTTTCCAAGAAGTTTTAATATGACCTTCATATAGCAAAAGTCTGTTAGCTTTATTAAAAAATCAATCCAAGATACATACAACAGCCTATGGTTGAAAGGCACACACAGACACATTTTCCATTGTTGTGTTTCCCACAGTTTGGCCATTTATTCTCAGACGGTGTGAAACTCACTGCTCCTGCTGTTTCTTCCTACACAGCCTCTGCTTCTCCCTCTCATCTCTGTCTCTTTTTGTCTTTCTGTTTGTCTGTTTTCTCCTCTCTCCAGGTGCTTGTTGCATTCATCAGTTTTTCAGAGACAATGTTGTTGGTGTATCTCAGCTACAAGGTGAGTCAAACAGTCCATGTGCTCAAGGTTTTATCACTAGTACACTATGAGGCCCTTGTAGCTTCAAAGAGGTCTGTAATACCTGGAGAGAACTACTGTATCTGTCAGATTCCCATTCACTACAATGCTAGCTACATTTTAGCTTTTAAAGGATTAGTTCACTTTCAAATGAACATTACCCCAAGCTTTACTCACCTTCAAGCCATCCTAGGTGCATATGACTTTGTTCTTTCTGATGAACACAGTTGGAGTTATATTAACCTTTTAAGACTGGATGGAGCGCCGGCGCTCCCATTTGCGTGTCTCTTTTTAAGAGCCAATAAAAACTGAATCCTTATAGGTAGCACAAAAATTATTTTTGCATACAAAACCAGAGACTTTAAACTTTCATATCAAGCTTCCAACATGTTTATATTGCATTGTTTTCACCCTCTAATGAGTCTGAGTAATATGCGTTTACAACAAAAACAGCACAACCGCTGCTAGCTTACTGAATACAAATATGTAGATTTTACGTGCTCATAACTTCATGAAAAATGCACAGATCATAGGAAATGGCACATCAATATTTAAAGCAGATTCTCACGATTAGAATGAACATGAAATCAACATAATATAATGCATTGCTCACAAGATATTACTAACGGAATGATTTAATATACTTGGCTAAAAACATGTCTCTCATCTTTCCGGGATGCAGTGTGTATCCAATGTTCCCGGACCCATCCATGTTTGTTTTCCAATGTAGAATAACACAAAATAGATATCATTTTAAAGCTTATAATCTCATCTTTTTAATGCATCCAACCGTTTTGAAAAACTCCTAACGATTGCTGAGAAGTGCCTCTAAACCGGAGTATACCGCCCGTTGGCACCACCTGGCTGCGGAAAAAATTAATAACAATTTATTAAACTAAACTTTAAGCTATCACCACAAAATTTGAACCAGATGCAGCATATATATACACATATAGGAGAGCATCACCGATCGTATTGCATTCCTGAGTTATTCCATGTCAAATATTTTAAAAAAGAAAAATTATTTTAAAAAATTGTATATCTTTTATCAACCGTTTCTCAGCAGGAAAATGTCCACATGTAATGTTATTTATATTTTCTCAAAATTTAAAAAGTGTTATATCAAATGATACCTACCTTTTGACTCTCCTTGCTGCAGTTTGGAGTTATGAGTCTTTACTTTTGTGTGTGTCGCTCAGAAAAAAAAACTCTAAAAAAGCCTTCAGGTCTTAAAGGGTTAATAAATATCCTGACGCATCCGAGCTTTATAATGGCATTGAGCAATACCAATGAGTATGAGCTGAAGAAAGTGCTTCCATTCACATGCATTCCATCGTACATTTTCTGTAAGTTGAATAGGGAAGGTGTAGGATGTAGTGTAAGCTTTTTGAACTGCATGAGTTTTACACTTACTTTGTATGGCAAATACAGAAGGCGGTCTGGCAGAAGCTAGATATTTTATTTTTTTACACAAACACATCGCTTCACTTCAGAAGCCCTTTATTAGGATTATTATTATTCAGATGCGTCAGGATATTTATTAATATTTCTCTGATTGTGTTCATCAGAAAAAAAGAAAGTCATAAACACCTAGGATGGCTTGAGGGTGAGTAAAGCTTGGGGTAATTGTCAATTGAAAGTGAACTAATCCTTTAAGAACCCTGCTTGATTTAGTTGGAAAACATGTCTGCATTTGAGCAATTTTAAATGCAATTAGCTGAACTTTAGACTGCTTTTTTGATGCTCTTAAGTAGAACTATTAAGTGTGCTTCTTTATTTGTACGTGATCATAATCTTTTTTAGAATAAAACGGCTAATTGAGTCGTTGCTAATGAATGCTAATTTAATAGCTAGAATTTTAAGTACACACAATTAAAATATCTTCACTTTTTTGCATACTTTGACAAAGTTGCAACTTGATTGGAAATTACACAAAATAATCTTGCATTCTGTAATACCAAACTCTACTAATACAAAACAACAACTCTCAATTATAATACCAAAAGGTTGCTCGGCAGGAGACTAAACGAACGTGAGCATTAATGCTATTATGGACAGCACTCATTTACTAACATCTGCCTTTTAGAAAATCCATTCAGACTACATTACCTCGTGTAATTAATGTTCATGTGCAGCAGAGCTGATATTTTTTAATATTGTGTCCCGTTGACTTTTAGATTGAATATATTAGATCTAGAGTCCTCAGAGTATATTTGAGAAGGTCAGACAAAATGAGATGGAGAAAAGGATGAATCCTTCTGGACTATCCATCTAAGCTGGTTGAGTGTGGTTCCTAGAAGTTCATAGCTAGTTTTTATGGCCATTAGTTGGTCCAAACTGGTTCATTAGCAGGTTCATCATGTTGGTCGACCTGGTTAGGGCTGGTAGAGCATTACACACAAGCTACAGTGTTTCAAAAACACGCTTAACAACCTTAAGCTGTTTTGACCTGTTTTTTTTCCAGCAGTGATAGAGAGCGATTGATAGAGGAAGAGTTTGCGGGTGACAATCAATCATTTGCGTTGAGTTGTTTTTGAAGGACTAAGTGGTGAGAGAAAGCACAAGGCATGTTTGTTCTCCAGACGCTGATAGTGAAGGGATCTCATAGAGTCTCCTACTCCTCGTTTGATCCCCATGCGATGAATACAGCCTACGTCAACACATCTCTCTCACTTTTTGTTCTGCAATGATTTCTTTCAAAACCAACAAGGCTTTTTCACCCACGCAAGTCCCACATGGGTGATACCTAAACATATATTCAGCTTGTAAAATATTGCAGACGTTTAACACATTAATTGAACATCAGGCTCAACTGCATCCAATAAATGAAACATATATTTAAGAGGGGGTGAGGAGGGTTACCTTTAACCTTGCTGTTTTTCAATGGTTCAAACCCAATCAAAGCAGAGATTTATCTGTTAATCCAAGAGGTCACACAGACAATAGTGTTTCTTGACCCTGACACAAGTGTCCTTGTTTCCAGGGCAACGTTTGGGAGCAAGTGTTGCGCATTCCATTCATTCTGGAGATGATCAGTGCAGTTCCTTTTGTGATCACTGTGAGTAAAAATGTACCAGTGGGACTTTAACCCTTAAATGCATGAATGTTTCACCAATCATACATATTCGGGTCTTTAGCGACCCAAATCTATATCTAACGCGGATGGATCTCTGCTGGTCTCGATGATATAAATATCTTCTTATATCAGAGTAACAATTACAGAAGAATAAAATAAAGCATATTTTGTTCATTTTTCAAGCTTGGAAGGGTTCAGTTTGAGCAGATGTTTTATGCCATCATCACTGTCCTCGTATAGTTTGGAGAGTATGTTTGAGATTGCTAATATGAGCCCATTCACGATCTCAAACATATTCTCAAAAATATAATTTTCACAATCTTCAAAATCAATATTATGATCACTAACAGCTTCACCAGATCCATCATCAAATGACATTGACATTTTTAATTACGTTCAGTACTTGCTCTGCAGTAAATCGCTGAGACATTTCAAATTATATATATATATATATATATATATATATATATATATATATATATATATATATATATATATATATATATATATATATATATAATTTTTTTTGCTATTGAGCTAAAGGTGAATCAAAGGTGCATTAGTGCTCCTAAATAGCAGTACTATAAACTCTGTATTGTGTGTTACACAGCTGTATCACAAAACTCTTTGAATTGAAGGAAATTAAGCCTTTTTTTCTCTCCAATCAGGTGATTTTGCCCTCCCTCAGAAACTTGTTCATTCCTGTTTTCCTGAACTGCTGGCTGGCCAAACACGCTCTTGAGAACATGATTGTAAGAAATGAAGCCTATCTTCTGTCCTTTCTTCCAGTGAAATTGTGTCAGTGCGTATCCACTTTCAGCACAAAGCTCTTATTTTCTTCTCCATCTCTTTCTCACTTTCTCCTTATGCCTTATTTTCCTGATTGTATCTGTCCTCTGCTGCTGAAAGCTTGGTGGTTATCAAATTTGTCAGACCTCTTGATGATTGTTTTGTTTTTTTATCAGAAGTACAAGCACAATAGCACTATACGTTATTAAACGTCTCACTGTCTCTCATCTCTGACTTCTTTTATCTCTCTGTTTCTGTCCTCCTTCATGTTGTTTTCAGAATGACCTGCACAGAGCGATTCAGCGCACACACTCGGCAATGTTCAACCAGGTGCTCATCCTCATCAGCACCCTACTCTGCCTCATCTTCACCTGGTGAGAAAAAAACACAAACAGGGCCAGAAATTATTCATTTATTTCCAAGATTTTTTTTTTTTTTTAAATAAAAATTTACAATAGGAAATGATTGCATAACACTAAATTGTGGTGCAAGAAATGTGTAAGTGGACTACAAAATGTAGAATAAGGCCATTTTACAATGCAGAATAGGATCTTTAGTGGTGCTGCGGCTGTCTGTGTGACTGGTCAGGATTTGACAGGGTGATGTTTCCAAAGTGCTGATTAATTAAACACCATGCTGTGTGTGTGTTCTCTTGTTCTGTGAGGTAAGTAGCAGGGAGGTGCTGAATGTACAGGATAACAGTGCATTTGTAAAACAGAAGGGAGAGAATCGAATGACCTTTTCACCACTGACAGCTGCGTGTTGACTCAACCGCCTTTCAACACTGAGCAAACACACATACACACAGCGCACACACCAGCGGTACTGAAAGATAACCCACATATGGGCACACAAACGGGGTTCACACCATGTTGTCTTACGCGTGGCTCACCACTCAGTTATTGTGTTTTGGCTCGTGTTTATCACAGTTTGCTCCAAACCATCCGGTGATGATATAAACCCTCTGGCTTTCCATGCACATGCAAATTCCTGCAAAACTTGCCCACCTAAAAAGCCTTTCGAAGAGTAGAGTATTTAGAGATTATTTACTCACCGCCATGTTCTTTTCTTTTCATGGTTAATTTTGCTTTAAAATAACATGAATACAATAATACTACCAATACATTGAATCATTCACTCAACCGATTTGTTGAAAAACACTAATTCGTTCAAGAAAAACAACACACTACTGCTATGTTTTGTTTGGTGATGCACAATGGTTCTGGTGAGAACCAGTGAGTCACTTATTCAACCAGTTCACTCAAATGGCTGATTCATTCAGGAACGAAGCAAGTGACTGTTTTCTTGAGTGGATCTTTGAATCATTGACTCACCCGATTCATTCAAAAATGCAGATTCATTCTGTAACAAAACACTGCTCAGCTGCTGTGGCTTTGTTTAGAAGGTTTGGAACAATATAAGGGTGAGTAAATAATGGCTTTGAGTAAATAATTTTTGGTTGAACTATGCCTTTAAACCCATATTTCAGCTGTTCTTACACCCTTTTCTCTCTCTTTTCCAGTATTTGTGGGATTCAGCACTTGGAACGAGCAGGGAACAACCTGACACTCTTTGACTCTCTGTATTTCTGTGTTGTCACCTTCTCTACGGTGGGCTTTGGTGATGTCACACCTCAGATCTGGCCCTCTCAGCTGTTGGTGGTCATCATGATCTGTGTGGCTCTTATTGTTCTACCAATACAGGTAAATAAAATACACATTCTTACCATTCCACCTCGTCCTTTTAATCATATATAGACAGTATATAGTTCTGTCATGAAACTGTCATGAAACTCCAGAGGAGAACTGGCCCCCCGACTAAGCCTGGTTTCTCCCAAGGTTTTTTTTTCTTCTCCATTTTAACACCTATTTGCCACTTGTTTGCCACCTGATGTCACCTGTTGGAGTTTGGGTTCCTTGCCGCTGTCGCCTTTGACTTGCTTAGTTGGGGACACTTGACATTTGACTTGACATTTGATATTCAACAGTATTCTTGACATTTATTCAACAGTGCTTTGATCTGCCTGCATTGACACTATTATTTAAGAGCTGCTGTGCAGCAAAATTTATGTACCAGTTATCAATGTAAAGCTGCTTTGGCACAATCTGCATTGTAAAAAGCATTATATAAATAAAGGTGACTTGACTGACTTGACTAGATGGCAAAGACTGTTGGGTCCTTTACATGCAATCTGCAAGCAATCATATCATTACTGCATGATACAAGTTGATTATCTACTGGTCCTGCAGCCAATGAGATACTATATAGTGTTGTAAATTTTTCAGTGAATCTTTCAATCAACTGATTCAGGAGTGAAACTACTGTCCTTACTAGTTAGTCATTAAATCATTCACTCAACCGATTTGTTAAAAAACACTAATTCATTCAAAAATAACAACATGCAACTACTGTGTTTTGCTTGGTGATGTGCAACAGTTCTGAGAACCAATGAGTCATTAAGTCATTTTCAGGAAAATGAACAGAAGATATCAAAGGATCACACTTAATCATGGTAGCCTTAGTAATAGTTACCTTATGTCATCTTAATAAAATATATTTGTTCCACTTGATATTCACATCAAGCTCTTGGCAAGTTCTTATGAAGAACTCATTTAGGGAAATTTTGCGAATTACTGTGCAACATTTAAAGTGAGTCTAGTGAACGAAAGGGAGTATTTTATCTTGACTCAGATTCCTCAACTGTAGTTCTGCATTGGTCTTTCACAAAACCGGGATGATTTCAAAAAGGTTTTCCACTTTTTCTTTCAACTGTCAGACATTTTATGCAAATACTGTGGTTATGATGACAAAAGCACTGAGCCGAATCACTTTTGTGTTTAAGGCCCCGTGAGACTCGACACAGCTGGTGATTTTCACAGTCTGACACACACAAGCGCTTCCATGTACACAGTGCTTTTAATGAAATGCGTTTCACATCCCATTTCGGCATATACCTTGTATTGCTTACACAGACTCACCCAAACAAGCCTCACACACACTCACTCACTCACGAGCACAAGCTTCCCGTGGGGCTGAGGAGAGAATGAGATGAGAGCGGGCTTGTCTTTCATGTGTGATGTGAGGACTTCCCTGCCAGCCTCCTCTTCGGGAGGCTGCTATGTTTCCGTCACACAGGAAATGGCATTGGCTCCAGCGAGGCCCTCCTACTCTTTTCATCTACAAATACCAACTGACATTTACTTCTGCCCCCCACACACAGCTGGTGCATGAGCGCTACGGCCTAGCCTGTTTTTGTTTCTGGCCTGACAGGGGAAATCTCCGCTATAGCTCACAGCCCGCAGAGAGCCATCCTACCGCACAGACTGACAGCAGCCGCCGTATCCCATCGCTCCCTGTGCACACATCGCAATGAGTTTTTTTATTTGTAGCTTTTGTATTGCAATTAAACAGTGCCAAATCTCAATTCCCAAATACTCTTTGCCTGAAAGCCATTGAATAGCAGACACTACCTGCCAATAAAACACCTCAAATCTTTGCTGAGAATCCCTTTATGTACTCAATGCAGGGAGTAAAGCACTTCTGTCAGACATTTATGCCTGCTATTAAAGATGTGTCTGAGTGCTTTTATATAGGAACATATAAAATATCCTTACTGCCAATATCACCCACACAATCCACAACAGTCATATCTTTGCAGAAACATGATCCACGAACATGAGTATCTACACAGTATCTACACAAACAATCCTTAGCAATATGCACTAGTCAAAACTACACATTTAAAAACATTAGTAAAATCCACATCACACCCATCTTTTCTCTTTCCTCAATATACATCTCAGAAAGTATTCAGAAATTTAGCTGCGAGCAGCAATTATCGGGGTTCCAGTGCTTTAAGGCCTTTAAGCACTTGCGCAAAAAGATATTACGTGTTATTTAGCAAGCATGTAACCACTTAAATTATAGAAGGAAAGACCAATTAAAGCCAATACAGGCAATTTACTATTGGAAATATATGGGTTTTAAAGCTTTTTAACAGTTATAGTTCCACCTATAGTCCGACCGCCAAAAGTTTGCATGCTTGTTTAAAATCATATGTTGCATGTGCTCACCTATTTTCGTGAAGTTCAGAGTTTTCATTTAGTAGTAGGCTTTTGTGGGCACTTGGCCATGCCCCTTTTCGAAATGACCCTGTTATAGCTACCCAAAGGGTAAAGTTAAACTTTTTTTGATAATTATTGACCTAGAGAGTTCAGAGAATTGTACTGCATTGGTTTGGTTCAGATGGGGTGAAAAACCAAGGACTGATTTTTTTACATAATCATGAATATTTAATGAATTATTTGATTGACAGCAGTGGTTCTTGAGGTAAAGTTGTTCAGCATGATGAGATCTATCAAATGATATGAATATTGTGTGGATGTGTGTGAAACCACATGATTACAGGGATGTAAAACTCGTTAGCGCCACCTAGTGCCCAATTTCTTTCAAAATTCTTACAGACCTTTAGGGCCATGAGTGGAATGTGCCCATATAGTTTTGTTCCGCCTCTGTTAACCTTGTCAAATAGGTGCTCAAATTTAATTGGCTGATGGTGGCCATGTTTTTTAGATATGCCAATGTCCTCATCAATAGACTATCATGGCACCTTGGACAAAGACCCTGCCTGCTAATTTTCAAGTCAATCGGAATAACGGTTGACTGGTTATAGTCATTTTCATGTTTTTTTCCTGTTATTGCACCACTAAGTGCCCAGTCTCCATGTCCTTTTCGCGCGACCACAGAACGAGCTCTTAAATAGGTGTGCTGAGTTTGGTGAAAATATCTCATTCTGTTCACGTGTTATAGCCGTTTTAGTGGCTCCGCCCACTTCTAACATTTTGGTGGCCCTTAGGGAATTGAAAATCGAATTTCAACTTTTTTTTTTAAATTTATAATTATTGACAATCAGACTCCAGAGAATCTCGCTGCACTGGTTTGGTTCAGATTGGGCCAAAAACCTAGGACTAGGTTCGCAAAAGTAGGTTTTTCAAAAAAATCCAAAATACCTGAAAATTTTGCCAATGGTATAAGACACTTGAGCCTACGCCTAACGGTTCAGGAGTCATTTTGTACTTTTGACCACTGTAACATCCCCGTCAGGCCAATCAGGGCGATCCTTGCCGATGTTGTAGACGCTGTAAGTACTACCAGAGTTTCAAGTCTCTACAACTTATGGTTTAGTCTGCCCAGTCACTTTTAGGGAAGAATGCTGATCCTTGGAAATTTGAACAATTACAATAGGGTTTCAGCGCTATGTGCTTGAACCCCTAATTAGTTTGCCCATGCACGTCACTTAATTTCACAGATAGTTATCTCAGGTTGTGATAACGCGACTGAAGCCATATGTAGTAAGATGCCTCTTTGTAAAACCATCTTAATGAAGCTCACTGTAATTTCCCATAGTTTGAGCAGTTGGCTTTCTTGTGGATGGAGCGACAGAAGTCTGGAGGGAACTACAGCCGCTATCGTGCCCAGACCGAGAAGCATGTGGTGTTGTGCGTCAGTTGTCTCAAGATAGACCTACTCATGGACTTTCTCAACGAGTTCTTTGCGCACCCTAGACTGCAGGTGGGTATGCGTATGCATATGTACAGTACACTTGTACATGTAAATGTATTCATGTTAATTTGAGCTCAGACAGCCTGCTGTGCGTTGTTAATCCTCTTCATGAGCGCTGGAAGCTGAGGTTCTTGTATTAGGATTAACTGAACATCAATTTAATTTAACCAAGCTATTTATGTGTTTGATATGGGTTTCATTAGCCAGCAGTGTCTATCTGACACTCTTTTCCACTAACTTGCACTCATCATGTCCAGGATTATTATGTGGTCATCTTATGTCCTGCTGAGATGGACGTCCAGGTCCGGAGAGTACTCCATATCCCGCTATGGGCTCAGAGGGTCATCTACCTGCAGGGATCTGCTCTCAAAGACCAGGACCTAATGAGGGCAAAGTAAGCCCGCTGAGTAAATATATAACCAGTGCCAATCACCTGAAGACAAACTTTGTTAAAGAAAAGTGTGCTTAATTGTATTGAATCTGCACTAGTACTTCAAATCTTAAAGGATTAGTTCACTCCACAATTAATGCTTAAAGGCTACGTAATGCGTGAAGTTGTGGACGCGCATCGCAGACCTTCATCTATTTTGAACGTACTACATTACATTTAATCATTACAAATGTGTAATTACAGTATATTACAGTAGACATTACAGTATATTTTAGTTTTGTTAATATATCTCTTATATAATCACATTATATTATCAAAGCTAAAATGGTCAAACATTTCCCTTTCAATGTTTTCAGTTAGTCTTGAGTATATAGCTAGCTAACAGGCAGCTTAGACTGATATCTAAACTCTAACTGGTTAAGAAAAGCTTTTTTTTTTTTTTATGTTAACTAGAACTCACACTTCCCATACATTTTTACTGAGGTATGAGTTGAAGTTATTTTTGTGGTAATCAGGAGCATACCATAGATGTCAGATGAACGCTTGCTTGTATCTTTTTGCGTTCTCTGTTTTTCTCTTCTGTTCACTCTCTTTCTTTCTTTCTTTGTCTCCCCCCTTTTTCCCCTGTTATGGAACCTGACCCTGTTTCCCTGGTCTCTTGTATCCTCTTCGTCGTGATTGGCTGCAGGATGGATGATGCCGAGGCCTGTTTTATCCTAAGCAACCGGTTTGAAGTGGACCGCTTTGCCGCTGTACGTTCCCCTCCAACTCCAACCTATTTTCCCATTCGGTTTCTATACCCTCTCATTTCTGTCCGTAATATAGGAAGCAGCAGTTTCAAACATCCCATATATTAGCCTGTTTCTCCCTCACTCTTCCACATTCTCCCTACTGATTTCACATTTTGACAGTTCAACGTGAAATGATATATCCTGAAGGCAGTTGTAAGCGATGTTTGAGAAAGTAGTTGGATGCCTCTCACAAAAAACTGTCAGGAAAATGTCAGGGTCATATTTCAACCCAAAAGAAAAAGAAATAAATAATAATTTTATTTTTAGCATCAAGAAAAGTATTGACATTAATTCTCCTTACTGTAATACATACCATAATTAAAAAGTAATTTAATTAAAGTACATTACGTTTCCAAAACCGATATATATTGGAAATTTGCAAAATATTTTTTTATAAAAGATATAATTGCAAATTTTTGTTGTACAACCTTTAATTTATTCTCATTAAAATAAAAAACATTGTATTACACTAATCTTTTTTTTTTTTTGTGAATAATAATGTCCAGAATGCGGTGGAAAATGTGCTCAATAATGTTACACCGCAAAAAAAAAAAAAAAAAATTTAAAGTCCTAAAAATAGGCTTAATTTTCTGAATGCAAAATATAATTTCCTGACTTTCTTCTTTTGATTTTGCAGTGAAATGAGACCTATACAGGTTTTAATGAGATTCACCTAGTTGTCAGGCACTTTAGATGTTAATTTCTCTGTAAAGAGGGTAATGGCTTGTACATAAGAGCCGACACTAGGAGGACTAATGGTATACTTCTGTTCATATGCCTCTCTTTCTCTCTGTTTTTCTGTGACACAGGACCATCAGACCATACTTAGAGCTTGGGCTGTGAAGGACTTTGCCCCAAACTGCCCTCTCTATGTGCAGATCCTCAAACCTGAGAATAAGTTCCACATCAAGTTTGCAGGTCAGCGTGCAAAATGTGTTATTCTCAGGTGTGGAGAGTGGAGGACAGTGTGATATTTGATGCACTTCGTGATATTTGATGCACTACATGTGTGAGTGTGTTGAGAAGCAGGCGATCAGCTGATCTTCTTCCCTTTGAAGCTGTGTCCTTCCATATTCAACCCACTTGATATCCCTCTTCAGCTGTGTAAATGTGAATAATGCTTTTTACTTCCCCAGTCCACCCATTCCTAACAACATGCTATGCTGTGATGGATGGATTATGTGTGCGGAGGCCAGTATTATTACATAGTGTCTACTTACACCAAGTGCAAATAGTCCGCCTTGTTGGCAGAGGCTATTTACACTAACTCCACCCACCAATGTCTGGTTGAGCCAGACAAAATTACAAAAGAAATCCCATAGGATCAGTGGTGTGGCGAGTAAGGCGAATTCGAGTTTGAATCCACCTTTTTCCAAACTCCCTGTTCCCATCGCATATCAACTGGGAGAGGCATTTATTTTAAATAAAATGAATAAAATGTTTGATAAGTCGAAATTGGGTATTTAAAGGATTAGTTCACTTTCAAATAAAATTTTCCTAATAATTTACTCACCCCCATGTCATCCAAGATGTCCATGTCCTTCTTTCTTCAATCGAAAAGAAATGAAGGTTTTTGATGAAAACATTCCAGGATTATTCTCCATATAGTGGACTTCAGTGGACCCCAAACGGATGATGGTCAAAATTACAGTTTCAGTGCAGCTTCAAAGCGTTCTACACAGTCCCAGATGAGAAATAAGGGTCTTATCTTGAGAAACCATCGCTAAAAAAAAATTTATACGTTTTAACCATAAATGCTCATCTTGAACTAGTTTGAACTAAAGTTTGAACTAAATTGTCATATACAATATACAAGTATATAACAACTAGTTCAAACTTTGACCTGTGGAGGGCAGTAATACACTTAGCAGCATCTACACTGCTGGAATTCTAATAGAGAAGAAGAAGAAGAAGAACAGAGCTAGTTCAAGATGAGCATTTACGGTTAAAACGTATATAATTGTAAATGTTTTTTTAGAAAATGAGCGATGGTTTCTCTAGATAAAACCCTTATTTCTTGTCTGGGATTGTTTAGAACGCTTTGAAGCTGCAATGAAACTATAATTTTGACCTTCAACCGTTTGGTGCCCATGGAAGTCCACTATAAGGAGAATAATCCTGGAATGTTTTCATCAAAAACCTTCATTTCTTTTTGACTGAAGAAAGAAGGACATGGACATCTTGGATGACATGGGGGTGAGTAAATTATCAGGAAAATTTAATTTGAAAGTGAACTAATCCTTTAATAGTGGGAATGAAGTGTTTAACAGGTAGGGTTAGTAGTAAGAGTAGGGAAGGGCTTTAGGGAAAGGGACAAGTAATGTCCAAATAAAGCAGCATCCATTTATGATTTTAATACATGTAATCATTTACACTCAATATGTTGTTATTATCAATGTTGGGGAAAGTTACTTTTCAAAGTGACGCATTACAATATTTCATTACTGCCTAAAAAAAGTAACTAATTTTGTTAGTTACCTTTTGTGGAAAGTAGTGCATTACATTACTTTTGCATTGCTTTTTCTAAACTGAGCTGGGCTTGCTTGTTTGTTTTTTAATAACAACAAAAAAAGTTTGGTAAATGTTTATCTAAAATCATTTTTGCTTAATAGTATGGTTAAATTGAATCATATAATGTCAGCAGCAAAGACATTAGCTAATAAAGTGAGATTAAATACATAAAGTATATCGGTTTAATTTAATATATTTAATGATTGCAGGTATGTCCAATATTCTGACATTTCACATTTCATGTTCAGCATTTCACTGTTTTTATTCATTTTGAGGAATACTGAATCTGTTTATGTCTAAAGAGAACAAGATTATTCTTGCGTGACACCAAATAAGAAGTACTCAGATTAGATTATCTAAAAAGCATTAGTTTAGTGAAAGATGAAAACTAAAACTAATTATAAAACTAATATATATTTATGCACCAATAAAATTAACTACAAATAAATATTTATGCACCTTTAAAATGAACTAAAAATTAAAACTAAAAAGTCAGTAAAAATACAAACAAAATAAATATTTATGGAACAATAACACTAACTAAAATAATTACAAAATGAAAAGAAATATTCAGAACTCTAGCTCTGCTGGCGGCTTGCTCGTAGTCACCAAGGTTGTTTTTGGCAGAGCCAGTCCCTCTCATGTTCAACAGCCCAGCCAATCAAGCATCGCTTGTTGGGATGAGGAGAGAGTGTGGAGCACTCAAACCTCCAGGCTCTGCTGTACAATGCATATTGTCATAAGCAACTGTACCCGTCCGCCTTCACTTCGGCTGTTTCAATCAGCTGCTGAGGTTTGATTGTATTGGAAAAGTGAAGAAAATTTATTCTCTTCACCCTCCACCTGCTTCTGTCGCACTGCAAACTAACCCTTCACATCTCCTCTCCATTTGGAAACCAACAGGATCCTTGTTCATTCCTTTGACTTCCCTGGAAAGGTTTTGGGGAGTAAACCCTAACGCTCAAAATAATTCATTGGTTTGAGTAGAGCCAACTCTGATTAAACAAATTAGTTCAATCAAATTAACTTTTATGAGTATTTAGAACTTTATTTTCCTTTTGAGTTCTTACATATTGTATTGTTTCATTGTTTTATGAACTTTTAATTTTACAAACTTAAATTATCCTGAAATTGGGCTGGGATTTCCATTTCCCAGCATGCTTTGCTATGATACTCAAAAGTGAGAGTAAATGATAAAATTAAGTGTTATATAAAGTTTTTTGTGCAAGATTAATGTTTAGTGGGAGATTTAGTAGTGTTTAATGTTTAGCCATGCTAATTTAGAAGAGTTTCTCGCTGCATACAAAATCGAATACTTCTCTACTATACAGTATAGTACGTGAAAAACAGTATGTGAACAGAGTAGTATGTCCGAATTCATAGTATTTGAAAAACAGTAGGCGAAAAGTGCCCGGATGACTTACTACTTCTGGCGAGATTCTGAAGTGCGCATACGATGGACACTTTACTATCCCATGAGGCCACGGGAGAGGATTTGTGAATGGAGTTGAATGGGCGTAACTGACGCTGGTAGGTCATGTGACAGTAACAACATGGCGGATGTAATACGTCCAAATTCATTCATACTACACGTTTTCGTACTATATATAGAACGTACTTTTTAATGGTTGTGAAGTAAAATTTAAATTCAAATGTAGTACCTACTCAACAGTATGCAAATTCGGACCCAGCATCTGTTATGTTGTTTTTTTGTAGGGTTACCATCATGGTGGCGAGTGGAGCATGAGCTTAGTTTGAGAACAGATATACGTTTAATATCAGCAAGTGCTATGCAAAACCAATCAAAGCATTGTGTTACCAAATAGCAAGGTAGCATTTATTGAATAAGCTAGTTAAAGCTAGCCAAGTTTCCACTACTTTGAATATTTAAGTTGAGGTTACATGATAATTTTAAGTTAAATGTCAAATATTTCAAGTAAAGAGTAATTGAAATGTATGAGTACAAAATTAAAATCTGCTAGTTCTGCTAACTTAAACTTTAAGGCCTGGTTTCACAGACAGGGTTTAGCCTAAGATAGGATTAGGCCTTAGTTTAATTAGGATATTTAAGTTTAAGTTATTTAAGCTTTTATATCCGTTCACAAGAAGTAGAAAAAAAAAACTTTACTGGTGTGCATCTTGAGATAAAACAATGGCTCTAACAAATTTGAAGATATGTCAGAACAAGTTGTTTTTAGTTAAAACAGCTCAAACATGCATTTTAGTCTGGGAATAGCTTAAGCCTTGTCTGTGAAACTGAGGGTTTATTTCTTAACTTAAAAAATTTTATGTTACTTTTTTTTTTTAGTTTTGCCAACTTATTTGAGTTCATAGTGCAGTCAATACAACCACTGTTTGGGAGTAGATTCTTGTTCAGAAAGATGCTGTTTCAGTAGTTTTTCAGCCCCACGGGGCATATTGCACATTTCAAGTTTGTAGGATTGCTGTGGTGTGGTGTGTGTTTGTGTGTGTGAGGGTTATTTTGGAGTGATTACTGGGAAATGATGGAGAATTTCATGGTGCTGTAAGATGTGAGGTGAAGCAGTGATTAAAGATCCTGATCGCAGCTGCTCCAGTGAGCTGCAAATGAAAAATGCGAGGAAGTCACGTTGCTCTTTTCTCTCACATGAAGATTCACTTTCGAACTGACCCTTACAGACACATCACCTGTGGTTGAGATGCTGAGAACATGATGGTTTGCCCAGCATGTGGTGACGGCGCTTGTTTTAGGGTCAGTGAGAAAGCGGAGGAGGAACAGACATGATGAGTCAGTGGTTGAAGCAGCTGTGGAGTCAGTGAGCTTTACCCAGAGATCAAGCACAGATTACACAGTATCACACAATCTGTCAGTCGAACAAAGAGCTGCTACTCACTATAGAGTGCTGCCATCAAATGAGAATGAGAAATGAGTCTGGTGTTCACTAATTCCTGTATCTGAAACTGAAGAATTGTGACTGGCTTTTTTGCTGCCATGACTTAACACTAAAATTCATGACCCAGAAAACCTACACTGATGCCTAAAGTGGGTCAAGATGACCTGTATATGATTCAGTGGTTTTCTTCTTCAAAACAATACATTTTTTTATTTTCCATGTAATGACATATTGATTCTATACAAATGTTTCAGTAATGTTCATTGTTTTGGATGTGTCTTTAAACTTTTATCTGGCGGTTCCTCCTTGTGAAAAAGAAGGGCACTTTAGCACACTAAAAAGTATTTATTACAGAAATTACATTTTGGTTACACTTTCTTTTAAGGTGTCCTTTTTACAGTGAAGTTATACATTTAAAGGGTTAGTTCACACAAAAATGAAATTTCTGTCATTAATTACTCACCTTCATTTCGTTCCACACCCATAAGACCTTCGTTCATCTTCGGAACACAAATGAAGGTATTTTTGATGAATTCCAACAGCTTTCTGGCCTCCAATACACTGTAACGTCATTACTACTTTCAAGGCCCAGAAAAGTAGTAAAGACATCGTTAAAATAGCAGAAAGCTCTCAAATTATCCATATTTTAAGATAATATAGTTAAGTGCAAACTGAATGTCATGTTTTTGAAGACTTAATTACATGTTAATTGCAATCAAATATTTTTATTTTTTTATTTTTTTTTGCTTAAATTTATATTAAATACAATTAGCTGAACTTTAGACCAACTAAAGTTGGACATAAGTACATCTTTAAATATAATTTCTTAATTACTTACTTCTATTGTCTTTGAAATATGGCTAAACTGTACTGCTGAGTGTACTGACAACCATTTATGATAAAGTAAAATGTATTTTAATGTCATTTCTATTGAAACTTGTAGGTAATTTATTTAAATATATTTGTAATTACACATTTGTAATGATAAACTTGCACTTTACTTCATGTAAAATATGTTAACTTTATATGTAATATCAAATAACACACTACAGTTAAATTATAATCAAGTGTTTTAGTATGTTAGTAAACATAAAAATAAGTGCACTTATTTAAAACACAAAAAAATTGTTAAAACAATTTTTAAATATACTGCAATGTAAAACGTGTAAATTTACATTATTACAAAATGCACTTTTTATAAGATCTATTGACAGAAATGCAATATAATATATATAACTATGTTTTCAGTTGTGTATAAAGAACTTACATAATGAACCGTTATGCACTGTAAAACCCAATAAGTTCAGAATACTCAAAACATTTAAGTAAACTAACTTTTTTTTTTTTTTAAGTTGGTAGAACTTAAAATTTTTGTGACAAGTGGGGTGGGGCTGAGAGCCATGGAAGCGGATCAAGGCCAGTGTGGTGCACAGGTGTCTCTCACTAACAATCCCGTCACCAGCATCCCTTTCCCAACTCATCATAATGTTAATTACATACAGTTAATTTACATAAACATCACATTCAGATCTTGGTTAAATGTTACATAGCAAATAACATATGCTATTATAACTATCATAGAGACATTATCAGAGAGTCATTACATACATGTAATCAAACAACATATGTGGTCTTAAATGTTTTGCAGCTCATCCTCAACCTAACCACAGGCTGTACTCTTCACCACAGTGGTAACCCTACAAAACTAACATAACAGATCCCCCTGAATCCCAACATAACACAACATTAAACATTAACTTATATCTCCATATGTTAATCTTGTGCAAAAACACGCAAAATAACACTTAATTTCTACAGTTATTTATATGGTCTGACGCAAAGCATACTGGGAATTAGAGATCTGCTGCAGCTCAACTCAATCATATTAAGTTCAGCTTACTACAATGAAATTTTGAGTTCATGCAACTTTTTCCTATTAAGTACAATGAACTTTCATTATTGTTTGAGTGAAACAAACTCATTTAATTAAATTAATTTCACTGTTCGGTTTTACAGTGTGTTTTTATTACCTTAGAATGAGCCATTTCTATCTAATGCTCCACAGGTCCCTTTACATGTTAAGTCGCCATTTTGCTCCGGCATGTTTCTACAGTAGCCCTAAATGGACAAACTGCTCTACAGAGCGCATTTCATCACTATGTTGTTGTTCTTGTAAATCGTTTGTGTTTTTAGAGGCAGCTTGCATCGTCACTACGTTGAATATGCACGAAAAAGTAGTAATAGTAGTCGCAGTAGTCGTCTGGTTTATTAGAAGCAGAGACCGTTTTTTGTTAGAAGTAATAAGAAACCTCATTGCTTGACTGGTTACTCTCTGCTGTCTCAGACAACGACATCTTTTGTCCTGTGTCGGCCACCATAGCTTCTCTATGTGCTTTGAAAGGGAGGGGTGAGCACCATTGGTTGCAGTTCGCAACCTCACCGCTAGATGTCACTAAAATTTACACACTGTACCTTTAAGTGCACTTAAGTGGTGTTTTATTTTATTAATAATATATCATCTGTATGGAGCCCTGGACATGACATGCAGGAAATAAATAGTAGGCTAAATCGTGCGCTTTAAAGGCGTTTTGGCAGATGTGACAGCAGACAGGATGCCATGAAAACATCAGGCATATGTACTTTCCCAGAAAAGTGATGATGCATTTGCCATATGTTTGTTTTATCTGCTTGTACTGTATGTGCAACATGTTGGATTATGAATAAGAATGTGCTTCTTTTAGTGTTAAGTGAGTGCTATGGTTAAAATGACACTTGCGATATATGTTTCATATCAGTCAGAGGTGGTTGTCCCCTGTGGGCGGCATGGCGTCTTGGTGGTTTACCGAGCGCTTGCTTCTTGACAATTGTGCAGAGCGCATCAATATGCAGTTTTTCTATGCGTGGCAGACATGTTGTGACACTGCTTGGAATATAGGCACTAAGTGGCTGAGTGGGTGGCATAAATGAGTATGACTTCGACTTGACTTCAGCTCTACAAATAGCTTAATCGCACCTTAATGTTCACATCAATGTAACAGAAGCTCACAGAGTGGTTTGTCTGAGGAAAAAAGAGAGTTTTATTCTCGCACGGTTATTCTGGGACTTCTGGACCGCTGTTTGTTTTGTTTGACTTTTGCTGCGTTAATTGATTTCCTTTTCCTCTCTGTGGGCATGTTTGGAAATAGCAACCGGCCGCTTCCAGTTATGCGTATCTACTGTATATCAACAGCCAGGTCATTCATAAATTTAACCAGTATGCAGCTTTAATTAATGCTAATGGCAGAGAAGTAGCACTGTTGATACCGTTTTGGGGTTCACAGAATGAGCACAATCCCTCACTGCTGCGCTCCTCCAACGGGGACAAAACCAGCTTTAGAGAAAAAAGGAATCTAGAAACACAATTATCACAGTGCTCTTGCCTGCTGTGCTGCGTCCCCGCTTCGGTCGAGGTCAGTGTGTGCTTTCTGAGGTTGCTGCAAATGAGGCAGTTAGTGGAGGAGAAGATGAAGTGGTCGAACAGAAAGGACCTGTATGAGGAGGAACCGAGGTCTTTAATTCACCGTTTGATCTTTATGAGTGAATGTGCATCTTCAAGTGCTTCCTGCAGTACTCCAGCCTGACCTGGAGAATGATTCAAAGAACAAGCCCTATTTAGTTATTTATTTATGAAGTTACAATGATGGAAAGAAGAAGATATTGTTTAAATAATAACAGACCAAACAAAAAAAAAATACAAGCCTTATTAATGACTGATTAAAGTGTAAACTTGCCAAATTTCACCCCACTTTATATTGCTACAGCGTCGTTAGTATATGTAAATGAACAGTGTTCACTCTTTCTCTGTTATCTGGACCGAGAAATTCATGTTTATTTGTCAGCAAACGTCTGCCGGATAACACACGAAATTGTCTCGATTATGTTCAGTTAGTTTCACTTTCATGGGCTTTAGTTTGTTTATCATCTGTTTCCTGTTTCTTTTGTTCTAGTTTTCCCACCAGTCATCTGTTACCATGTTCATTTAATTATCACAGCTGATCTTTATTGAGTTTGTTATCACTGAGTAATTAAGTTTCTCATTTCCTTTCTGTCTGGTATCGTTGGTGTTTGATATTCACTCGTTCTCGAGTTATTTACTTTTTTACTATTTTGAAACTCTTAACCTGCCTTCGTCTTCATCATCTTTGGAGTTTAGATGTGACAGAAATGCAGCTCCAGGTGTAAGCCGCCAAGTCTATTACTTAAAGCAGCTGAGGGATGCTAGATGGTGCTTGTTAAAGGATTAGTCCACTTTCAAATAAAATTTTCCTAGAAATTTCCTAAAATTTCCTTCATCCAAGATGTTCATGTCTTTCTTTCGTCAGTCGAAAATAAATTAAGGTTTTTGATGAAAACATTCCAGGATTATTCTCCTTATAGTGGATTTCAATGGCCTCCAAATGGTTGAAGGTCAAAATTACAGTTTCAGTGCAGCCTCAAAGGGCTTTAAATGATGCCAGACGAGGAATAAGGGTCTTATCTAGAGAAACGATCGGTCATTTAAAAAAAAAAAAAAAAAAACTGTATATGGTTTATATAAACAGATGATCTCCTTACACATGCTTCCGCTTTCCGTATTTTTCATAAAGCTTACGCTGTATGTCCTATGCCTTCCTTATTCTACTTACAGAACGAACGCAGCACCAGTACTGTTTTTTCCGTAAGTAGAATAGAGAAGGAGTAGGACATACAGCGTGAGCTTTTTGAAAAAATACAGAAGTGCGGAAGCACGTGCAAGGTGAACATTTGTTTATATAAAGTTTATACAGTTGTATTTTTTTCGAAAATGATCGATCGTTTCGCTAGATAGGACCCTTATTCCTCGTCTGGTATCGTTTAAAGCCCTTTGAAGCTGCACTGAAACTGTCATTTTGACCTTCAACCGTTTGAAGGCCATTGAAGTCCACTATATGGAGAAAAATCCTGGAATGTTTTCATCAAAAACCTTCATTTCTTTTCGACCGATGAAAGAAAAACATGAACATCTTGGATGACATGGGGGTGAATAAATTATCAGGAAAATTTTATTTAAAAGTTGACTAATCCTTTAATGGACGCACATGCCCGGGTTATCATTCACTGCAATGTCCTCACACAAGTTAATATGTTCACAGTCGTAGATGTATTTTAATATGACTAGACTTAAAGGGTTAGTTCACCCAAAAATAAAAATTCTGTCATTAATTACTCACCCTCATGTCGTTCCACACCCGTAAGACCTTTTGACGTTCCTAAAACACTTTATTTGTGCTCATTCAGTTTGAAATGTTGACTACAAACACAGGTTTTTTCAGATTTTCCATCACTGTGTTTGTTCCCTCCATTTTTGCGATTCTTCGCAGCCTTTAGCCACTGCCTACAAAAATGCGTTGGATCCTTCACTGGAAACCAAAAGTAACTCACTTCCGCTAAACGCACCCGGGAATAATACAAGTCGACACCATTATGACTAAAAGTTTGCTAAGGAGTATTTCCTACTCAAGCAAGGCAGTATCTGATAAGCGTATCCATAGAAGTCTGGTAGGAGTGGCCTTGGACGGCAACATGCACAGTGGATAATGGGTGTTTTTATGGGTGTTTTCCTACCTATTTGGCAAAAGAGAAGACAACAGCCTTTTTTCTTCAGTCAAGTAGTACCGATTTAAAAAATGTTTTAACACTAATTTAACACTAACACTTTTAACACTTTTAACACTAATAATAAATAAAAATAAAAGAATCATAGCAGAACAAATAAGTAGAATTTGCACATGGGGGTTAAATAGGTGGCATAAATAAAAATGAGTTGTATATATTGCACTTAGTAGAACTGTTTGCAATATGTGCAATTCATATTTATGCGGCCTATTTAACCCCCATGAGCAAAATATAAAGAAAATCTTTAATTATTTATCTATTTTAGAAATGACAATAACAAACAGTAAATACTTAGAAATAGACAAAGCATTGTTTATTAAAACAATATTATGTCAATAACATTAGAAAACAATAACAAAAATGTTGACAGAAGCAGAAGATAAAAACACAAAACAGAAAATAAACAACAAATAGACAAAACTATGTCTAGCAAAACAATATAATGTGAATAATAACACTTTAACAAAACAAAATAAAAAATAAACCTTTTTTTATTTATTTATAGAAAATACTATAAAGATCAATGAATACAAAAAATAAAACAATGTCTAGCAAAACTAAACAACAAAATTAATTAAAAATCACTTTGTTTTATGTTAGGCAGAAACACAATAAAAACACAAAACAATAATTAAACATTAAATAGGCATAAAACAATGCATGTAAAACCATAAAAAAGATAGGCCTACTACAAAAACAAAAAAAAAGTCTAGTCAAATAACACTTTAATTTTAGCTTCAAAGTTGAAATTTTGCTAAACTCTTCAGAGAACAATCAGTCCTACTCCTGATTCTCCTCATTTCACAATGTTACCTTCAATTCTTCTTCGTGCCTCTGCCTACGCATTTCTCTGAATTGACACTGGTTATTCAAACAACTGGAGCATTCTTCTATCCTTGGGCAAGTAGCATGTTTGAATAGATGTCAATACAATCCAGCTATGGTTGTGTGCAGGTTTTTCTGGCCTGTTGTATAAAAGACTGTTCCTATCAAAAACGGCAGCGCACATTCCACATTGTTTGTGCAACACTAAAAGTGGCTTGTAATTTCTCAAATCCATTCTGAGAGAAAACATAACATTGTACATAATAAATCCCGGCCATACACGGTTAACTCATCCACCCTAATAAAGCAATAATGACTCTGCCACTTCCCTCTCAATTAGACAAAACAAAGAGAAGCAGAAAACAACAGGATGGGGAAACTGTCTGAACTCCTATCGTTTATTTCCGATCACAAGCCTGCCGTGAGAGGAACACAGGTTTTTTAATAAGCTACCTAGCCTAGAGGTGATGTCTATGTCCTCTGATGAACAAAAAGAAAGAAAGAAAAAAACTCCAAAGCAACCAAAAATAGACCAAAGGAAAAAGGACAGAGAGAGTGCAAAAGAGACAATCCTCAGAGGAGCAACAAGTCCTTTGTCTTTTTTGTTTGTTTGCTTTGAGAGTTTTTTTTCCCCCATTATATTTTGTCTTCGGTCCAAGCCTGCATTGAATTGAATTAAATGGTATAAAAGTAGCCAAAATGAACAACTGGAGTCAATGTTTTCCCCAATGCTAATGTGATTTTATTGACTCATTTTCCTAATTAGCAAAATTAGTAAATGTGTTTTCACTCACAGCTAACAAGCCACATGAAAATTGTGCTCCATCCGCGAGACAGTCATTAGTGCCATGCCTGCTATTTTTCCTCCGGATGAATGCATCATTTTTTTTTTTTTCCAACACTACTATATATACACTTAAGTATTCAAAAATATCCTCTTTTGCCCTGTATTTTTTTCTAAGCTGTCTTTCAGTGTTTTTTCCTGGTACTTTTGCTGGCATTTAAATGGCAGTGGAGGTCTTAACCTGATGTGTGCTCTCTCATCTGTGTTGATGGTGTTTAAGGGGGCAGCTGTTTTGAGCAGGGGAGTTAAAGGAGCATGAGATCTCAGACGTCGCCTTATTTCACACTCTGTTAATGGCATCGTGAGGCTCTGACCCCTGAGATATGTGTCTTTGAAATCAATTGCAGGGAATTGAGATGTGCAAATGGGTTAGCAATACAAATCAGAAGGAATGAGAGTTTCAATTAATGTTATGGCAGGATTGCCTTTCTGTACATTATATTAGCAGGGTTCCCATGGTCAGATACTAAAACAGTTTGATTTGATTTACAGGCTTGGTAAAGTCAATGAAATTTATATATTATCATAAAAATAAATACAAAAATTGGGGTCCTTTTTTTTGGTTGAAAGAATACTTTTATTCAAGCTAGGAATTTTTTTCAAAAAAATTTGCATCATAGTTTTCAGGATCTTCTTTTTTTTTTTTTTTTCCAATAAGAAGACATGAACATAAACTAAAATGTAAACACATTTACCGAATAAATTTCTCGATGTGCTACAACAATCTCTGACTTTGCCTCAACAGTGGCTGTGATTGGATAACTGGACTAACCAGCAGACCAACTGCATCAGCATCTCAGATGGTAGTTTGATCATTCTGAAAAATGAGAATGATTTGGTTTAATTCCCTCCCAGAAGTGTCTCACATGATTGCATTCCCAAACACCAGCATCTGAACACAAGATAACATGACAGCATTTGGTCTGCGCACTCTGAGACGCAAGTCATTTATGATGTAGGAAAAAAGAGCCTCAGTGGCTTTCCCAATTGCAGCAACTTGCATTTTTATTACTGATATTTTGTGCCAATTTCCCAGTAAGTGACGATTTGGCTCTCTTCAACACAAGATGGAAATGCTGCTTTATTTGCAAATGTTTTATGCAAAATTCAGCTTTGATCATAAGTATGAATAAATTACAATAGAAAACATTTTAAATTGTTATATTTGTTTTTTCACAATATTACTGTTTTTATCAAATAAATGAAAGAGATTTCTTTCAGAAAAATCTTACTGGCCCTAAAATTTTGAATGATAATGTACAGTGGTTTTGATTATGATCTTTATGATTGACTTTAAAAAATGCAATTAAAAAAAACTGAATCTAGAAAATTTTGCCCCATAGACACCGATCGTGCATTACACAATTTTTACTTGTTTATACAAACGGAGTTCGGAGGGAAGAATTAAATTATTTTCTCTGGTAACCAATACAATGTCAATAGAGCTTAGATTATATTGAACATTCCTTCATAATGAAAATGCATTTCTTGACACAAAAATCTAATAATTAATATTTCTCCTGTGTGTTTATTTTGCAGACCATGTGGTTTGTGAGGAAGAGTTTAAGTACGCCATGTTGGCCCTCAACTGTGTGTGTCCTGCCACTTCCACCCTGATCACTTTATTGATTCACTCCTCCAGAGGACAGTGAGTATAAATCGTCCCTCTCATACTTACTTCTAGTAGCCAGACTTTTGACTACAGCATTAAATCTAGTCAGATTGTAGCTTGTGAAATGAAGGTACGGTCACATTTACCATTGCTCAGTGAAATTTTGCTGGCAAAATCCAGTAATTTAAATATGAATCTGTGCGATTTGAGTTGTGCATGAGGGTTAAAGATTTTCCCACACAGATTTCGCTCATTTTCAAGTTGGTCATGAGAATTTGCTGCATTGAACAACAGATAGCTGCTTGGTTTTGTAGAAGACTTTCCCGTACCCACCTGACTTCAGTTAAACCAAGTGTCCTCGACACCTGCAGTATTATCCTCAGGTGACTCCCACTCTGACCGCGTTTGTTGACGCCTAAGTGTAGCTACTCTGACCACATAAAATGCCTAAGAATTATACTTACCTGACTGCATCAGAACCCTGCCTAAGAGTCTCACTTTGAGTCGAATGACGTCTGTCCCTTTTGAACACTATCACTTGGGAAAAAGGTCTCTAGTGTTCTCTAACTCGCTGCACAGCAAAACCCAGACAGACTCCAGCAGATGCCCTTGAATGCTTTAATCTCTGAATGTTCTCATAACATTCAGAGAATCTCACCAGCAAAGAAGAATACAGCAGATTTTATAGGATTCAGGTACATCAAAATAACAGGGAAACAACACAGAACACCAAAATAAGAGTACATAACTGTGACAGTAGTCCCCCCTCCTAGAAGGTGCATCTTTGAGCCGTAACTAATAATCCAACAGTAGAGGGAAGGGTGCTTTGGAGGAGGGCACGGAGCCAGGATAGAGGTCAGGAGGAGCCGGTAGAGAGAGATATCACGGCAGAGCCGACGGCTGGAGGAGCCAGGGTGTAGCTTTGGTTGAAGGTCCGGGTGGAATTTGGGGACTGACTGACTGAGGATGAGCCGAAAGTGATGGAGACCCAGGCTGAGCTGAGAGGCTGATACACCAGGGCAACATCCATGGCCCGGAAGCCCAAGGTGGAGGCACCAGCTTGTGGGACTGAGTCGGAGACAGGGGCTCGGCAGACCGGGGTGACGACAGTGGGAGTGAGGCTCACAGGGAAGCCGGAGGTAAGAAGAAGCCCAGTGGACCCGGAAGTCCATGGCGGAGGCAGAGTGACAACTGACTGAGGCTAGAGGGATGGAGGAGTCTTAGGGCTGAAGGACCATGGTAGAGCCACAGGGAGTGCAGAGCCGGGTGGAGCCAACGGCCTGACAGGCCGAGGAGGAGTTCATGGGCCTGGAGGACTGAGGTGTAGCTGGGGAATCTGGATCATCGTGCTGAGCTGGTGATCAGAAAGCCCGAGGCGAAGCCGAAGAGCTGCAAGGAGTTAGCAGTGGGGGCAGAGTCGAGGAGCTGGATGACATCAGTGGAGCCGGCTGATCCAGGGGACTGGACGGAACCAGCAAAGGAGATGGGACCAGGAAGTCGGGCGGGAAAGAAGGTCTCCAGACAGGACTGGAGCATCCAGACAGCCATACGGGACCAGCTGGAAAGATATCGAATCGAGGCTGGGGACTCAGAAGGGAACTGGATCCACGGACCACAGTTCGATAAGGCAGTGGTCCGCTCCTGGCTCTGGGGTGGACTGGGCAGCACACCTCGACTCCGGGAAGACCCAGGTGGCGGGCTGTAGTGCGTGGTCTGTGGTAGACGTGGACTCAGGCTTCTTCTCTGCCTCGCAAATGGTGATAAGGGAACCGCTGTGCAGCAACACCCAACCCTGGTACTCCGCCAAAGTCCTCCATTCACGGAGGAGGAGAGGCAGTGCTGGTAATTCCTTTTCACCAGGAATATTTTGATCCAGGAAATTGTTAGAAGAACACAAGGAAATATTGCATTACATACAGACAATAACAGACAGAGGACTGAACTGAACAGGGAGTAAATCAGAAACCCAGGAAACCGAAACAGCAGGGAAACAGGAACTAAGGGAAACAAAATAGAACATCAAAATAACCATGGTCCATAATTATCGTTTAATTTTTTTATTTTTAGACTCCGCCCACAAAACACATCACTGTTTACAAACATCAAAAAACGCACTTCGCTACACTATTTATGCCTGCAAAATTTTGCTGACAGTTCGCTAATGTGATCACACCTTTAGACAGGAAGAGATCTTTTGACTAACATTGAAAGTGACCAACCACATTTGTGTGCATTTTAATCTGCAATAATATGTATTTTTGAGGGTGATACGTCAATAAAAATGTCTCTGTCTGATTCTCTGTCAAAAGACATTGGTGGCATTTATGATGTAGAATGAATGTGAATTTGCTCTTTTGAATATATTTACACAAAGATGATGCCTGAAATAGAACACAACTGCAGATCATGTGCTTATGCTGCTTCACAGATTTCTCTGCATCCGTGAGATGAAGGGTGAATGTACAGAGTTCTCATTCACTGAACCATCAGCTTGTGTTTAACTGTTGCATTTTTTATTATCAGAACAGCATCTTCAGAGGCCTTCAAGCAGCGAGCCGGTGCCTTCCAGCCACTCAACAGGTCAGACCTGCCGACTGTAAAATATTGACGCATACACATCGATACACACAGCAGCAAAGATCCCATAAACTGTGAATTTATCTCTGTGTCATTCATCCTTGTTTCTTCACCTCCTCCATCTTAGCACTCCTCCACTCCCTCTGGTTCTCACCTCCCCTACATCTTCCCAGCCATTCGCAAGGATGTCAAAAACACATCAAGCAGTTTTTATTTTCTCTGCCCATCTGTAAGATAGTGTTTTCCCAAGCTGAACTGCAAGCTGTGAAAAACATTTAAAGGACATTTCAAAGGATGAGTTCACTTAAATATATTAAATTTTGTCTTCTTTATTCACACACTCATGGGTGATGTCCTTTATTTTGTGGCGCACAATGAAAGAAATTTTGAAGCACGTCCTTACTGCTCTTTCCATACAACTAAACTGGGCAGTGATTTATGCCGTCAATCTCCAAATTAGACAAAAAAGTACATGAGAGAACATCAATATAACTACACAAATATGTACTGCATTATATTAATTAAATGCAGGTACTTACAGTACTATAGTTTTAAAGTAGGGTTAGATTTTAAACCACTCAATTCATATGACTACTTTCACAAACTCTTTATGATCTTTTTGAAGTGTTAAATTTTTTAAACAAAAATCTCTCAGGTTTATTAAAATGTCCTCCTTTGTGTTTCAAAGATGAATAAAAATCTTATGAAAGTCAACATGAAGATGAGTAAATGACAACATTTTCATATTTGAGTGAACTATCTTTTAAATAGTTGGGAATATATATATTTGGAAGATAGTTGGGAATATATATGAAGAGTTCAGATGCAAAAGCCTCTAAATGCCATCTGAAATTTTCTTCTAAAATGAGCATTTTTATCAAGCTTGTATGTTTATGTTTAGTTAATTAACTTTAATGGCAATGAAAATGACCTATTAATTGACATTAAAGTGAAATTATTGAACCTAAACATACAAGCTTGATAAAAATGCTCATTTTAGAAGAAAATTTCAGATGGCATTTAGAGGCTTTTGCATCTGAACTCTTCATATGTAAAACCATTTTGAAAAGATCATCAATGTCTATCTGTCACAGGGAAGGTGGTGCTGGCTCCGTCGACCAATGGCAGCTCACCTACAGGCGCTGTGCGGCCAATGAGGTGCACCACATCCGGCTGGAAGAGAGCAAATTTTTTGGAGAATATCAGGGAAAGAGCTTCACCTTTGCCTCCTTTCACGCACATAAGAAGTAAGCCTTTGGATTAAGCTCCAGTGAATCAGTTTGTTTAAATTCAAGTATGTGCACACAATAACACTGTTAACCATTGTGGCAGATACGGGGTGTGTCTGATCGGGGTGCGCAGGATGGACACAGCCAACATCCTCTTGAACCCCGGACCCTGCCACATCATGGGTGCCTCCGACACCTGTTTCTACATCAACATCTCCAAAGAGGAGAACTCAGCCTTTGTCAGGGGCCACAGAGAGCCAGTGAGGGGCGAATCCAGAGGGGTCCCGCAGACAATCTACCATGGGCTCACTCGCCTACCAGTGCACAGCATTATAGCCAGCATGGGTTAGTTTGTTAACTCAAATCTTTAAGATTTATATATATATATGTAAAAGATTTATATATATATATATATATATATATATATATATATATATATATATATATATATATATATATATATATATATATATATATATATATATATGTATTATTACACAGACATGTGTATGGAAATGGAAATCATATTCATCCTATCTATTTTCTAAATGCATGTTATAGATCTATGTTAATGATTCATCCATGCATGTGTTTAATTTTTTGGATTTATTTTGACCTCGTAATATTTCATCAAAATGTCGTAACTGGATCTTCTAGACTTCTCTGTGGTGAACTATGCAGGACTTCTACTTTTTTTCTTTTTTCCATAATCCGTTTCACTCAGATGAACGTCACAATATGGACAAAAAGATCTTTCACAACTTCAGTTTCCTCATGACTTTAATAATTCATTTATTCAAATTGGATCTGAACTATAAATAATTAAAATCCAAAGTTCCAAAGTTTAAAATATTTTTTATTTTATCCACTTAAGTCTTAGTACTTTAATGTTTTTTTTCTTCTTCTTCTTCTTCTTCTTCTTCTTCTTCTTCTTCTTCTTCTGCAGTAGTAGTAGTTTATTACATTATGTTACTGTGCAATAGTATAGTAGTTATATATCTTAAATGAGTGTGATCTTGGTTATCATGATTAATAATATTGATCAGGCAATAAATTTCATTGTATGAAAACGTTCTGAAGATATAAATTATAGTATGTCTGTCTGAATCAAGCCATTATGTATTAGTATAATGTCATGTATTCTGTGCTGCTCACAGTTCAGTAAATTCATTAACTTTTAATATTTTACTGTGGATATGAGATGGATGTGTGCCTACATATAGACAGAAAAAGAGAAACATGCTTTGACTATTGACAAACAATTGACTACAGTTTCATAGGTTTTTCAGCTAACAAAATGTCTCATTTTAGTACAATATCACCATCTAGTGAAAAGCACTGGAACTCATGAATCATCTGTTGTCTCTTGGCCTTCAGTGGTTTGATTAAAGGTACTTTAAGAGATTGGAGCCGATCTGCTAATTTCCACCATTTTTTCAACTACACACTTGGAGCCGATCTGCTAATTTCCACCATTTTTTCAGCTTTCCAAAACTCCATCCTCCTGAGCAAGTAATTACATTTTCATGAAATATTACCAAGACCAACATTTTTTTATTATTCAGAATAATTGCACTGATGAATCATGAACAGTAAGACTAGAAATGTGCATTAATAAAGCAAATCCAGTCGGTTTAGATTTCATGTAGTCTTTAACCTCTAACTCGTGAATCTCTTTCGTCCTGTAACAGGCACGGTAGCCATAGACCTTCAGGACTCGAGTGACAGCAGTCCAGAGGGCACGGGCCCAGCGGCTCTGGGCAGTGGGACTGTAAATAGGACCGGGTCCAGGACAGAAGGGGGTGGCTGTAACACTCTAGCGCTACCCGCCATGGGTGGCTCAGCGGAGGAGAGGAGGCACAGCATCGCCCCTGTCCTGGAGGTGGTCGACAGGGTGCACAGCCCCACGTTTGACCTGCTGGGGGACCAATCAGAGGATGAGGGAGGAGAGGAGGGGAAGGAGGAAGAGGGGGAAGAGCAGAAAGGCCCGTGGTGGGGAGCACACTGCGAGTGAGTATTCAACACTCAACATCTCGCGACCAATTCGTATGTATTTTATGAGGTGGCTAATTTGTACAAATTCATATGATTTGTCTAAACACCAGTGACCGGTTTTTTGTATGAATTTGGCAACTCATAAAATAAGTACGATTTAGCAAAAAGAGATTTTTTTTCAATAATGTTATGATCCCAAACATTCGAATGGTAGAGTTGATGTTTGTATGAGCTGTTTGTGCACTTGATTTCCCACACAGATGGGTTAAAGGCTACCCACTAAACTCTCCATACATCGGCAGCTCTCCCGCCCTCTGCCACCTTCTGCAAGAGAAAATGCCATTTTGCTGTCTGCGCCTGGATAAGGCGAGTGTCTGGCTTTCTCCAAATCATTTGTATCACACAGTTCACAGATCCTAACAGCAAATTGCTTTCTCAGGCTTGTCATCATATGCCCTATGAGGATGCTCGTTCGTACGGCTTTAAAAACAAACTGATCATCGTGTCTGCAGAAAGTGCTGGAAACGGCCTCTATAACTTCATAGTTCCGCTGCGGGCGTATTACCGGCCCAGGAAGGAGCTCAACCCCATTGTTTTGCTACTGGAGAATGTGTGAGTGTCTTAAAAACAGTAACACTAAGAAATGCTCAAGCCTTTAGATATCATCCATCCCTTGTTTTTCACAGCACTGATCACCTTGCTGTATTTATTATAACATAATCATTGTTTCTCCTGTAACAGAAAACTAATGTGGGGAGATTCATTGTCATATAATTCAATCAAATGTAATAAAACTCTGAGTCATCTTGTTTTTTTCCTGATTGGATGTACACTGGAGAGCAGCTGCAGGCTGGATTTGATTATTTAGATGCCCTGGAGCAGGGCGAAGCTGTGTTATTTTTATAGACATTGGGTCAGTTTTGTAAAATACTTGGAAAGTGACATCAGAGACATTTGTAATTCAGTTTCCATGTTTTTTTGCACCACCTCAGATTCTCAACATCTCCCTCTGTGCTTTTTGCTAGACCTGAGGCAGACTTCTTGGAGGCCATCTGCTGGTTTCCCATGGTCTATTACACAGTGGGCTCCATCGACAAGTAAGAGAAGCTTTACCTCATATTCACATATGTATTGTGCAACGTTTAGTTATGGTTACTGAATATGAGTGCTGACAGAATGTCAGTCTGTGGCTGTGCATTAGTGAAGGGTATATTTTTAGTGACACTTTCTGTAGGTTACATCAGTTACTCATCAGTAGGTGGTGACAAGTGCCTTCATGCGTCATTAAAGCATTAATTTAGCCAACTCATTCAAATAAACTGATTCATTCAGGAAAGAAACAAGTGGTAGCCTTCATTAGTAGGTCATTAAAACATTAATTCAGCCAATTCGTTCAAACACAAAGTTTCATTCAGAAACATAATGACTGTATTCATGTGTGAATCATTAAATAATTAATTCAACCGATTTGTTCAAGCACACTTATTCCTTCTGGAACAAACAAGTGACTGTCTTCATGAGTGAGTCATTGAATCATTCTCTCAACTGATTCAGTCAGTTCATTCAGGAACAAACAAGTGACTGTCTTTATGAGTGAGTCATTGAATCATTCTCTCAACTGATTCATTCAAATACAATGATTAATTTAGAAACAAACAAGTGACTTTTTTCTGAAAGGGTTAGTTCACCCAAAAATGAAAATTCAGTCATTAATTACTCACCCTCATGTCGTTCCACACCCATAAGACCTTCATTCATCTTCGGAACACAAATTAAGATATTTTTGTTAAAATCTGATGGCTCAGTAAGGCCTGCATCGCTAACAATAGCCCAGAAAGCTTCTAAAAACATATTTAAAACAGTTAATGTGACTACAGTGGTTCAACCTTAATATTACAAAGTGACGAGAAGACTTTTTTTGTGTCAAAAATAACAAAATATTTATTCAACAATATCTAGTGATGGGCGATTTCAAAACACTTCTTCATGAAGCTTCAAAGCTTTATGAGGGTGAATAATTAATGACATAATTTTCATATTTGGGTGAACTAACCCTTTAAGATTGAGTTATTGAATAATTCACTCAACCATTTCATTCAAACCCACTGATTCATTCAGGAACAAACAAGTGACTAGGTGTGTTCGACTTGAAGCGGCGCTGTGTAGATCGATCGGTGTATAACATGAAAGTACTGCGAGAGCGATATTCAGTCTTTATGAGTGAGTCATTGAATCATTCACTCAACCTATTAATTCAAATACATTGAGAAACAACACTGCTGTGTGTTTTGCATCAAATGCCTACAACACTATGTGTTTACTGTGTAACTACATGTTATTCTGGAAAGTTCCCACATTTATTGCTAATGAGTTTGAGTTATGTTTAGGTTTTGGAATTAGGGTGAGGATTAGGTGTTACTGTTTTGGGTTAATGGTTGGGTTACAGATAGTGTAACTTCTACTGTTAATTAAGTGCAAGTACTTTAAATGTAATTACAAAGCACCAACATGTATCTTTATAATAAGTAAATTGTATCAAATGGTTAAGTACAAAGTAGTTAAGGCCACCTAATATAAAGTGTGATTAAAATACCTGTTCATCTGTTTGGGTTCTTTGGTTTCTTTCAGTTCTGTACAGCTAAAGTCTATCTGTTTGTGTCATTTTACTGATCTTGTCCCTGAACGCTATGTGTGTAGTTTGGATAGTCTTCTGCGTTGTGGCGTAACGTTTGCTGACACCATGGTTGTGGTGGACAAAGAGAGCTCCATGATCGCTGAGGAGGATTACATGGCTGATGCCAAGACCATAGTTAATGTTCAGACACTCTTCAGGTAGGTCCTTCCACATGTGTGTCTTTCTGCTTGATCCATTGGGGAACCTGACACTCTCTCCTCACTGTTTCTCAAAGGCTTTTTCCAGCTCTCAGTATCATAACTGAACTCACCCACCCAGCCAACATGCGCTTCATGCAGTTCAAAGTGAAAGACCACTATTCTCTAGCTCTTTCTAAACTGGAAAAGGTGAGACATAAATGCAATACAATATAAATTGCATTTATATTTTCTAAACAGTCCAAAATAACCTGATATCCCCTCTTATCTCCATTTGTGCTGTAGAAAGAGAGAGAGAGGGGCTCTAACCTGGTGTTCATGTTCAGATTACCGTTTGCAGCTGGGAAGGTGTTTAGTGTCAGTATGTTAGACACTCTGCTGTATCAGGTAACCATAAAGTGATCCTCCTAAGACTGAACTGCTGTATTTTTCTGTCTTTCATTATGATAATAAATAGTTTAAACCATAAAGGGGCATTCATTATGTGTGGAAAACCATGACAGAAATTGTCATCCTACTGGGGGAGTTTGATTCATGATATGATATGTTGTACACTGCTACAATTCATATACAAATGCATTTCTCTCTATTTCTTGTCAAATTACAGTCATATAATAAGCTGCCTTTTCACTATTTAAAGGTGCCCTAGAATTGAAAATTGAATTCACTTTGGCATAGTTAAATAATTAGAGTTCTGTACATGGAAATGACATACAGTGAGTCTCAAACACCATTGTTTCCTCCTTCTTATGTAAATTTGATTTGTGCAAAAGACCTCCGAAGAACAGGCGAATCTCAACATAACACTGACTGTTACGTAACAGTCGGGATCATTAATATGTACGCCCCCAACTTTTGCATATGCCAGCCCATGTCCAAGCAAGCAAGGACAACAGCAGAAAATGGCAGATGGAGCCATAATAACTGACATGATCCATAATATCATGATATTTTTAGTGATATTTGTAAATTGTCTTTCTAAATGTTTTGTTAGCATGTTGCTAATGTACTGTTAAATCTGGTTAAAGTTACCATCGTTTATTACTGTATTCACGGAGACCAGAGCCAGGTCGTTATTTTCATTATTAAATACTTGCAATCTGTATAATTCATAAACACAACTTCATTCTTTATAAATCTCTCCAACTGTGTGTAATGTTAGCTTTAGCCCCATTAACTTACTATCAAACTCATTCAGAATCAAATGTGAACATCCAAATAAATACCATACTTACATGATCTGATATGTTGCTTGACGAACACTTTGTAAAGATGCATTTCGAGGGTTATATTAGCTGTGTAAACTTTGTTTATGCAATGTATTACAGAGTTGCGAGCTTAGGGGTGGGGAGCGCAAGAATTTAAAGGGGACGCACGCTGAATCGGCGCATATTTAATGATGCCCCAAAATAGGCAGTTAAAAAAATTGAATGATTATAAATCTATGGGGAATTTTGAGCTGAAACTTCACAGACACATTCAGTGGACACCTTAGACTTATATTACATCTTGTGAAAAAGGGTTCTAAGGCACCTTTAAGACAAACATCAGGCCGAAGTAATTCAATGGAGCCATATACGTATGTGTAATTTTTGGGTCAGATTTAAGCTTTGTTGCCTTAAAATATTTAAACTTTTTTAACATGGTTGCAAGTTAAAAAATTATAATTTATTGTTTTAATTAAACCTTTTGAGTTTAAGGTCTGTTGACATAATAATTTAGATCATTACATCAACTTAATATTGTCTGTAATTTAAACTCAAATTTCTGTTAATTAGTGTTTTTAAAAAATTAAATTGTAGTAACCTGAAAATTGTACCAGTGACAACTAATATCTTACTTGTTCGTTAATTATACATGTTAAATAAGTTATGTTAGCATGTGCCATGATAGCTGTTGATTTGAACTGAAATAGATAAGATTAATTGGTTCCAGGGCTACAACTCTCATAGTTGGAGCGACTTAATTTGTGTTTATGTAACAAATTATTACGTTCCTCTAACTCAGTGTAGCTTGTTGGTTGAACATACAATAAATTCAGTTAAAAGCTCTAAAAAATTGATGCAAACTTTTTTGTTTTTGTTATTTTTTAGAGTGTATTTTGGTAAAATGCATTTTAATTCTATTAGAACTTTCGTCTGCATTTGACACAATCTCTCACAGTATTCTCTAATCACGACTCTCTGCTCTTGGTATCTCTGAAACTGCCCTATTCTGGTTTACTTCCTACCTGTCTGACTGTCAGCATTACATCTCTACAGGCTAAATCCACTACTGCCCGTGTCTCACGCGGTGTTCCCCAGGGTTCTGTTCTTGGGCCCTTAATTTTCATATTTGCACATATATTTGAAACACATATTTGCAGAGTCATTATGTCTGATTTAATCTTGTGTGTGTGTGTGTGTGTTTGTGTGTGTGTGTTTTTTAGTCCTTTGTGAAGGACTACATGATCTCCATCACCAGACTGCTGTTAGGTCTGGACTCCATGCCTGGATCTGGCTTCCTGTGTGCTGTGAGTGTCAGCGGCCCATCCCTTAATCCATAATGAGACTATCGCATATATCTAGACAATTATGCCAATAATGATGGTGGTTATAATGAAATTTAGGACATTTATGTTGATATTACCCTGATATACTTTGTAGATGAAGATCACAGAGGAGGATTTGTGGATTCGCACTTACGGCCGCCTCTACCAGAAGCTGTGCTCATCAACAGGAGACATTCCTATCGGCATCTACCGCACTGAAGCACATAAACTGCCTGTCTCAGAGGTACATTACCAGCCAAATTCAAATTTGATCAGAAATATATATAATTTAAAATGTGTAATCTATTCCTGTGAAGAAAGCTGATTTTTTAGCATAATATTCATTGTCACATGATCCTTCAGAAAACATTCTCATATGCTGATTTGTTGCTCAAGAAATGTTTATCATTATTATCAATGCTAAAAAACAGTTGTGTACTTTATGATTTTGTGGAAAACATGATACACTACCATTCAAATGTTTGGGCTAAGTAAAATGGGGAAAAAAGAAATTAATACTTTTATTCAGCAACATTTATAAAGTTACAAAATATTTTTATTTCAAATAAATGCTGTTCATTGAACTTTTTTTTTTTTTTATCAAAGAATCTAGAAAAAAATTTAATTAATAATAAAATATTAAGCAACAAAAACACTTATTTTAAATTCTAATAATATGTCACAATATTACTGTTTTTACCATATTTCTGATCAAATACTGTAAATGGTGAGCAAAAGGTACTTCTTTCAAAACCATTAAACAATTCCAAACTTTTGAGTACTTTTCAGTGTTTCTGTGGAGGATTGAGTCCATTGTGTGGCTTGTCTCAGTCTCAGGTGTCCATCACGGTGGAGGATTATGAGGATACGCGTGAGCCCCGTGAGCCTCTGCTCTGCCGCTCCGGTCTTCACCGTAACTCAACATCATCTGAACCGCCCTCCTCGTCCTCCTCCTCATCACAGGCTATGGACCACCCGCTCCTGAGGAGGAAGAGCATGCAGTGGGCGCGTCGATTGAGTCGTAAAGGTGGACGGAACTCCAGCGGAGCCAAGGGAGTTGGAAGCGCCGCGGAGCGCATCAGCCAGCAGAGACTCAACCTGTTCCGGCGCTCTGAGAGGCAGGAGCTCAACGCTTTGGTCCGCACACGCATGAAGCACTTGGGGCTCTCGCCATCTGGATTTAGTGAGTGTGCACACCGCTTCTTCATCACACTGGGTGATGTAATGTAGCTAAAAATATAATATTGCATATACTATCATTCTGGAACCATCATTTCAACCAAACAGCCATTAAAGCTGAATAGATTTTGAACTTTCTATTCATCAGCGTATCCTAAAAAAAAATTTCAGCAGCACAACCGCTTTCAACATTGATAATAATAAGAAATGTTTCGTAAGCAGGAAATCGTCTCGGGTTACTGATGTAACCCTTGTTCCCTGAGTAAGGGAACGAGACGTTATGTCAATGACGTGACGTAGCGTCGATAGTTCCCACGAAAGAGAACTGCTTTTTAAAATGATTTATGAATTTCTGTATTTTTACTCAAATGAAAGCAAGAGAGATCTTTCAGACCTTACACAGAGCTCTAATACAGACCTTTTAAATAGTAGCGTATAACAGTAAAGTGTAATAAATAAATAACAACAATAATTATTATATTACATAATATATAAAATTATGTTTTATATTAACGATAATATCAATGTCCTCTTGATGCACCAATGCACTAGATGCTTCTTTCGGGTCATTTTATGCTCAAAAAATACTTAGGCCTAAAATTAAGATTTAACATAAGAGTTTTAACATTAACTAATAAATTTAATGTGATGCATATTTGTCAGCAATATATATAAGAAAAAAATCATGACATGGTTTATTATTAACTGTTTACATATATTAGATTTAAATAATCATTTTCAAATGCATTTATTCAAATTTTCTAGAATCAGTCCCAGTCTATTAATTGTGAAAACAATGAAATGTATTCAGTTACAAAATATGAACATGTTGAAATATGGTACATGCAATATTCACTTAGTTAAAATGTATGATATAGAATTAGATTTATTGATGATAAATATAAGGCTGGTTATTGTTTATTTAAAGCGCATTCAGTTTATTAGTACTATTATAGAAGTCATACCTGTTTCATGTGCGTATGACTGACAAATATGCATCACATTAGGTTCATTAGTTTGCTTCTGTATGTTCATATTTGGTATCTTATGTTTGGACTTTGTGATTTATAGTCTTGTGTCCTGCTCTTCTTATGTCAGATGGGATGACGGACCAGGGCAACAGACTTTCCTATATTCTTATCAACCCTTCCCCTGACACACGCCTGGAGCTCCATGATGTCGTGTGAGTATGATGACTTCACAACGTAGCATTTTAAGGCTTACAAAATGAATATTTATAAATGGTAAAACTTACCTGTTACACTTTATTGTGATGGTCACCTTTAGACATTCTGTTGACTATAAGTAACATTGCAACTAACTATCATTAGAGTATTAGTTGAGTATTAGTAGACTGTTAGGGGTAGGGTTAGTAGAATATGAGGTTATTGGTTAGTAGAATAAGTTGACATGTAGTTACTTCTAGTCAGCAGAATGTCTGTTGGGGAAGCATCAAAATCAAGTGTAAGCAGATGTTAAGCAGTCAGTCTACTAATACTCTACTGATACTATAATGAGAGTTAGTTATAGTCAACAGAATGCAAAAATAAAGTGTTACCACCTTAACTCTATTGCATGTATCCTTTGTAGAGAATGTAAATCTCATAGTGCACTGAGAGAAATGTTGATCACAGTGCTAAAATAATTGCATTTGCAAGGTTGTCCTTATATATACACTCTAAAATGCTGCGTTTGTTGGGTTGAAAATGGACAAACCCAGTGATTGGAACCCAGTGTTAAACCCAGTGTTTTAACCTAGTGGTTGGGTAAAATGTTTGCCCAACCTGCCGAGTAGTTTTATTTAATAATAATAATAATAATAATAATCCTTACATTTTTATAGCGCTTTTCTGGGCACTCAAAGCGCTTTACATATTGAAGGGGGAATCTCCTCAACCACCACCAATGTGCAGCATCCACCTGGATGATGCGACGGCAGCCATATTGCGCCAGTACGCCCACCACACACCAGCTTATTGGTAGAGAGGAGACAGAGTGAGGAAGCCAATCAGTGTATAGGGATGATTAGGAGGCCAATGGGCAAGTTTGGCCAGGATGTCGGGGTTACACCCCTACTCTTTTCGAAGGACATCCTGGGATTTTTAATGACCACAGAGAGTCAGGACCTCGGTTTAACGTCTCATCCGAAGGACGGTGCTTTTTGTCAGTATAGTATCCCCATCACTATACTGGGGTGTTAGGACCCACACAGACCACAGGGTGAGCACCCCCTGCTGGCCTCACTAACACCTCTTCCAGCAGCAACCTAGTTTTCCCAGGAGGTCTCCCATCCAGGTACTAACCAGGCTCAGCCCTGCTTAGCTTCAGTGGGCAACCAGTCTTGGGCTACAGGGTGATATGGCTGCTGGCTCTACTATTGTTTAAAAATACTTTATTGCTTGCTTAAAATCAACCCAAATTATTAGGAAATTAACATTTGTGACCCTGGACCACGAAACCAGTCATAAGTCGGAATAGCCAACAAAACATTGTATGGGTCAAAATTATCGATTTTTGTTTTTAATGCAAGAACTCATTAGGATATTAAGTAAAGATCATGTTCCATGAAGATATTTTGTAAATTTTGTACCATAAATATATCAAAAATGTATTTTTGTGAGTGTTTTTTTGTGATATGTGTTGCTAAGGACTTCATTTGGACAACTTTAAAGATGATTTTCTCAATATTTATATATTTTTTTGTACTCTCAGATTCCAGATTTTCAAATAGTTGTATCTCGGTCAAATATTTTCCTATCTTAACAAACCATACATCAATGGAAAGCTTATTTATTCAGCTAAATGTTATGCCTGGTTTTTTGGTCCATGGTCACATTCATTAATATGTTTAATAAAAGAACAATCATTAAAAAGGTTAATGAATAATAATTGAAAAATAAACATTTATTACATAACTTATTAATAAATTTTCACCTTTTGATTATTATTGTAGCCTCTAGTAATTATGCGTCCGATTTTTAATTTCCAAACTATTTTGGGTTCATTTTAAGCCGGACATATTTTTAAACAATTGTTGAGTTAAAGGGTTAGTTCACCCAAAAATCAAAATTCTGTCATTTATTACTCACCCTCATGCCGTTCCACACCCGTAAGACCTTCGTTCATCTTCAGAACACAAATTAAGATATTTTAGTTGAAATCCGATGGCTCCGTGAGGCCTCCATAGGGACCAATGGACATTTCCTCTCTCAAGATCCATTAATGTACTAAAAACATATTTAAATCAGTTCATGTGAGTACAGTAGTTCAATATTAATATTATAATGCGACGAGAATATTTTTGGAGAAGCCAAAAGAACAAAATAACGACTTATTTAGTGATGGCCAATTTCAAAACACTGCTTCAGGAAGATTCAGAGCATAAATGAATCAGCGTAGCGAATCTGCTGTTTCAGCCGTTGGCACTTTGAGAATCTGAATCATGATTCGATACACTGATTCATTTATGCTCCGAAGCTTCTTGAAGCAGTTTTGAAATCGGCCATCACTAAATAAATCGTTTTTTGGGGGGTTTTTTGGTGCACAAAAATATTATCGTCGCTTTATAATATTAATATTGAACCACTGTACTCACATGAACTGATTTAAATGTGTTTTTAGTACCTTTATGGATCTTGAGAGAGGAAATGTCAATGCTCCCTATAAAGGCCTCACGGAGCCATCGGATTTCAACTAAAATATCTTAATTTGTGTTCTGAAGATTAACAAAGGTCTTACGGGTGTGGAACGGCATGAGGGTAAGTAATAAATGACAGAATTTTCATTTTTGGGTGAACTAACCCTTTTAATAAAACTACCCAGCATGTTGGGCAAACATTTAACCTAGCCGCTGGTTTAAAACAACCCAATCGCTGGGTTTATCCATTTTTTAACCCAACTTGTTTTTAACCCAGCATTTTTTAGAGTGTAAGCTTTATTTTTGTAATTTTTGCTAGTAATTTTGTAATTTTGCCTGCCACTAGTGTCGAGGAAATGACATACTTCACTTTTAAATCCAATTAAAAATTCTAATTAAAAATTAGCATAGTACCCAATATTTATGTACCCAATATTTTTATGCATATTAGATTGTTGTAGTCTGTTCAGGAAACACCCATTTGGCTGTTTGTGCAACAAAGCTTAACTCATCTCATTAACTGTGGTCATTCCTGCAGGTATTTGATCAGACCAGATCTTCTGTCACCAGTGCCTAACCAGGCCGGCACTCGCAAGCCTAGCGCAGGGCCAGCGGAGGGACACAGATTTGACACACAGGACAGCACTCATCTATGAACGCAATGACCACAGGCCACCAGCACAAGAATCACCTCCCGGCATAGATGCGGCATACTGATGTTTGTGCGTGTGTACAGTTGTGAGAGAGAGGAATACCTGTGCAGATGAGACTGTGAGCTGAATCTACACTGTAAAAAGTGATCTTGCTTTTCTTTGCCTTCACTCAACTTTCATGTCATCTAATCAATACAACTGAAATTGTTGAGAAAAAAACGATTTTTTTTAAGGTTTCGTTGAATTAACTAAAGGATGCATTTCACAAAAGGTCCTTGTCATATTTCATGCCAAAATTAAAAGAAAAGAAAAAAATGAGTACCGTCAAATGATTAATTGCGATTAATCGCATCCAAAAAAAAAGTTTGTGTTTACATAATATATGTGTGTGTACTGTGTATATTTATTATGTATATAGAAATACACACACATCCATGTGTATAAATATTATATTACATTATATTATATATTGCAAACTTTTATTTTGGATGCGATTAATCGTGATTAATCGTTTGACAGCACTAAAAAAATATGTATACTTTGCATAAACATGTTTTAGGACCACTTTTAGATGTTTTGAAAGACAATCAAACACATTTCCCCTCCCAAATAATCATTATTATAATATGTATGAACATTCAGCTTTTTATCCTTGTAATTAACATTATTAGTGATAATTTTCATTATATTCCAATTTTACTGTTTTTTAATGAAACAGTTGTGTAATACAATATTTTTTTTATCTAAATCAGCCTGAATTACAGTGCAAGAAATACTACCATGGATGCATTATACCGTCACGGTTTAGGCAAGGGAAGAGGAGAAAGGGATATTAATTGCAGCTAGTGATGGTTGCTTTCGAAACACACTTACGAAACCTTCACAAATAATTAGTTTGAACCAGTGATTTGAAAAAAAATAATTAATTAATTAATTAAATGAAGAAAAAAAAACTGTATTGCCATAACTGCTTATATTAAATGCTTCTGGGATTGTTTTTTCTTTCGGTAAATTATACATTTTATACTAAAATCTGCAGGACAGTTGCCTTCCAGGACCGAGGTTGGACGCCCCTGCCTTATAGCTTTGTTTCAGTAACTAGAAATCTTTAAATGAAAGTAGGTAGAATGTTTAAGTTAAAAGTTTAAAAGTATCAGTGTATAAAATCTTTACAAACCAAGAGTCAATTTTCAAGATGAAATTTTTTTCAACATGTTCTACACTAAAAGTCATGTTTCTGTAGGTCAAGAAACATTCACGAGTAGATGCACAGTAGCAAAATAAAAGATGAAAATGTAAATATATGATAGAGACTCAAGACAATGCAACCGAAAACAACTGAAAATTTTAAAATACTAATAGTTTTGTCTCAATTTTTTTTTTTTTTTTTTTGTCTACACTTTATAATTTGAGTATTCAAGCCAAACATTATCTGTTGAATCTCTTTTAAAAATATTAAATGCATTTTTTTTTTTTTTTTTAACAAAGTTCTCCAAATAAAATACTGGATTAACTTGATATCATTTTAAATCATATCAATGCAACTGGATTTCAAACTTTTGTACATTTAAGCAACAAATCACTTTTTGCAGTGTAACCTAATCCTTATTTTCTTACAAAAGGATTTTCCAACGCATGGACCTTTGAAAAACTAATTTACATTTGATTTATGCATCAAATTATTTTTGATGCGAGACAGCCGAGGCCACGTAAGTGCATTTAATGATGTAACTTGTATTAGTCTCTGTGCATGTGTGTTGAATAGCCAGCACTGCCAATCTTGACTTGGACTGCCAAAGGAACATGTTGCCAAATGTATGTGGAAGGGGTTTGTTCTGTTGCTCATGTGCTTTCAGTGTCTGTCAGCCGCTCCGCAGACCCTGGGACGATTAGTCAGGCTGTATCAGAATGGCGGCGCTCGTATGTTTCGTGAACGTTTTCTAATGTTCTCACTTCTTTAACTCTCTCTGGACTTGCATATTGCTTTGCAAGCAGCAAGGCAGGCAAAATGGAGCTTATTAAATGGCTACTGGCCCAAATGAATGATCCACAATCTTTAATCCACAAACGAATGATCCACAAACATCTGTTCGATTTTCTCAGAGGAGGCTTTGGGAACAAGCCTACTGTGTCTTCAATGACATTTTGAAGTCATCGTCTTTGAGCAAAATTTTATTCTTTCTGTGAAATTCTGTGAAAGTCTCTGTTTGATGTTTGCATTGATAAGATCATCTGTTCAGCTATGGGTTTGTGGGTTTGTTTTTTCCCTTCTATTGAGATGTTAATGCCTTTGCCAAGGCGTTTTTTTGTCATTTCCCTGACAGCAACATAGTGACGGCACAGATCCGGCCCACATCTGGTCTGCGTATAAACCACATGTACCAGATGAGGGCCGGATCTGGGCCAGACTATGTTGCTGTCTGGGTTGTCAGTTTTTATATCCTGTTGCTGGCATGCATGCAAAAAATCATGCATGTATAGACCAGGGATTTGTTCGTCCTGCCATAAAGTACAGGAGTGAGCGAGAATGTACCGTCCCGTTGCGCTGTGTTGATAGTGCACTATTGCCTTGATTCGGTGCCATTCAAACACACAAGCATAATAAAATCAGCCAAACTGATGACTTGCCTCTCGTGATTCCATGTGCAACTTCACTAAAGGGTTACCAAGTCCTTCAAGCAAAACAGCTCACCCACACCATGACCCCTTTTTTGGATGTAAATATGCAGCTCACACATTACTAAGGATATTTTTGGACACGCTGCTCTTTTTAACATGTTGTGTACTCATATTTTGGTAAACAGAGAGAATGACTCACAATAATTAAACAGCAAAAGGCACTCAAATGCATGTTCCATTATTCTCACAGATTTCCCTTTTCGGCAGTGGAGGTGAATGACATTGTTTTATCTAAAAGCCATGGTCTGATTGATTAAGGACATACAGATGATTTTAAATAGAATGGGACGTTATCTGGGGTACACACCTATGTCAGTCTCATATGGACAGACTTCTGGAGTGTTAAATTTGCAACATTTCTGTGAAAAAAAGGTTGTTTATATTCAGTAGTGTAGTGATGTACAGGTTGCCAGGTTTTCACAACAAAACCTTTTCCTGCAACACTGTTAAAGTAGCCCGTATTTCACAGGAAAACCGTGAACTTGGCAACACTGATAGTGTATGAAGCACAACTCACACAGAAGTCACTTAAATCAAGAAACTTTTTGTTGGTCAACGTGGAAATTCCATGCAACCAACTTGAACCCGTTGCAAAATCTGCATTGGGAAATCTTATGTCCCCCTGATCATGTGGATTCCTAATTAAATAACTGGATTTTGCCAATGAAAATTCACCAAGCAGCTGTAAATGTGATGCTTAGGCACTGTTCACCCAGAAAAAACAACTGAAACACACTGTTCAATTCCATTTTCTATGTAAACATGCACTAGATGTAATCACAAGAGCTCAATTTAATCAGTGAGCTCTTGTCTCGCATCTTTTACAGCATCTGGAGCATGATACATCATTCTAAAAATGTAGCTTTCAAGTTATATGAAGTTCAATACCTTCAATACTCTATACCTTTTTTTTTATTCCACTGCCCTGCATCTTGCATTTTTTAATGCAAAAACCCAGCTGTAAAGCTCTTCAATTCCACTCACATTTTCAGTAGTCTTAGTGTTTTTTCCTGTTTTTTCTCCATAAGGATTAAAAAACATCAATAAATAGAGAGTTATATGTCTTGTTCCAAAGAAAAAGGCTCTGGGAAGTTATTAGTTTGCTATTAGTTATTACAATTTAATTTCATTATTACAAATACAATATGGACAAAGTATTGGGACACCAACAGGGAATTTAATGGTATCACATTCTAATTACATAAACATCAATATGGATTTGGTCCCCCCCTATTTAGCTATAACATCTTCCACTTTTCTAAGAAGGCTTTCCACAAGATTTTGAAGTGTTTCTGTGGGAATTTTTGTCCATTCATCCAGTAGAGCAATAGTGAGGTCAGGCACTGATGTTGGACGATAAAGCCTTACTCACAATCTCCACTCCAGTTCATCCCAAAAATCTTTGATGGAGTTGAGTTCAGGACTCTGTTCGGGCCAGTCAAGTCACCTTTATTTCTATTTATGCCTATTTTTTCACCTTTATATCTATTTATATTGTTTCAAAGCAGCTTTACAGTGATAACAGGAAGATGTTCCATTTATTTGCGATCACAGGAATGCACAAAACAACTCCATTAAGACGTTTAAAGGATTAGTTCACTTTCAAATAAAATGTTCCTGATAATTTACTCACCCCCATGTCATCCAAGATGTTCATGTCTTTCTTTCTTCAGTTGAAAAGAAATTAAAGTTTTTGTTGAAAACATTCCAGGATTTTTTTCCATATAGTGGACTTCAATGGGCACCAAACAGTTGAAGATCAAAATTACAGTTTCAGTGCAGCTTCAAAGGGCTTTAAATTATACCAGACGAGGAATAAGAGTCCTATCAAGAGAAACTATCGCTCATTTTCTGAAAAAGTTTTAACCTTAAATGCTCATCTTGAACTAGCTCTCTTTTTCTTCTCTATTAGAATTCCAGCAGTGTAGACACTGCTAAGTGTATTACTGCCCTCCACAGGTCAAAGTTTGAACTAATTGTTATATACTATTGAACTAGCATATTGCATATAACAACTAGTTCAAACATTGGCCTGTGGAGGGCAGTAATACACTTAGCAGCATCTACACTGCTGGAATTCTAATAGAGAAGAAAAAGAGAGCTAGTTCAAGATGAGCATTTAAGGTTAAAACTTATATAATTTTCCATTTTTTTTAAGAAAATGAGAGATGGTTTCTCTAGATAAGACCCTTGTTACTCGTATGGGATCACATAGAACATTTTGAAGCTGCAGTGAAACTAATTTTGACCTTCAATCGTTTGGTGCCCATTCAAGTCTACTATACGGAGAAAAATCCTGGAATGTTTTCATCAAAAACTTTAATTTCTTTTCGACTGAAGAAAGAAAGACATGGGTATCTTGGATGAAATGGGGGTGAGTAAATTATCAGGAAAAGTTTATTTAAAAGTGAACTAATCCTTTAAGTCCAAAGGCTTAAAGATATTGATAAAATATTATATGTTTACATCACATTTCTATAGAAAGAGTAACCATTTATATTACTTTCCACAAACCATGCGTTCTGAGGAGGTTTGAGCGATCTCTCGTCTCACTGTTATCCTTTCATCCAAAGCATCCTTTCATGTCCTTTCGTAATATTATATATATATGCCTTTTTTGCCTACCTTCTGTGTTGTCTTCATGACACAATGTTATGTTTCTTTCTCATGATTTAAACTTTACTCAACTTCTGTTATATCATGCAACTGCATTATCCATGACTTCTGGATTAGGCAAATGTCCATCATCCATTTAATTGTGACCTTGTATTGATTGTTTGTTGTATCATTGTACCTTGTAAAGCATCCTAGAGCCTGGGAAAGGAACTATATGATTTAAACATATTATTATTATATCTCATGATATATTCCTGCCCTAGCATGTACTAGCATGCACACTTTTGGCCCAACAGTTGAAACACGGCTATTCTTGTTCAAGAAACCAGTTGAGATGATTTGAGCTTTGTGACCACTGTGGTGTTTAAACGATGCAATATATTCCTTTGTGTACATCAGAACAAAGAGATTTATACAGGTTTGGAACAACTTGAGTGGGAGTAAATTATGACAGAATTTTCATTTTTGGTTGAACTATGCCTTTAAAGGATTCATTCGCTTTCAAATCAAATTTTCCTGATAATTTTCTCACCCCCATGTCATCCAAGATGTTCATGTCTTTCTTTCGTCAGTTGAAAAGAAATGAAGGTTTTTGATGAAAACATTCCAGGATTATTCTCCTTATAGTGGACTTCAATGGCCTTCAAACGGTTGAAGGTCAAAATGACAGTTTCAGTGCAGCTTCAAAGGGCTTTAAATGATACCAGACGAGGAATAAGGGTCCTATCTAGTGAAACGTTTGGTCATTTTAGAAAAAAAAAAAGTAAATGTATATGCTTTATATAAACAAATAATTGCCTTCCAAGTGGTTCCGGCAAAACCGCAATTTCATATTCTTCAAAATGACCGATCGTTTCACTAGAACATCTTGGATGACATGGGGGTGAGTAAATTATCAGGAAAATTTTATTTGAAAGTGAACTAATCATTTAAATCGCCTTTCTTCTCCATTCTGATGCTCGTTAACATGAAAAATGCAATGGTGAAAAATTCCAGTTCTACTACTACATAGAGTTTTACAGATGTTTTTATGTTTGTAGAGACTGCACCCTTATTTGAATAAGCAACCACTATATTCCACCCAGGTGTATTATTGTTGCATTAACAAGCAGAAACGAGCAGTCATTGTTAATATTTGAATTGATATCAACAGTCAAAATGAAAAATGTCATCATGATTTTTTTTTTTCATTCATTTCTCCATCTATGTTTATCGTTTCCCCTTAACCTCAATAACACATACAGTATGACACAGCGCAATACAAAATGGGCGTGGAGTTCACTTGAGTTCATATAAAAAGCTCAGGTAGAGGCAGATTTGGTGACAGAAGCAGCCTGATAACTTTAAGAACATGGCAGCATTGAAAGCATACAAAATCCTGATCACAGGAGCTAACCGGGGCTTGGGCTTAGAAATTGTTAAGCAACTCTCTGAGGATTCTCATCAAAAACATATTTTTGCTACCTGCCGTGATCCAGATGGGTCAAAGTCTGAGGTGAGTTATAAAGAACCAACACAATTAGAAAATACTAGGAGAAATCCAATTGTACCTTGTTTAACTTTGCATATTATCTTTCTTAAGGCATTGAGAGAGCTGGCAAAAAAGCATCCAAATGTGATTACAATCATACGTCTTGGTAAATGTGCACGTGTCCTTCTTGATGCATTTTAAATTTCTGCTGTTAATGGATTTTGAGATTTACCACTTCATTGCATTGATTTATTTTAGCACTTCTATTTGTTCTGTTACTATTAGATGCTGATGATCCATGCAGTATCAAAGAGTCTGCCAAGAAAGTGGGTTCTCTCGTGGGAAAGAACGGTTTGAACCTTCTTGTGAATAATGCTGCAATCGTGGCAAATGGCACCATTCAGACCAGCAGTGTTGAGGACATGAAGAACACCTTCAACACCAACGTTATAGGACCCTTACTAATCATTAGGGTAATGTAAAAAGGATTATTTGAAGCTCAAACACAACAATTTCTCTAATGAAAGTCATGAAATTATGCAATGTGTTAGTGCAGTGGCTTGCTGGCTAAATCTTTAGGCTGGGGCTTTCACTTTTGTGCCACCAGAACATTGGCTGTTAAAATGAGTGTTTCTGGGGAAGAACTAGTAACTGGATGTGCCAGAGTTTGTAAAGTCTATGGCACTGTACCAAAATAAACATGTGAAACAAGCCTTAGCTGGTCTTTCAGCTTAATCAGACCATCTAGTCCCAAAGACACTGCTGCACCATTATTTAAGTGAGCTACCACTTGGTTGATCAGTGGATTATAGTTGCTACAGATTACTAATAGTTGATGCGTTGGGTCTGTATCTAGTAATGAATCATGATATTGCCCTATCAATAAGTAAACTTCTTTTCTAGACTATAGTTTTACTATAGTAAAATGAATTAGCCTATTTTTCAGAATAATCTACTGTATGCAACACTTTGTGCCAATAGTTTTTGAGTCTTTTTAATACTACTCTCATTGAGTATGTGTCAAATAAACTTTTAATAACTCTTTCTCTTTTATGTAGGAGTACCTACCATATCTACAAATAGCGGCCAAAGCCAGTGGGACACCAGGAATGTCCTGTAATAAAGCAGCTTTCATCAACATCTCCACTATTGCAGGTTCCATGACCAGAATACCTTCCATATACAACCAGTTCCCAACATTGCCATATGCCGTGAGCAAGGTACACTGAAGTCCTGCTTAGGCTCTATTTAAACTGGGTGTAATTCATTGCCCGTGAAGTATTAATGGTATGAGTTGATGGATATCTCAAATGCTGTTTACCTAACAGGCAGGATTTAACATGCTGACTGTGTTGGCTGCTGAGGAGATAAAGGCAGATGAGATCCTCTGCATGGCCCTTCATCCAGGATGGGTGAAGACTGAACTGGGTGGAGATGATGTGAGTGTAGATTCCTTAAGTAGGCCTACATGTTCTATTTAATGTTGCTTTTAATTACAGACATTTTAATTTTAAAAAATCTGCTTATAATCTACTATTGCCATTAAACTATTTTTCCTTTATTCACTAAGAGTAATATGATTACACAAATCCATTGCATCACATTGGTGTGTTTATGCTGTAATTAATTGCAGATCGAAGCTATATTTATTTTTAATATTGCATATTATGAGTCTCATGCATGTTTGTTTTTCAACAGGCAACTATTGAACCGAAAGAAAGTGTGGAAGGGATGTTGCGTGTCATTGGCAGCCTTACTGAAAAGCAGCATGGTGGATTCTTGGACTACACTGGAGAAACAGTCACCTGGTAAACCAGAAGAACAAATTCACTGCCATATGAGAGGTCAAGATCCAGGTCCAAACTGCCCTATTTTATCTATTTGTCATAAAAGGGCACACCTAATCATTAGCACTTAATTTCAGGACACACATTTGACGTTTATGACAGACACATGACAACTTTATATCTAAATATCAATAAAACACACTGTTCCAAAAAGCACTGTCCCTTTTTTATGTATATGCTATGTATGCTGAAATGACTGTACTATCAACTAAATGCACTGTTGAATCAGGGAGAGAAGTTAATAAACAAAATACTCTCTGTAGTGCAGTATACTAGTAGAACAATTTAACAGGTAAAACCTACAGCTTAGCATCAGCTAGGAAATCAGTTACCGGAGTTAACCATCATACCCTTAGTACTCTTTATACAAATATGAGTTCAGATGCAAAACCCTCTAAATCCATCAGTTTCATTTTAAAGGTAATGATAAGGTTATTAGCTAGTGAATTTTTTTTTTTTTTTTCTTCAAAAATGTCACTCTAGACAATTTATTGGTTTTTAACAAGTTCGATTTTCTTTTGCGTCAAAACCAGCTAAATCCACTTGTGCTTATTTTGCAAAAACCTAGAAATCCACCTATTTGTGGCAAGTCATGGTAAATAGTTGAAAAATGACTAAAGATGCAACTAGAAACCCTGAAAAAGATGATAGCACAATCATTTCAAAACTAAACAGTAGACAAACCTCTTTACACAGGGATCTAACACGTCTCTTCTATTCAGCCTCCACTTTTTGCCTCCTCCGTTTATATGGCACAGCTTCCGTATGAGACAGAAGAATAGCATCTTGTTTGACTTTGTCTTTGGCGAAATAGAGCTGTTGTTTGATGTATAATAAATCCAATTCCTTCAAAGTAACGGCACTGCACGAAGAACTGTTATGAGTGCATGATACAATTGCGACCAAGGCCTTATGACAGGCGGAGTTTTGAGGTAAATAACGTTTTCTTCTGCCATTCAATGTTAGTAGGACAGGCTGATCCATTTCATCGTACTCCATCTTTTATTTTAAAAATCTGAATCTGAATCTGAATCTAAAAAAATCTCCTCAGCGCGCCGCTATATTGAAACCGCTCGAAATCATATGATTCGATTCGCGCCTTCTGATTGGTTCTCGGAATATAGCGGCTTTTGCTGCCAAAGGGAAGTGGCGTCTAGAGGCTTTTGCCAACAAACCGATATTTCTGAATGGGCTGACGCTGCGATTTAGAGGATTTGAAGCACGTGATTTGTTGAACGTGTACTATGTGACGTAAGCATTCGTTCAATGTCATTATCTCATTTTTGACAGAGATGGCGTTTAGCGGCTTTTGCATCTGAACTCTTCATATATTTGTCTGCAGAATGTCATGATGAATCAATCAAAATAAAATAATCAGAACAGCTGTGCAATAAAGCACAAAATAGAAACAGAAATTAAAAAAAAAATATTCAGCTGTTGATAAATATAGTTTTGAATATAGAACTAAATGATGGAACTATCAGAATAAACATTCTAAACATAAAGTATATGATAATGGAACTGCAGTCCAGATTTGTTAAGAGCTTTAAGATAAGAGCTCTTGAAGTGGCAATGTCATGAAACTCCATTTAGATCCCTATAGAGAGGAAATAATATAATAGTGTGTTGTGCATTGTCATGATCACCTGCTGGAGTGCCCTTGACAGCCACTAGAGGGCACTCCACCCCGGACTATTGTCACTATCACGGACTCCATTTCCCATCACACACTTCCCGGACTCATTACTGCTGGATCCATAGTGGTCAGTCGTTCTGTAACGTTTTGCAGGGGTACAAGGAAGCAGGCAGAGAAGAGGATCCATGTGCAGTTTACAATTTATTCCAGTAATCCATAAAATAGAAAAACACAGGTATCAGCAAACACAGGTTTCAGCAAACACGAGGGAAAACACCAGGAATCCAAGAACACAGGATTACATTCAACAACTGACAAACCACAAGTGAGACACCAACACTACTTATACACAGGAACAAACGTGCTTAACAAGGTAATAAGGGGGTGTGGTTCAATAAGTGTCCATGTTAACAAACAAGGGAACAGCAGCAGGGAAACAAAAGGTGAACCCAACAATGAAGACAGGGGACACAGGCAGGGATCATGACATGCATAAAAGGAAGAAGTTGATGACCTAACTGCAGTTTGAATTAATGCTTTAAGTAATCCTCAAAGATATCCAGGAAGTTGAAGAATATAACATACATGCAAAAGCTTTTCAACAACCACCAGAGAACTAAAGAAACACAGTGGATTGTATACAGAGGAAATCAGGCAACTTAACAGGAAGCAGGTGTGCATAATAAGTAAGGATGGAACCAAACAATAGCATACTTAAACAAGGAAACCGATCAAACTAGGCAGTAAACTAATTATGAATACCAACTCATTAAATAAACTTCAAAATAAGAGTTTTTGTAACAAAATGGAACAGAAACAGAAGCACGTAATATTATCCCTACTAAACTAGTAAACAAAAAAGTGCAGGTAGGTGGAGGTCATGGTATACTTTTGCGGAACGGAAGGAGGAGCAATTGCATGGTATGGCAGGACTGGCAGAGCTGATGGCTGTAGCGGAGGAGGAGACCTCAGTGGTGGAGCCAGCAGAGGAGGAGACCATGGCAGAAGAGAGGACCACAGTGATGCCCACAAGTCAATCAGCTGAGAGGAAGAGTGTGGCAGAGCCAAAGGGATGGAAATCCACAGTGAAGCCTGAGCCAAAAGAATCAGAAGACCAAGGTGGAGCAGGAGGAGATGGAGACCAAGGCAAAGCCGGAGGGATGGAGGACCTGGATGATGTCGGAAGCTTGGAGGACCAAGGTGGTGCCAGGGGATCAGAGCACTGAGGTGGAGTCAATGGGACCAAGGGCAACAGAGAAGCTGGAAGAATGGAGGAACCAAGTGGAACCATAGTGGTGAAGGGCCAATGTACTGTATACCCAAGGCATCAGAGATCCATGGTGAAGCCAAAGGGTCATGGGGCCCAGGTGGAGTAATTTGTTCAGAGGGACAAGGTGGAGTTGGAGGGTTGAACTGTCTAAGCTGAGAGGCTGGGAGTTCACAGGGTTGGACCGGGATCAGTAGAGGAGGAAGGGCTAGGGATCTGAGCAGAACCAGGTAGTTTACTGGGCTGGACAGGACCAGTGGAAGAGGAAGGGCTACGTACCTGGGCAGTATTTCCCAAAAGCATTGCAAGCCTAAGTTGATCGTAGCTCCATTGAAACCAATGGAGGTATGATCAACTTAGGCTTACGAGGCTTTTTGGAAATGCTTACCTGGGCGAAACAAGGGAGATCACTGGGCTGGAAAGAACCAGGGGCAGAGGAAAGGAAAGGAATCTGAATGGAACAAGAGACTTCATCCAAACAGGTCCAGCAAAGGAGGAATTGCAATAAGGGTCGGAATTAAATACAGGATGGACAGGTCAATAAACACTGGCTCTAGGACAGATAAGATGGTGAGCACTGGTTCCAGGGTAGAAAAAGCGGTGGGTGCTGGCTCCAAAATGAACAAGGCCTCTGGATGATTGTTTGTAATGAGCGGGAATGTTGACTCAGGGTCCGTGGCGGACTTGTGCACTGACTCAGGGTCCATACGTAGCAGTGTGTTTGCTCAGGATCCAGGGCAGGTGTGATGACAGGCAGGGGTGGCTCGGGGGGAGCTCTGGGGCTGGTGCGGACATGGGATAGTCGAGATCCTCCTTCAACTCACCCACTGAGAAGGGGGATCCACATTGAAGCAACCACTCCACATAATCACAGAAGGTAATAACAGACAAATCTGTTTCAAGCAACAAACAGACCATCAAGCAAATGAACTAAAAGATGTGCATTACAAGTAACCATGGAAAAAAACAAGAACATATTTCCATACCAAACAAGGAAACTGATCAAACCAGGAAGTAACAGAAATAGAAACTATGAATACAGACACAGTGGAATCAAGTCAATTTCACAGTAAGAGTCTTTAGAAAAGTATTGCACAAAAAAACATATTACAAAATTATCATATAAAGTGATATAATATAAATTATGCAGGAATTCTGGTTTGCATGCTTGTATATGGAATAGTAACACTGAGCGCAGTCTTCGCCATAAAGTCGTTTTAGCCCATCAACACTTTAGCACTCTAGTTTAGCTATTTTTAATGAAAAAAATGGCCTTGAAATTTAAACAAGCCAAGAAAGAAGACATTAAGGACAATGCACAAGCATTAGCAGATATTCCCACTCTGATGACATTGCTTAAAGAGTGTTTAAATCTGCATTTTTGACCTTTAAGGCAAGGTTGAAATCATTACATACAATGGTGAACTACCACAAACAGCAACTTGACGCAGACATGAGTGGCCTAAGTCTTGATGCTCTAAAGGCAAGTGAGCAAGTTTAGTTGATGGCCATGTCAAAGTTTTGGGTCTAGAGCAGGGATGGGCAAACTCGGTCCTGGAGGGCCACTGCCCAGCAGAGTTCAGCTCCACCCCTGATAAAACTCACCTGCCTGTAGTATTCTAGTAATCATGAAGGCATTGATTAGCTGGTTCAGGTGAGTTTGATTAGGGTTTGAGCTATATTCTGCAGGGCAGTGGCCCTCCAGGACCAAGTTTGCCCATTCCTGGTCTAGAGGGACAGAGCCATAGGAATAACATATCTTCGGCTAACAGAGATGGTCGAATGTCCTCATCCATAAACCTTCATCTCTGAGATTTGGTTAGAAGTCTTTGGTGTGAGTCTACTAACCTCTCCCCCAAGTTGGATTGTGGTCACTGTGCAATTTGTGCAAGTTCAATTCTTCAACTTTGTTAATACATCATCAATATGTACAATACATGGCCTGATACAATGCTAATGTCAATATACTATTCTGTCAATGCTGCATCGGTGCAAACATTCACTGGTGGATCTCAATCATATGTTGTGAGAATGTCCGAAATTATTTGATTATGGGACATCAAATATTTAAAACTTTGCAGGATGCCTTGCAGAAGTCTCGACCTAAATAAACTTTCAGCTATAATTAGCATATCACTTGTTGCTGACCTTTCATTGCCAGTCCAAAAGGCTCTAGCCTTTACAACCTTACTAGGGAGACATGTCATCCTTTTGAAATGGAAACATGTCTCACTCCCTTCCTTTGAAATGTGGATCAAAGAAGGGTTCACTTGCATTAAACTGGAAAAAAAATAAAATAATAATAATCACACACTTTGGTGTTCTTTGACAAACTATGGCATCCCTTCTTGGTTAATGTGTTGGCTGAATTTTTTTCTTTAATTGGAATTTGTTTAAGCTGTTTGAGGGAGTAGGGGTTGATTGGGGTAATAATATTGTGGGATGTTCATTTATGATTTGTTGTTTCTTTCTGAAAATTAAATAAATTCTAAATTATTCATAACAACATATTAGTATTTATAGATCACAAGTAATGTTATATTAAAGTAGTTATATTAGTAAATTAAATACACTCAAAAACCAGACACAATATAATGTTCTTCAATCTCTTTCTCTGGTGATCTTGAGGTCATTTGTGATCCTTTTATCTTAGCCTATCTTGGTGATTTTGGTTTTTCCCCACTTAAGTAGATGTACTGTACTTGCATGCTTATTGCCTATAACATAATAGGACGTTACCAAGACAGGCACAGACTTTTCTTAAAAGAACTTTGCTTCAATCCAGCTGCAGTATAGGCGTTGTGGATCTTTAACCTATAATCTCACTCCTTGATATTAAATATTAAGCTATTTGGAAAGCATCCAAGTATATTCCTCATATAAATGTGTTTGAAATCGGGTGTGGAGTCAACTCTGCTCCATATAAACAGCTCTATAAAGAGGCAGGTTGGGAGATCAGACTGATCGTCTTTGAACATGGCGACATTAAAGGCTTGCAGTGTTCTCGTGACCGGGGCCAACCGAGGCTTGGGTCTAGAAATGGTCAAGCAACTCCTGGAGGCCCATTGCTCAAAAGTTTTTGCTGGATGTCTTGACCCAGATGGGACAAATTCCGAGGTGAGTATTCAAGAGCTCAGGACAGAAGACAGCTAAAGAAATCTGTATTCATCCATATTATTTTTCTAATTCAGGCACTGAGGCAACTGGTCAAAAAGCATCCTGGTGCCATCACCCTTGAGCACCTTGGTAAATGTGCATTTATGTTTTAAAATGGCAGTTGTTTTTTGATATTTTAAATAACACATTACTTTAGGACTGCAATTTTTCTGCAATGATTGCTTCTATTAGATGTTGCTGATCCACACAGTATCAAAGAATCTGCCAAGAAAGTGGGTTCTCTACTTGGCAAGAATGGTTTGAACCTGATCATAAATAATGCTGCAGTGTTGCCTTCAAAATCAATGTGGACCACCACTGTTGAGGACATGATCCACGCCTTCAACACCAACATGTTAGGACCTTTATTTGTCATTAGGGTAATGGAAAGAGCTTTTTGGAGATAAAGCAAGACTTGATATATCTAAAATATCTAAACACTTGGTTGTGAATGTCTTTAATCAGGAGTACCTGCCATATCTGCAAGCAGTGGCAAACCAGGGATGTCATGTGATAAAGCAGCTGTGATCAACATCTCCACAGATGCAGCATCTATGGGCATCTTTCCTTCACTTCCAGTGCCATTCCCGTTCTTCCCATACAGTATCAGCAAGGTATGCAAGGGCAGCAAAAATCTGAATGTTTTGGTATATCTAAAACTGAAAAACAAATTAGAATTAGGTTCAGTGTGAACAAAATGATTCCATTAACTTTCTGCATCTGTTTTCCTTTCAGGCAAGTCTTAACATGTTGACCGTGAATGCTAGGGACTTAAAAGCAGATGAGATCCTCTGCATTTCCATTCACCCAGGATGGGTGAGGACGAACATGGGGGAGATCAGGTAAATCTGGATTCAGTAATAAAGCAGACTCACTGTTTTGCCTTAAAAACAAATTTGTCCCTTTTCTATCTGTTCCTCTTACTTAATCAAACCCCAATAGTCAGTTGTTGTTATTTTTTATCCTTTCACCATGCAGTTTGACTTGTCCATTAGTTATTTTACTTTTGTTTGGGGTAAATTTAACCTCCACAAAACACACTGGAGAAAAATCAAACATAACATAAACATAAAACACTCGGGTACACCAATCAAAGCATCTTAGCTTGTGAAAATGAATTGCATCAATTCATTATGGGGTCTATGAGAACCCTAAAGAGAATACACAAGTATGTTAAATATGGAGGACATTTAAAATGTGTGCTAGGTTGAATTTTAGTTTATAATCAGTTCTCATAATGAAAAGTCATAAAGTATCAGTGTTTTTCATTCAAATGACTCTGGAGTCTCTGAGAACACAAACACAAACTAAGGCTAATATCACAAATGCACACTGATAGTCTCTGTTTGACAACTTACAACACTAATTTAACTGTATGTTTTTGTCCCCTTTTTGTCCAACAGGCCCCTATCGACGCCAGAGAAAGTGTGGAGGGAATGCTGCGTGTCATTAACAGCCTTACCGAGAAGAAGCACGGTCTATTCATGGACTACACTGGGAAAACATTGCCCTGGTAAAACAGAGGAACAAAATCTCTCTAATTAGGAAGGTCAGCAAAAGTCTGATCCAGATGGTATATTTTACCCCCTTTTTTAAATGAAACTTAAAAAACTACATGACAACTTAATTCCCCAAGTGTTTGTAACAATAAAACCCACTAATCAAGCAATCCAGCAACATTGTGCAATTCTTCTGAGTGCATAAACATTTTTGGTTTCATGAAATTTACCATTTGTCATTTTAAATAATACCATGACACCACAGTATTTAACCTGTTTTATTGCAGCATTTTTTACTATTCTGATTTGACATTTTGTTACATATTCTCGAATGATATAAGAACAGCATTTATTCAAATTAGAAATCTTTTCTAACAATATAAATATTTAATATCACTTTTTTATCAATTTAGCACATCCTTGCTGAATAAAAGTATTAATTTCTTTCAAAAAAAATAAATAAAGAAAAAAATTACTGACCCCATACTTTTGAATAGTAAGTGTATACTGTCACAAAAGATTTCTATTTTAAATAAATGCTGTTTTTTTATTATTATTATTCATCAAAGAATCCTGAAAAAGTATTACGCTATAAAAAAAATGTTAAGCAGCACAATTCTTTACAACACTGATAATAAATCTTCATATCAGAATGATTTCCGAAGGATCATGTGACACTGAAGACTGAGTAATGATGCTGAAAATTCAGCTTTGATCACAGAAATTAATTATATGTTAAAGTATATTAAAATGGAAAAACATTATTTTAAATTGTAACAATATTTCACAATTTTACTGTTTTTTTGTTGTTGTTTTTTGTATTTTTGATAAAAAATAAAAAAAACGCAGGCTTGGTGAGCATCAGAGACTTCTTTCAAAAACATTCAAAATAGTAATGTTTCCAAACTTTTGACCGGTTCTGCAAAATAGAAATAGGTAGATTAAAATGGCAATCAGTAAATCAAATAAATATTGGTATTTGGTTAGACTCTATATACACTGTTCATTTAGAGGAAAAAATCCTTTAAAAGTAATGCATGTTTGAGATCAAGAAGTATCTCACATATTTACTTACAACTGTCAAGTTTAAGAGTTTTTGAGTCTTAGTAGTCAGCCTCTGCTGTTGTGAGCCATGTGGCCTGGCGATTTGGTGGGTCCTAGTCCACAATAAAGCCCTGTCCAGAACTTCAAGCAACATAGCCCTTCACTTGGTGAAGGTCACCACCATGAGGCTGGTAATGGTACTGCTGTTCTCATGGCCTCTGCTTTTGTTGTAGGTCAAACCATCACTGACTGCACCAGTTCAGCCTTGTTTATTCTTGACACATTCACTCTGACATGAACCACAGCAGAGTTGTTTAGAGTCAACATGTTGTCAACATCTCTAAACTAATGGTTTTCAGACCCATCTTGGAGGACCCACAGCGTTGCACATTTTGTATGTCTTGCTTAACTAACCCACTTCAGGTCTTGCAGTCTCTACTAATGAACTGATGAGTTGAATCGGGTGTGTTATGAGGGACCCAATGTGGATACTATCCATCCTAAATAGTATGTGAGATTATAATGTGTGTCCCAAAGCATAGTACATTGAAAAGAGTATGCCAAAAGTCCCTGGATGGTCTACTATTTCAAGTAGATCTTTAAAGTGTGGTTTTAACGTTTGGTTGCATATTTCTGACTCACAGCTGTGAATTTTAGTCATTTACATTTTAGTGCCTCAACATACGTTTAAATTTAAATCGCATGTTATTTAAATTTTATTTTGATGTCTTGTTTGGCAGTTTCTTGTGTTTCAAGACAAGTCAAATCACCTTTTTTTATTTTGTGCTTTATACAATACATATGTTTTAAAGCAGCTTTACAGGGATAAACAGAAATTCAATAATGCAACCTGAATTTCTTGTGTTTCCTTCTTTCCAGAGCTGTATCTGAAATCGCCAGTTCCCTATAGTAGATGTACATGGGTTGTACACTTCTTCTTGCAGTGCATTCTGGGATTGAATGAGCGCACTAGATAATCTCCACTAACTAATGCTGCAATAGCAGTATCTCTGAACAGCACCCGGTTCATGCTGGTGGAAAAGTGGTATATGTTTTCGGACACCACTACAAAATGTCTTGAAAGGGTTACATAATCGCTAAAATAATTTCTCTATGAAGGAAATATGGGTTTTGTCTTCTGCAACTGTTGAGCTCTTTTACCCATAGAAATAGCTGGGTCCCCTGTCTGAACAGGTCCCCAAGAATTATTGTCTTAGAATTGCAGATACACTACTACACAAGAGTTGTGGGGATGTTTTTATAAGTATCCCACTCAACAAAATTTGAATGCAAGTATACTAATTTATTTCATTTTCTGCACCTTTCACACTGACTGCTGTAGCTTTATACAACTTTACAGGCAGTCACTATTGATATTTGAGTCGATAGCATAGGTCAAGATAACATGCATCCATAGCTTCACTCTTCTCAGCGTCTGTTCATGTCAGTTATCTTTCCATGGTTAGAGTGTGGTGTCAGGCATCAAAAAGACATTTAGTTACCATAATATAAACATAAATAGTGCAAAAAAAAGGAATCAAATGGAGGATAGTGTCCAAAATATAAGTGGGGCACTGTGTCCTCACGGTAAAATGGGTCTCAGGGAGTGAATGCAAGGATATGAAGAACAACTTGGTGATGGGCAAGTGGGTGGTGGGGATATAAAAGCAGCCCTTATAGTGCTGGGAAGATGGGATCATTTTACTAGGATATCAAACCTCTCTTCAGAAAACTACGAATCACTGTAAGTTATTCTTTAGATAAGGGACAAAACATGTTTTAGAAGTTAGTTATTATTATTTAATAATACATTATTTTTAAACTGATATATTTGTAGACAAAGTTCTCAGTTAATGAACCAAGGGAATAGGTTTTTCTGAAAATGTTTTTTTCTAAAAATGTACATTTATTCACTTCGGAAATTAATTTGTGTCAAGTCTGTCAAACGCATTGAAAAGCATGATATTTTAATTTGATCCATCCAACAACAGTGTGAAATCTTCAATTATGTAATAATGGTGTTTAGTAAAAGAGAAAAAAAACAAAACATTTTCATGGGTTAGGATTATTATGAACAATCCAGTTCCTAAATTCCTTAATTTTCTAAACTCCTTTTTAATATTAAACATATATAACCAATGTTCTTAGGTAAATTAGACATGATAGCATGTAGTTCAGTTGACGTTTTAATATTTTAACATAATGAATTGAAATAAGACCCATCAGTCTTATTCTTTTAGGACTAAAAACACATTTAAAACAGTTCATGTGACTACAGTGGTTCAACCTAAATGTTATGAAGTGACAACAAGAATAATTTTTGTGCACCAAAAAAAACCAAAATAACGACTTTATTCAACATCTAGTGATGGGTGATTTCAAAACACTGCTTCATGAAGCTTCGAAGCTTTACAGTCTTTTGTCTCCGGATTTTTGGTGTTCTGTTCCCGACTGGAGAGTATGGGATCAGATTCCCGCCAATAGTATTGCGGTCACGGATCAAAAAATAATACCACATGTATAACACATGTAAAAATATATAGCACAAACTTAAAAAAATAATGCAAAATGATCGGAATGGCAAAGAACATGGTCACGGATCAAAATATAATAAGCGTAAAACGAAAAATCAAAAGCACATTTAAAAAAATAACAAGCATGAATCAAAACTTTAAACACATTAAAAATGATATTGCACAAATCTTAAACTTGTGTTTATGCGTTCTTAAAAGTTGTTTTCCTTGCTTTTATTACTCTTTTCTTTCTGCTCTCTTTACATTTTCTGCTTATATTTTACTCTTTTGTGCGCTTGTGCAGTTTTTCTCTTTGCTCTTCTTTCTACGTTCTGCTCTTGCTTTTCCAAATGTTGCAGTTCGAGTTTCATGTAAATTAGGCTGGGCTTAAGCGCCACCATTGGTCCACTAGTTCTAGATTGACAGCTCCTCCTCTAGCCAATCAATCGAAGGGAGGGAGATGACATCACTTCAATGCGACTCATGGCTACTGATGCTCACACTCATACAGGAGAAGATAACAGTTTAATCTGAAACTTTACAAGGACTTTCAATCTGTAAAGTTATCTGAACTATGGACAAATAATTCCTCTTTTTGAGATACTCTTTTTATTGTGCAGTCTACTTATGATTGTTAATCTTTATGTTCATAATATATGGTATTTGGTGTTAAAATATTACTTGGCTCATGGTGCTAATATGCTAAGGCTACTGTAGCTAATATATTTCTTAATTGTTGTTAAACGATCATAGGTAAATTAATTCTAAGACTGAATGTATCATCTCTGCATTGACTACGATAGTGTTACAGAGAAGATAGTTACAGAAACCAGGTGGATTTGATATGCAGTGATTTATTCACACATTTATTGTGTTTAATTACATAACTACATAATTGCACAATACTATAAGATTAATGTTTTAAATAAAAACAAAATTACAGATACAGATATGTAGGTGGCGGAGAGTTCATTCAAACTTCTCGTTCAAATCAGGAATTCATTAATGAAACACTGCTGTGTTGCTCAGAGACGAGCGAAGCTGTTCTGCTGTGACTTTGTTTGATACTCCTTTCATTAAAATAGTGCAAAAACACATTCAAAATTAACTTATAGCTATATTGATTTATACAACAGCTCAATAAACATTTGCAATTGCTCTAATATTGGGGAAAACACTGATGTGAAGGCTATTGCTTAACTTTATAATTTTATAATCTCAGTGTTAAAATGTGATCAAATTCATAAACCAACACCCGTGTCAATGACATACTGTACATGGAAGACAAAATCTATAAATCTGTTTACAGGAAAACAATACATGACAAAATATGCACAGTTTACTATTACGAGCAACACACAATGATCTAAACCAGTGGTTCCCAAACTTTTCAGAGTGGAGTACCCCCTCTCTTCCACTTAGATTGTAAATTTTCCATTAAGGGACAATATTTGCCCCCTAAATTGACTTTCTAGTGCAGTTTTTGATCTTTATGAATACCTTTACAACAATAATAATGTTTTAAATTAAAAAATGTTCAATAGAGAAATATGCAATGCTAAAAACGTGAAAAGTGATTATTTTAAATACTAAAACCGCCAGTAGATGGCGGTAAGTCACTGTCTTAATGCCTGAGTCATCGAGTCATTCATTCAAAGAAGCAAGTGGCTGTATTTATGAATGAATCATGACTTTCACGAACAATTCATTCAAAGTTGCAGATTCGTTCTCGAAGCACTGCTGTGTTGTAATCCTGCTGTTGTTTTCGTTGCAAAATAGAGCAAATACTGACAATACTGTGAAGAATAACACTTAATATTACCCCTTTGTTTGTTGAACTGTTGTGTGGATATTTGGATTTGCATTCTTGCTCATATAATATTATCAGCATTAAAAACAAGAACTCACAAAAGGTAGGCTATGTTTTGTATCAAGAGTTTGAATCTTAAATTGATATTTAAGCCCGTTTTGTGCCAGGCTATTGTTCTTCGTGCTAGTAAGTGCTAAATCTGCAGGTACAGAATGGCAGTATGTTGCGCGTTTTGCTCAGGCTGCAGACTCCCCACGCAACCTATACTGGCTATGCACCCATATGTGCGCTGCATGTGGAAATGGACTCGGTCAGATTTGACCGCAAAAGATGTGGTATTTTGATTGGATGTCATATGGCATATTGTACCTGTTAGAAAATACATGATCAGTTTTAATGTTATTTTAATGTAGAGAAGAATTAAATGAATGGCAAAATTCTGCATTTTGTTCGCGTAACGTTACCCCCTCTGTCACCTCACGTACCCCAGTTTGGGAACTACTGATCTAAACAATTGCCATGGCATATCTTACTTTAAATGTAATTCACAAGCAAATATATAAGCCTAGTAAGGTAGGTTTCATATGTTATATTCTCTTGTGCAAAAGACAGGAATAAAAGAGACAACAAGCAAGCATATTATTATTAATATTATTGTATGAATACTAAAAATATCTAACAGTAACATAACAGGTATAGACGAGCCAGGCACACATAAGAGTGATGTTGTGAGGCTGCTGCATGGTGGACGCTGCGTTTCACGGTGCCAAGTCCAGTGATAGGTGCATTAAAGATTAATATAACAATGATAGATCGTCAGACAGGCACAACTGTGACAGGTTGTCGTTAGGATGGTAAATTTAACAATAAAAGATTGTCCAGGTAGAAGTAGCCTATATACCGGTGACAGGTCGAGTTGCAGGTACATATGTATGAAGGTACATATGTACATATGTTATAATGCATATATATACATTATAACAGTGTCCTGCAACAGAAAGAGTTTACCCCAGCTCGGAAATTGCCAGCTGTGATGGTTATCTTCTCCTGTATGAGTGTGAGCATCAGTAGCCATGAGTCGCATTGAAGTGATGTCATCTCCCTCCCTTCGATTGATTGGCTAGAGGAGGAGCTGTCAATCTAGAACTAGTGGACCAATGGTGGCGCTTAAGCCCAGCCTAATTTACATGAAACTCGAACTGCAACATTTGGAAAAGCAAGAGCAGAACGTAGAAAGAAGAGCAAAGAGAAAAACTGCACAAGCGCACAAAAGAGTAAAATATAAGCAGAAAATGTAAAGAGAGCAGAAAGAAAAGAGTAATAAAAGCAAGGAAAACAACTTTTAAGAACGCATAAACACAAGTTTAAGATTTGTGCAATATCATTTTTAATGTGTTTAAAGTTTTGATTCATGCTTGTTATTTTTTTAAATGTGCTTTTGATTTTTCGATTTACGCTTATTATATTTTGATCCGTGACCATGTTCTTTGCCATTCCGATCATTTTGCATTATTTTTTTAAGTTTGTGCTATATATTTTTACATGTGTTTTTAAATTTGTGATTCACGTTTATTATTTTTTGATCCGTGACTGCAATACAATTGGCGGGAATCTGACCCCATAGGGAGAGGTCCCTGGAAATGTCCCCGTTTTACAGCTCGTTCAAAACAACCCACAGGTCTCTGCAGGACAGTAATGTACGAGGCCATAAACGGAGGGGCGTTTTTGACAGCGTTACCTGAATTTTGCCACCGTCAGAGTGTGGTTAGGGTTTAGGGGTGGGGTCGGGTGAAGGGGATCATTTTCATTGCATGATATATAAACACCCACAAGTTTGAAAATACCCTCAAATACAGAAACGTCCACGTTTGTTCCGCAGAGGATACTCAAACAACCCGCAAATGCATTGCAAAAAAGCCCGGCTAGCATACAGCAGCCTGTTGGTTTTCGGAGCAATCATGTAGTGATGTTCACCAACAGAGGGGGCTGTGCAGCCAAAGTGCTACACTTGTTGAACCAGAGCGCCATTATCGTCAAATCAAAATAAACATCGTTATCGGTTTCAAGGTTGTAATACTAACTATTCATGTTAAATTAAAGTAATAATGTTTGTATGCGTTTTATAACAGGGCCTCAACAGGGTGCAGGATTGTTATGTCTAATCCAGAGCCGTTAACTTACGTTATATCACGTGATGAATAAAAATGTAAAAGTTAAAAAAGTTATAATTTCAGTATACAGCAAAAACAGCTTGTGAAAATAACATTTTTGAATTTAATAGTAAATGTTATGCATATTGTTTTGAGCTGCTTTTACAATGGTTATTAATAGTGTAATGTTTTTTTTTTTTTTTTCAAAAATCCTAATAATAAAGCTAAATCATAATAATTTTTTAATGTAGGCTAATAAGGAACCCAACAATTAAACAATTAAAAAACAAAAATATTCAAAATGTATTGTATACCCCTTTCTTAATTAATAGATAATAATAAATGAGATTTTGGTGGTATTTTGACCACTCAAATAGGAAATGTCCCCGGTTTCCATTTCAGAAATCTTGTCACCTTAAAGTATAGGGTATGTATTTAAATAATACTAACAAAATTTGAGTATCCAGATTTCCTGTAGATGTAACTTTTTAAGTATTCTTATTTTGATGAATTTGTTTATTTTTAACATAAAGAGGGCTTTTGTGTTTAGGACAAATGTTGTCCCTTATCTCAAGAGTCATGATGTGTTTATATTATTGTTACATTTTCAATAGCCAAATATCCCAAATACGTCTAACTTTGGATATATAAACTACCTAATAAGGAAATAATAATGCAGCCAAAATACGAGACGAATATGAGCAATTAGGCTATGACTACTTCGACTGGGTCCTCGTGTCCAAGACGTTCGTTGTTTTGTCACGTAAACAGAATTGATTAGCTCACCTGAATTTCGCACATAAACGAAAGAATGCTGTGCATACTTGGATTAAAAAATTAACTAATCACTCTGAGACAATTCTCAAGTCATATAAAAAATTTGAATAGTTCATGATCGACTCATCTCTCTCTCACTCGGACAGCAGCGTGTCGGAGGACTACACGGAATGGCTATATGCACGGAGCGTTCTTTATAACTTCAGCATTAATATAAGCCAGCTCGAAAACTTCTGGTGAGATGTCATTTGCTGGTGTGTTGAGTATCAGTAGTGTAATATCAAAGAATATACACTAACAAGAAGCGACAGTCAATAGAACGTTCCATTGGAACACCGGCGCCTAGCAGCGACCCTGCGTTTCCGCCATTTTGGGGTGAAAGCGAGTCGGCACTGGATCCATAGTTTGAATGGCAATATCAGCTGCTTTGTTAAAACAAAACATACATTAAAGCTGAAATCCAATTTGAATGATGACAACATAGAATAAAATACTATCACTAGTGATCATCAAATCCTTTTAACAGTTTATTTTACACACTTTGTGTTTAGATCTTACACTTTTTTTTCACAAAACCTTTGCTCTCTAGAAACACAGTCAGTTTGGGTTAAAATTCTTTAAAAGGCTTATAAACGCTGAATTATTACCAACATATGAAATTAAATTAAAGACATGCATCAGAAAAATTGGGAATGTAGGACAATAAATCCATATAGCAGCTTGATTTTGCAGTGTTGTCTAATGTCTGTTAAAGCAAAAGTGTCCAAAAGTGTGAATTATGCGATAACGGACACAGCGATGCATCATGTATTATAAGATCATTATGTTTGCAGCATGATCCATTAAAACGTACAATATAGACTATTTCAATTCAGACCTAGAAATTATTACTATTAGCCTACTCTAGGTCTAAAATATATTGTTCGCTTTAAACATGGTGATCTTAAATGTATTAATTATTAATTTACTATTAATAAATGTGTAAAGTTGCATAAAATGGAAATACTCAATAAAGTAGGCTAACTACGTTACCTCAGATGGGTGAATGGTTGGATTCCATAATTGGTAAAATAAAACATATATAAGACAATACAAAATTTTCTGTAGGAGCCATACAATTTACTGGTGACTTAATTTAAAAAAATTCTATGGTACTATTTTCACCCCATAGTGGCCGCCGCGCTACCGGAGAGCCATCTAGTGGCTGTTACCCGAAAAGTGTCAAAGTGTCGCCTCTTGGGTTCTAAGCTCTTTGGTAATACTTAGATTATAATCAGAATATAGTCACTTAAATAGTAAGGCATAGCATTAATTTAGTTATTCAAATGTAAGACAGCATTAAAAAAATAAATAAATAAAGACGTACCTCAGTGTTCCTCCTCGGATAAATTCAATTCGACCATCAGTTTCAAGTGAAAAAAAGCGTCAAAAATTAAATATTTATTGTGCCCTAGTTAGAATAAATTAAATAAAATGTGTGTTTTCACAAGTGTGCTGAAATCAAATGCACTGACTGACAGCTGCTGTGATTACAAAGGGAGAGCCCGGTGCTCGCTTTCTGTGTATTTCACAAGAAAAGTTATTGTTTTTCTTAAGATTTTGTGAGTACTTCATATTATAATGTTTAATATTTAGTCAAAAATGAAGTGAAAAACTATTAGAGGAAATGGCTAATATATACACAAATAAATGCTACTTTGCCGCCACCTGCTGGTTAAAGTAGTAATTATTCTCTTTTTTTTTTTTTTAAATAAGTGTTTTCTATCAAATGTTGAATTTTCTACATTATTAAACATTCGCTTTTACAATGGGGACAATCTCAGAAGGATGAACAAATAATGTTTGTGGTCATCACATTAAAAATAACATTTGAAGAGCTGAGGGAAAAAATGCATGTGCGTGTCTAATTACAGACACTGCATTTTTAAACGGTCCCAATATTGCAGTCAATAAAACTAGGTTTAAAATCAAATTAGGTAAATGTGATAACTGCATTAAAATACGAATACAACATTAAAAAGTCAACCATTGATGGTTTTGTGTCGATGTACAGCGGTTACAGAATGAATAGCAAACAGTTCTGGCTTAACCACAACCAGGAAGTAACTGTGCATATAGCCTATTCAACTGTCGGCTGAGAGCGGCATGCTAATCTCTTCTGGGATCTGAATTGGTTTCAGCGCCCCTCCCCTCTCACACAAGAAGCCTGGCAAAGGGCTGTCATTAAAGGGACGGGGTGGCTCTAGAATATGGGGGAGGCGACCTTTCTGTCCTCAATCTCACTATGACACAGCATATATTACATAATGTAGGGGCATCGAGTTCTCTTGGTTTCACATATAAAACACCTCTTAAAGGCAGACAGAAAGCAGACTGATTGAATATGGCAGCAGTGAAAGCATGCAATATCTTGATCACAGGAGCCAACAGGGGCTTGGGCTTAGAAACTGTTAAGCAACTCTCTGAGGATTCTTGTCCAAAACGTCATATTTTTGCTACCTGTCGTGATCCAGATGGGCCAAAGTCTGAGGTGAGTTTTAAATATAGCTAACATGAATATAAATACCAGGAGAAATCCAAATGTGCATTAATTGTTTAATTATGCATATGATCTTTTTTAAGGAATTGAGAGAGCTGGCAAAAAAACATCCAAGTGTGATTACAATCATACGTCTTGGTAAATGTTCATGTGTCCTTAGTGCATTTGATATTTTCAGTGGAAATTAATTTTGAGATTCGTATTTTTATGGCAGAATAACACTGCTGTTTTCTTGTTACTTTTAGATGCTGATGATCCAAGCAGTATCAAAGAGTCTGCCAAGAAAGTGGGTTCTCTACTGGGAAAGAACGGTTTGAACCTGCTAGTGAATAATGCTGCAATTGTGGCAAATGGCACCATTCAGACCTGCAGTGTTGAGGACATGAAGAACACCTTCAACACCAACGTTATAGGACCCTTACTAATCACTAGGGTAATGTACAAAAGATTATGAGATGTGAAACACAGTTTGTCCATTGAAAATTATGTTGGTGCAAACCTTTAGGCTGAGGCTTTCACTGTTTGCCACTGGGACATAGGTTACTTAAATAAGTGCTTCTGGGAAAGAACTAGTCACTGGATGTGCCAGAGTTTGTCAGGTTCATGGCATTGTACCAAAATAAAAGCCATAAAAGACACTGCTGTTAGTGATGGGCAGATCGAGGCTTCGTGAAACACTGAAGCAGTTGAATCAAATGTGCCGTAATGATTCAAGGCTTCGAAACAATCTGACACCTGTCTCCACGGTGACCCCTAGTGGTCAGAACAGTGGAAATGCAAACATGCATTAAAAATACCCTTTAACCAATGTATTGCAAAAGTTTTATTGAAAGTAAAATCAATCAAATGGAACTAACTAATCATCTAATAAGATTTAATATAGAGTGTCTGTATAATATGTGTTCTTTTATCAATCTTAAAGGCTTGTTTCTTTGTTCCATGGCTCAAGCTAAACAGGCCAATAAGAGATTAATAACTACCATTATTAATTTTAATTATTCTAATGTATAATTAAAACATCTACAAATGTATAAAACTGATCAAAGATCAGGTGATTCATGGGTTCACTTTATCATCGCCCTCTATTGGTGAACCATTGAAATTTCAAACTGTTTCGAAACAGTGATGACGTAACGAAGCCTCGTTTACTAAAATCACGTGACTTTAGCAGTTCGATACACGCTCTGAATCACTGATTCGAAACAAAAGATTCATGAAGCTTCGGAGCTTCATGAAGCAGTGTTTCGAAATCGGCCATCACTAACTGCTGTACCTTTGTTTAAACAAGCTACCAATTTGTTGCCTGATATCTTGTTATTGTGGTTTCTGCAGGTTGCACTGACTAGTCATTTGTTCTGACACTAGTAATGGATCACAACATTGACCTGGCAATCCGCTACCCTCATTGAGTATGATATGCAATTCTTTCTCTTTCCTTTATGTAGGAGTACCTACCATATCTACAAACAGCAGCCAAAGCCAGCGGGACACCAGGCATGTCCTGCAATAAAGCAGCTGTCATCAACATTTCCACTCTTGGAGGATCTATTAGCAGAATGCCTTCCATGTACGAACAGTTCCCAGTGTTGCCATATTGCGTGAGCAAGGTACACCAAAATCCTGCTTAGACACTAGATAAACTGGATTAAATTAATTCTCCATGAAGAATTAATGGCATGAGCTGATATATATATATATATATATATATATATATATATATATATATATATATATATATATATATATATATCAATCAGGCAGGTTTGAACATGCTGACTGCGCTGACTGCTGAGGAGTTAAAAGCGAATGAGATCCTCTGCATGGCCCTTCATCCAGGATGGGTGAAGACTGAACTCGGTGGAGAAAAGGTCAGTGTATATGTATTAACAGTGTCAATTTTGAGCACAAATGCAGGAAACATGGCAAAATGATTTTCAAAGTGAGCTTACAAATAGAGGATGATGAACATTTCTGGTGTCTACACTCTTAGAAGAAAAGGTTCTGTATATAACCTTCTAGGGGTTCCCACCATGGACCATTTTATTTATTTTTTTTAAAACTCTTTATTTACCTTGATGTGTCAGCGAGGTGGAGAGATGGATCATACACACATCTACATACACCTGTAACTAGATTGTTGTATTTCAGACTGGCCACCTGAGCACTAAACCCGTGGACATTTAAACTTCTCTCATAAACTGTTTATTATTACCTGGATCAGCATACATGGGGGCAGCCATCTTGAATTGAGTAAAAGACCTGAAAGAATTTTCATCATGCTTTTTATACTTTGATATGTTGCATCATGGGAAATTGGAGATACCAAGTATGGTGGGAAAGGGGTGAACATTGTTTTATGAGGTTATTGCCCTTGACTTCCCATAATTATTGCTGAAATAATTATTTTTATTTTTTAATGTATGACGTAGATGTTAACTTTTGAACTTTTACTTCATGTTTTCCTCTGATTGAGTCATGCTGATTTTAATGCGCCTGGAGCATTTGATTTCTACCATTTTGAATTCTGTGAAACATACTTTTTTTTTTGATTACAGATTTTAAATTACAACTTGTGAATTAATGCTTGATGCTCTGGCTTTCAATCTAAGATTCACGAGTTTACACATACATGAAATCAGATAAATTTTTATAGTAATTTATGCATATTTGGCATGCTGTCCGGGGGAGGGCTCTGCCTCTGAGCTCAGAATTTGAATCCAGAGT